>NC_091506.1:7083781-7410924 GCF_947461875.1 Haliaeetus albicilla
CTTTCTTATGAATGACATTATGGGAGAAAGCTGACTTCTGTTTTTTTTTATTCTCATTCACTTTGCTTATTAGGAGAGGTCCCAGATATTTTTGGGTTGTGTACTTCAGTTAACTGATCGGTAATGGAGGAACAAATTTGAATGGTTCTTTATTAGTGCACTTCTGCATCTGCAAACTTAGTTCAGCTAATAGGTTGTCAGTGTGTAATGAACCAAAGGAATTTTTTTATGCACGTTCACGTTGCTGTTGTTTAAGTTGTTCTGTTAATCGAAAAATGTTATAAGAGCAAAAGACTTGGAAGTTAGTAGTCAGTCGCAATACTTTCGGCCACAGAACCAGTTGCAGAGATGGATGTGAGGAACAATAAGAGTATCTTGTAGAGAGTAAACAAGCATGCTTCTGACATAATTTCTTCAAGAAAACATTTCAGACTGATGTAGGAAGGAGAAATTTATATTTTTTTTCTAAAGTCACTAATGTGCACATACTGCGTTACGATTTCTGAATTTAGACTGATTAACGTGAATGCAACTTGGATCTCAGCATACTGGAGAATATGTCATTATGAGCTGTTAGGCACTTTTTAAATTAAACTTGTCATAGTAATAGTGCCGTTTATTTTGTAGAAAATCTCCAGTTCATGTAGTCTTTAAATGCACATTTACTAAATGTTTTGCAGTATCATAATGCTACATTATAGCTATTTATGATACTATATAAATATGATTAAGAAAACAGAAATAAAAGCCGTTATCTAGAGCTAGTGTGACATTTAATACATTAAAAATAATCAATAATGGTTTACCTTTGCCTTGAAAACATTAACTTTTATTTTTCTGTGTGGTAATTGTAAATCGCTTGATCAAATTTAGGCAGCAGATCAAATTAAGAAGCTGTATAATCTCTTCTTGAAAATTGATGCCACTCAGGTTGAAGTGAATCCCTTTGGTGAAACTCCAGAAGGGCAAGGTAAGAAATTGAAGGAAACAAATGAATGCATTATGATTCTTTATTTATGCAAACTATAAATTAAATTGCATAGAAGGCTGTAGCAGCAGCTTTGCATTAATTTCATTTTGTAATGTAATTTAAGCAACATTCATAAATATTCCCATGGCAGATTTTACATTTCAATACCTTTTGTTGTTTCATCCAAATACTGGAAGTATCAGCTTCTACATGTTACGCTTGGTGAGAAACAGCAACATTTTCTGCTCTTCTGCTCTTTGTACAAAGTTGGATTTTTCTTGATTTTGTTTTGGGATTTTTTGGTTTTGGGTTTTTTGTTGTGTTTTTTGTTTTGTTTTGTTTTTTTGTTAATGCTGCTAGAATTACTGAGATTATGTGGAAGGAAACTTGTTATTTTATGTTTGTAAACATATGGGTAAGTTAAAAATGTAAGTGCATGACTCTGCAACCTACTAGAGCACAAGAGAAATTCCAGCTGGAACTGACACTTAGCTTCGTCCTTCGGGAACAAAAAAGGGTAACTGATCTGCTTCCACTGTGAATACAGGGCTAAGAAGGTATAGGGTAAAAATAAGGAGCTAGGTTAGCTTTCACAACATTCTAGTAGTTGGTTTTCCAGCTGCAACCTTTCCTTCCATTTGTCATTTTTGTCCAACTAACTTGGACAAAGGCGAAGAGGGGAGGATGTAAAGATGCCTGTGGTATTTTGAAACAGTGGGGCTGGTCCAGGTGAATCGTAGTTACCACCTCGCTGTTTCATTTGATGCCAGAGCATTTTTACCCATGCATTCACTCATAATGCCAATATTTTACGGTATTCAGGCCCCTTCCCTTTTTTATTTCTTGTCTTTGATTTAAATGGGTAATGATGAGAAGTTGTGGACTCAGGGGGAGCTAGCTGAGACTTCGGTGTCAAAGGCTGCGGTTCACAACCACTAGTGACTTCCTAGTAGAGGCCCTACCTACAGTGTCATTTTGTGATTTGAGAGAAGTTTGAAACTGGGAAGTGCTGGTGGGTGTTTCCTGAGTATTCTTTATCAATGTTTGTCAAAAACTACAATTCCAGCTTTTCACCAACTTTATAAGGTATGCCTACAGATTAAAGTGGAAATTAGAAAACGGAAAGAGAAAGCTTTTACCCATTTTAACAGGCATTAGGAATGTGGCTGCTTAATTGCTGTTCTGGAAACTTTTGGAAAAAGATCACTGCTACATCAGTTAAGAACACGAGTTCCTCATAGGAGTCAGTACCAATGGAAAGAATTAGCATTTTTAAAATACTTTTTATGTGCCCATAGCTAGTTTGTAAAATAAACAGCTTTTCACTAAAAATCCATATTTTTGGCTCAGTTGGTCAGGAATTCAGAAGCTGAACTGTGGCTAGAAACTGCGCGGTCTCTTCCAATTGTCCATCCTTGTTTTTCCCTTTTCATTAAAAAACAAAATACAAAAGAATTGGCAGAGAATTGTCCACAGCTTAAAAGGAAAATTCTGCTGGTAATCAACTCTGAAAATGTCTAAAAGATGTAAAACAAATCCTGTCCCAGAGTGTTTTATTAACACAGCTTAAAAGATGGTGGTCTTTGTTATAAAGTAGGCTCTGGGACACTGAAGTGCTCTGTTGTAAAGTGGCATTTTAAAAACAAATACAAAAAGGAATATCTTGTCTATTATATGAGGATAATTCAGAGATAATGATAAAAATGATAAAATGTGTCATTTTGTTTGTTTGTTTTTACATAATGAGCTGTTTTCAGGTTAAACTAAGCTAGAAGAACATATTTATGGCTTGAATGTATGAATTTTGCTTTGATAGCAGACCTTTTTTGAATTCCTTCTTGGTTGAGGGTGGGGGAGTTTAGTGTTGTTGCCACCAGAATCCTTTAGCTCTCTGGACAGACACCAAATTCTTTAACTCTTTTTATATGAGAATCTTTCACAGCACTGTGTGTTCAGATTTCCAGATCATTTGAAGTACCGTAATAATGTACGCATTGAATCGATAGTTTCTGCGTTGTAAACCTCCCTCAGCTTAATAAATGTAAGCCAAATTCTTAGCAACTAACTCTAGCTCCATTGGTTATTATGCAGTTTGTGAAATGTGTACTGGGGGAGAGAAACAAAAAGCCCTGCTGTTGACCAGTGTAGTTCTATTGTAGGCTGTATTTTAAATGGAAATCTTCAGAACCCAATAGACTGTTGATTTCCCCCACCATTTAAATAGATCCATTGGCCTCATTAGAACCAGTTGAGAACGAGGTGAGAAGGACATCTTCATTTTGTGTTGCACGGTGAAGTTAAAGCAGAACAATGAAATAGGGCCTTGTAAAATGAATGGTCTGGATTTTTCACGTTCTAGCAATGTGCAACACATGACACTTTTGACCTTTGGAAGATGAATGGGACCTTTAAAATAGGTGCAACAAAAACTGCTGGAACTTCCCTGCAGATTATGATGTTCACTTCAATACAAATTCATTGGTACGTTTGTCTGCTCTAATTGATGTACTTACCAGGTTTATTTTGTGGGTTCAAGACCACTGATACTGTAAAAACAAAACTTCCTTCCTCAAAACTTGTTGAAATAATTTTTTTAGTAGACTAATTGACCAAGATACCTTAACGCTACTGGGCAGTGTGGAAGGTACCCGGCAGACCTTTTGCTCAGTCAGATGTCAGGAATTGGGACATCTATGACAGTTGCCTTCTATCAGGCAGGGAAATGAGCTTTAGGTGAGCTCTTTGTGCCAGGACTGGGCTGTTTGCTATTCACACTTGCTGGTTCAAAGCTAGCTCAGATGACTAATACAGAAGCACTTTACTATTCTGCCAAAATAAGCAGAGCAAAGGACAGAATCCCCAGTTCAGTACCTACATCATCTCAGCCATGTAGTCCTGCAAGGAAGACCTTTAAGTATGTCTTGGGAGTTAGTGGGTGGGCACTGTAGATGTGTATAGACACCGAGAAGGGCAGAGACAGTGCTGTCAGATAACAGAATAGGGGCATCATTGAGGTGCTGAAGATGTTGAGGTGTTTGGCTGGGTACCAACAGGGGAAACTGGTAGACGGCTAGGGGCAAGTGAAGGAGAGGACACTTAGGAACGAGGGGAAACAAAGCTGGTGGTCCTAAAAGGTCCTAAAGAACCACGGTGGTACTAACTTTGCATCCTAGCTGGACTACTATGAGGTGGCACTGTGGAAGAAATGAACTGATTTGGATTAGTTACCAACGTAGCTTTTCGGGAATGGCTGTGCATATTTAGTGAGGAGGGCTTAATATGAGGGATGGTAGGAGTTTTTATGTTGTTTTCTCTGAGGTTTTTCCGCATGTGTTTTGCATCCAGGAAGCTGAGGAGCAGAAACAGAGAGGGTTTCAAGCTGTGAAAGCTGTCTTACTAGCAGACATATACAGAAGTCTTCCTGTGCTTATTTCTTTTTTTGCTAGCAGTTTCTCCATCTGAAATGTCTTGAAGAAGAATAAAGATAAAACAAATGGAAGAACATTTGAGTAGCTTAAGGCAGTTATTTCTAATGATAAAATATAACTCTCTGTATGAAGACCATTATTCCTGTCAAAGTAACAGTTAAGATGGATTTATTTCTTGCTGTGTTTTGTGTTTTTCACTTGTGTGAATTTCCATTAGAAAATGCATTGCCATTTGTATTTTCTTTTGTTTAATTTTGTAGCAAATTCTTTAACACTATTGGGTCAGAAGCCTGTAACTGCCAATTTCTTTGGGGGTTTTTGTTTTGTTTGCTCTCAGTGTAAGCTGTTGAATTGGCAGATGACAAAAATCCTAAACTGCTAGCAAAAACAACAGAAGTACTCCATGAATATAAGTATTGGAGCTTTCTTTGATATTTGTTTAAAAGCAAAATTCATTTGTATAATCTATCATGCATGTAACAATGTGCTTTTGATGGTGAAAATGGTTTGATATTAATATTAATAGGTGTTTTTCCTGTTACTTTGTTAAAGATGAATGTTCTGTAGAAATTAGATTCTATTAATGTGACATTGAGGATGTTCATGTGCAAGGTAAACAGAGCTCTGAAACTGCAGTTTTACTCTAGGTTTGAGTTGTTTTAGCAATTTAAGGAACTGAAAGCTTGAAGAAGAAAAATGGTACAGGTCTTGTTAAAAAAAAATTAAAGCAGCTGTAGTACAGTAGAAGTGTATTATGAACTTCAGACGTTTCTCCTTTTGGCAGATTCCCACATGATGGTTGACAGGCTAAGATCTAGACTCTTCCAGGAGATATTTATTATGCACCAACACTCATGAATAGTTCTGAAACTGCAGTCACTGAAACAAAATTTGATCCTGTTTTAATTTAATCTGGTATTGGTTACATATCAAATGTATTTAAAAAAAACCCACAAAAACCCCAGCAACATCAGAAAACCAAAACAAGAAAACCCAATGCAAATCAAGACATAAAACTGAGACTCTCCTGTTTGTGTAAATGTTTTGTTTGCTTTTTGCTTAGGTATTTTCCCGCAAGTTAAGCAATTGTATATTAAAAAAAAAAAACCAAAACAAAAACAAACCAAGAGAGGTATTTGTCCACCAAAAAGATTGTGTGATTAGTTATATTAATTGATGGGTATCTATATCAAAGACCAAAAATTGTCTTTTTAATTATACTTGACCTCTAGTTGCAGAGATGTGTACAATGTTCGTGAGCACATGCACACGTACAATGTGTGTGTTTCAATGGCAATATGAATCAAAACACAGCAGAAAGAAAAACTATTAGATTTTTCTGGATGCAGCATTTAAAGGCACTTAAATCTGACTGGTTTGCATTGAGAAATTAATTATCTTCAGTCAGTAATTATAATCTGGATATAGTACAAATCAAATTACTTGCATAGTGAAATGGTAAGTATAGAGTCTTACATTTACTTACAACATCTTAATCTAATGAGGTGTTTGCCTATGCAAACCCATAGAAATAATGAGTCAGTAAATAGGCAAATAACCAGTTCACTCTACATGCATTTCTGTTACTGCTGGGTTTATGTGAATATTATGTCTACTAGCTAGTCTTTTGTATCTATTATTTAATATAGTCAGGTTTAACTACTTCTTAATTTGTTTTTACAACCATAGCGGATGTTGACATTGATGAAAAGTTTTTTATTTACTTTTAAAAGTTTCTTTATTTAAAAGTAACCTTTTGGTAATATTTAACACATATTGGCTTAAAGTTGTTTTAATTCAAATCTTTAGTGAAAGAATGTGTGTATAGCTAGTAACTTTATAAACTAAAAATATGGCTGAGGAAAGCATTTTGTATTGCTCATAAATAAGTGCATGTTACCAAACATTGCTTTGGATTTCTAACCTGTTACCTGTTGTATGTGTCATACATTCAAAATATTTAAAGTAGACTTTCTTATGTAATTATTGCAATCCACCTGTCCAAATCATAAAAACTGACTTCATAACTTAGGGGAACTTTGTTTAAAGCAAACACAGAAGATCATCCTGTGACAAGGGCATGTGACTGTAGTGTGGAGATGCTTGCTGTACCTTTTCTTAATATAGGATTTAAGGAAAACTTGCCCAACTCTACTGGACTCAATGCTAGAACTTCAGCTGATCATATGTTGGAAGCAGCATCAGTCCTTAAGCAACCTTCTCCCCCTCCCTGCTGTAGTAGTCATAATATTTCAGAAGCTCTAACCGTAATCTTTAAATGCCTGTATGTTTTTTTTCTTTAGTTGTTTGTTTTGATGCCAAGATAAACTTTGATGACAATGCAGAATTTAGGCAAAAAGAAATATTTGCCATGGATGACAAGTCTGAAAATGAGCCTATAGAGAACGAAGCTGCCAAATATGACTTAAAATATATAGGACTGGATGGAAATATTGCTTGCTTTGGTAAGAACAAATAAATCCAAAAGGCATTTGAAGACAAATTCATACTTGTTCAGTGTATAGACTTTGTTTACATTCTGACATTCAATCCACCCTTCGCTGTATTTCAGTCTATTTTGCTGAGGTTGTCTGTCCTTCCACAAGTTCTTGCAGGAATGAAACTAAAATTGTGTTGAAACTGTGATGAAGGCCACAGCAGACAGGCAGGGTGCATGTGGTATCAGAGAGAAGGCAGGCTAAGGGAGAAGGGTGTGGGGTTTCTACATTCTGAATTTTTAAGCTGATGCAATTGGTCTTTCCAGTAATTAAAACAAAACAAGAGAAGTCATCAGAATTCAGTCATTAATTTTCAAAAATGAGACTGTGTTACTTAAAAGACTCTGCAAACATAGGTGTGTAAAAACATGATATTCCCACTTACAACAGAATATTGAACTCCATTTCGCTTTAAGGAAAGCTGCTAAAGAAGCTGCTTGGTTGTTAAAAGGAAAAAAACGGGTTTTTTAGTTTCCTGAAGTTTCTGTAAAACAGAAATTACTCTTGTGTTTAGAAGAGATAATTAAAGAAGTCACCTATGCTCTAAATTTTCATTTTGTACAAATTCTTTTAGCCAGTACAGCTTTTTATTGTGAATCTAATTGAATTAGGCATTTTATCTCAGCTTGATGAGAAAATATCCAGCATTTACTTTGCTTAGATGTGTACTCTAACTGCAAATCCAAAAGATACTGATAATGTGTTGCAGTTGATTCAGTAAGTGACAGTGAGACTTTAATCTCAGTTTAAAAACAAAAACAAACAAAAGAACCAAACCCCCAAAAAACCAAAAACCCAAACAACAATTGGCAACACTGCAGTATTTTATTTAGTATTAGGTATCACTGTTAAATTACAGGTGACACAGAAGCCTTACTTTGTCCAGCAGGAGCAACTTACTGGGGACAAATAATTCTCGTCTACTTTTCCTAGCTTAGAGGATGTTGGTGCCCATGGCAATGCTTCTAGACTGGTGCAAATGCAAAGCAAAAGGCAGTTTCAGGAGCATTTGATATCTGTCCCCAAAATGTGGTTGTGTTTTACAGTAATACAAAGCATCATCTACTGCTGTCACAATAGTAGGAGGGAAGCTTAAGGAGTCAATTTGTCCTTTACGTCTCATGATGCAATCACTATTCCCAGAAGTTTTTGTGTCTGTCTCTCTCTTTTTTTTTTTAAATCAGAAGTTTTTGCATTTCCACAATTACCATTCTGGTGCTCATGCATGCTTAAGGGAAGGTGCGCATCTAAGTCCTAAAATTGATACAGTCATAAAGAAACCTAAATGTCGGTGTGTGTGCACCAGATTTTGAATTATTTGTTGCATTGGATATCCTTAAATAGGTACTGACCTATTTAGAAATAGCTATTTATGTAACATTTTGAGCCATGTTATGTGCTTGTGCTGATACGGTTTAAGCCTTTTCACAAACCTTATATACTTTTATGTGAAATACAACTACTTGATGTTTACGATTACAGTCAATGGAGCTGGACTTGCAATGGCAACATGTGATATAATATCCTTGAACGGTGGAAAGCCAGCCAACTTCTTGGATCTCGGTGGAGGCGTGAAAGAAGCACAAGTATATCAAGCATTCAAGCTGCTGACTGCTGATCCAAAGGTAAAAAAGTTGGGTTGGGACCAGAAATTTCCCCATGCAGCAATACAGTTGTGCTGTTAGAGTATGATTAGTACGCTGAAAAATACAGATAATGGTGTGAATGCTGAGGATGAGTTACTCAAGGGGCAATCTGGCAGGAAAAAGATTTCACTGTGAATCACTGGACTGACTTTTCAGTTCCTGATCCACACTCAGGCTTGCTGGTCAGTCTTGAATGGGTACTTTCTCAAGGCAGTTCAACACGGAAATGCAGATGTGGTAATGCTGAGCATTGCAGTGCTGAACTTTGAACATCTGGCTCCTAAAGTAGAATTTGTGAGGAGATTTAGATACTTAAAATATCATTCCTAACAGTATAGTGCCACTGTAGAGTGAGAAGGAAAATGGGAATTAAGCAAATAGCTAATTCTAAAGGCTGATTTGTACTCTTTTAAGCAAAAGGTTTCTAAAATATCTGATTCTGCACTGTGGGATAGTCTGTGTTTAATTAACATTAACAGGCTCAAATCATAGCTTGGTACTTCATAACACTTCCTTTTGCAGATGGAGGTACAGTTGCTCTTTTCTTTTTGAACAACAGGAGAAGACATTAGTCTGTATGTATTGAGTAGAAGTTATTTCTAGAGATGCATGTTAGCATGCTGAGGTCATTGGTTGCCTTTGCAGACAGAAGTAGAATATCTACTGAGAGAATATTGATCAGGTGTAGGCATTGGAGCAGTGCCACCTGACCATCCCTGCCAACAAGGAGTTATGCTTTTGTATGTAGCCAGAACTTAAGTTGCTGTAGATTTTTTTACTAATGAATATCTGTCGAAGGGCTTTGATCATCTTTTCCATCTCCTGCACCTAAGCATCTCTGCTGAAGTCCCAGTTTCAACATTTTGCTTCTTTTTGTGGATCTGGCTTTGTCTCCTTTATCTCTCTTTTTCTGTGCTTCCATCCATTTTCCTCATGTTCATTGTGTCTGTGATATTAGCTCCTCTAAATACCACCTTCCTGTGAAAATTGCATCCCTGTAATTGTATACCCTGCGCAGCTCTAAGTGACAAAATGTTGTGACTTTTCAAATAGCGGTGGATGTTGTTTGCAGCAATATTTCAAAGCAAAATCGGGAAGGAAATTTACAGTACAAAATAAGCACAGGTCAACCTCATATTGTAAGCTCTTTGCAGTTGTAACTCTGCTTGCATTTTTTTTAAGGCACGTTGTACCTTGGCAGGTCAACTGTACTAGAGAGAGTCATCTGCAATATTTAAAACATTCTTCCTGGATCTTTTTGCGCTCCCATAGACCTGGGTCGTGCTGACCTTTTGTTTGTTGAGGTCTAGGTTTATGTTCTTCACAAGATCCACAGGAAGAGAACTGGTTGTCTCCTTCTGCTTGGTGATCTTAGAAGATTCAAGTCATTAACATGCCTAAAAGAACACAGACTTGGAGAAGTAGAGAAGCAAGATATCTTGCCTGGGGCAGAAGGGAGGCAGGATGGGACTTGAGATTCATGCTAGAAAACCTGATAGTTTCCTTCATTTTCTGATGCTAGTAGACACTGTTATGCTTGTCTTCATTTGTGTAAGTTTCAGCTATTCTCAGGACATTACACAAAGATGTGTTTGTGCATGTTTGAGTTGTTCTGCAGTGCGTGCTTCGTATGATGATCAAGGTTTGGCTGAAATGTAATTTAGTTCTGAAACTTGTGTTGGTGGAGAAGCAGGTGCAGTAAAGTCTTAGATACACAACTTAGCTGATGACTATCACTATGCTAAATGGGTTCTTCTGTCTGCTACAGCACAAACAGCAGGTATTAATTTTGGTGATGAAACTTACAGAGTTTAAACAATTTTAAAACAAAAAGGCATTTCAGTAGCTCTCAGCTATATAACATCTGCATGCCCAACATTTGACTTGTAAATGTATCCTTCTATTATATGTTCTGCTTATGTATTACTGCTTAACACTAGCTGCTTACACCAGGGCTAGTGAAGCTATGCTAATTGAGACAGTGGGGCAAAGTAAAAGGTAGCATGGAAAGGACCTGCAATAGTCAGTTATGCTTGTGTCTATGCACAGCTGTAGCTCTGCCATTCCTGGCTTTGACTGGCTGAAGATGCAGAAGGCTTTAGCCTAAATGCAGCACAACCCATTCGCCTTTAATTTGTTGCCTCCTGTCTTCCTTTTGAATGCCTTTTGTGATCTTTTCTCCATTCACAGGAAGAATCACAGAACAGTTCCATTGCATTTCTCTTTTGCCTGTTCTCTTTATTGCACTCCAGGAGAAAAAGGGAGGATGACTGCTTAGAGCCTCACTAGACTGTTTATTTGGTATGGTGTAGGGGAAAGAGGATGCTTCTGAAAGCTATCTGCTCGAGGGAGTGCAGTCCATAGCAAACTTGGATGCACATACGTAAGTCACAGCATTGTCGGCCACAGACATTGTGTTTTTAGTGAGATTTAATGCTGTCGCCTATTTTTAGGTTATTAACATTGCTCTTTTGAACCTAGCCCTGCACATGAGTAGTCATACCACAGCTCTTATCTTGAGAGGTTTGCCAGGTTTAAGTGAGCCACTTCTGAACTGTTTCTTGTCAGCCCTTTCAATTTGACTGATTTTGCCTTTATTTTATGTCACTGTGACCATCAGCAATACTGTTTCAGCTCCACGTGACATCAGGTGAAAACCTTCTCTTAATGGTAGCTGATGAAGAATATTTATGAGATTAGATTCGGATCAGGGGAAGATATGCTGGCATCCCAGTACATAATAGGAGACTGAGGCAACCCCGGCAGTTATATCAGGCCTAACATCAAAGCCCTTGTTTTTCTTACTGCTCTGTAGTTGAATATTAATATCTAGCTATTAAAAAAATAAACGTTTCATGTTTTATTTCATTCTGTTCAGAAAAGATAGTAAATGTCTGTTATTTCATCTCCTGATCCACCATGTCCATTAGCTCACTAATGTACAGTAAGGTAATTGAATGAATATTCTCTTCTTAACCGATAGTAGGCTTTCAATCCCAAGAGTCATTGTGGCTAATGCAGCATTCACAGTTTGTATCTGGTCAGTAATTTCCCTGTAACCTTTAACCTGATTCCCACCTTGTTTAAGAAGATAAAAATTTGCTCTTGGGAATTCGAAGGGCAGTTAATTGTTGTAAATGTCTCTAAACAACGTGGAGCCTCTGAGGAAGACTAAACAAACAAAAAAAAGTCTACAAGGCTGTAATATGGAGAAGCACTGTCTTTTAGTTGTGCTGAAATGTGTCACTGGCAGTGTTAAGGACATTGAAAGAGAAGAAATATTCCAGGAGGAAATGTTTAGCTGCACTTTGAAATAGATCTCTCTCTCTCTTTAGTTGTCTTTAAAACATCTATTTTGTATTAAAGCAAAAAAAATACAGGTATGCCAATATTTGATTTAGTGAAGCTGGGCATATTGTTTTGAGAAAAATGAAGATCTTGGCTGGTTTGCTACTGGTTTAATCTGGCTGTTATCAGTGTCTATAATTCTTAAAAAAAAAACAAAAAAAAACAAAAACAAACAAAAAAACCCCAAACCACAAAAGGTTACCCACTGGCTTTTGGATGAAAATGCTGTCTCTGGAGTCAGTGACCCTTTTATACTCTGCTGGTCTTGTTTGCAGTCTGCCATATCTGATACTTCCTAGGTCAGACAGGTCATTGCAACAGTTCTGAATTCCTTTCTTTTACTATCTAAATTCCAGACTCTCTTTTTTTTTTTTTTTTTTTTTTTCCCCCTCCTTCCTGCCTGTCTGTTTCTATGAGTTTGTGCTGTGCGTCTGCTTTGGCAGAAAATGAATCATCTTTCTTCTTTTCAAGTAGTAACAGGAAAGGGAAGATGGCTCGATCTGGGTGTTCAAGCTGCTGGGAGGCACTGCGGGAGCTTCATTGCTCTTCTTTGTCCCACAGTCAGGTAGAAGAGGTTGTTTCCTTTGGTATTTCAGGGGTTCTGAGTGATGCCTGGCTCTCCCCTGCATGTATGAAGTGCTGTTTCAGTCATCCTCACTGAAGTCCTCATCCTTGAGTACTCTCACATCCTTACCAAGCTCAACAGGTGCGCGTTTTTATTCATGCTGAAGACCTGGACTGTTATATTTACCATATGATAACTGTTTGTAGGATTCAACAAAGTTTTGGAAAGGCTAAAGCTGAAAAAAAGTCTTGTCAATAGATCTGCTGTCAGGGGCACTGAAGCTTGGTTGTCATCTCTGCCCTCTGCTTTGGCCTGGAGTCATCCCACATATCTGACACTCCTAAGTTCCTGCAGGTTTTTTTTCTTAGCTTTTTTATGCACATTGCAGAGTCAATGTCAAGTTTCAGATGTCGGGCTGGCTGAATTGTGTTTTTGAAGACCCTAGTGAGTATGAGGGCCCATAACGACTAGGCTCTTGGTGAGACATATTTAGTGACTACAATTAGGCCAAGGGCCAGAAGCATCTTATGTACAACCTGAAGCAAGTCACATCCTCTACCTTTTTCTCCCATGCAGTCTTGATAGAATAAAAATAATATTGTATAGGTTACTGGTATAGGAGAGTTGTCCATTAATGCTAATGTAAGTGGTATGTGTGCTTGAGATGTGACCCAGATGTAGGACTACATAGTCTTTCCTCAGCCTTTTGGCTATACACCATCCCTTTTCTTTGTTGTCCTGTCTCCCTAACAGGAGCTAAAACACTGAAATATGAGTAAAGCAAACTAAGCTGTAAACAGGTTTGTTTTACCATTGACTGGCTCTAGTCCTGAACTTAACAATTGACTCCTATTAGAAAGTATCACTGAAATACAGGCTGTTTAAAGGCCAGAATTGTTTGTTGTTCTTGTTCTCCTTTTCCCCCTAAAGCTCCTTTGACAACCTTTTTTGAAGCCTGTCACTGATGGTATGACTAAAGACTTATCAAATCAATTGATGTTAACAAGTGTTTGCTTGTCATTTAAGCAAAATACTATTGACAGATTGACAAACATTCCTCTGGAAAAAAATATTCCATACTGACATCTGTTAACTCATACCCGGGGAATAATTAATATCAAACACACAAAACTTATTTTTTTTCCCTTTAACGGTTCTTTAGTCCAAATTCAAATTATTGTTTTATTAATATGGAATAGGCATTCTTATTCCTGTCACTTTGCTTTGCCTGTTTGCTTATGTCAGGTGCATCTCTCTGTCCACCTCAGTGACAGGAAAAGTAATGGCACTGATGTGTCTTGCCATTAAGTTGCATGTGAAGCAGAGGTCTTGGGGCTCTTATTTTCCAGGCATCTCAGAGAGTGAACAGAATTCTGAAAGAGGGTATCATTAAATCATAATTTTGAAATTCACTTATTTTCCAGCTGTGCTTGGTGTGAAAGTAATGCAGTTTATCCATCCTTATTATGTAAGACATTTGTATCGCCGGTTTATCCTTTTGGCTTGAGGGATTTTTAGTATTAGTCTTCTTAACACTGCAGTCCGTTACGTGGCAACAGAAAGGATAACATTATACTAAGGGGAAAGATTTGGGGTACTATTTTCTCAGATTTCAGAAATGAAAATAAGGTCGCCTTGTATAATTTATTTGGTCTTTATTTTGGTTGAATTAATTCAGAATTGGGTGAACTAGTTCAGTTAAGACAACTCAGGAAGTCTGGAGTGTATTAACTGTATCAGTGTGTTACTGGACTGTTTGCTCTCACCCTACAACTTTAAACAAGGATCTGCTCCTAGTTTAAGGGGGAAAAGGCTCTTTTGGGTATGGTTTCTAACTAGGCTTGACTATACAGCTGAGGGTTTTGTCCTGGAAGTTGTGCAAAAATCTGTCTTATTCAATGAGTCTGTGCCTAGTGTTTGACTGTTGGGTTACAAGCCTGAGCCAAAAAGCAGTTTTGGCAGATAAGCTTCTTCTGTTCCCAACCAATTATTCCCTGCATTCTGCCCACTGAGGCATCGTTTCAAACAGTCAGGGAGAAAAGAGAGTGGAAGAAGAAGCAAATGTTGTCACATGGCATTCCTGATCCAGGATTGGGCACCGACACGTTATAATCATATCAAATAAAAATAATGTCGGCAGCCAAGTTGTGAGTGCAGGCAGTTTGCGCAGCTATTTAATGTGGTCTGCAGAATGTCTGTTGCAGTATTAGTCGTGCCAATCAGTCAAGACTGTCAAGTCTGTCTTGACTAAGAGGAAGAGAACATCAAAAGCAACATCCAGAAACAAAGAACCAACTCGTTTGATTTTCTTCTAGGGCTGCCTTTGCCCATTGATGAGAATGGTTATTATTGCTGTTAGTCCTGGAAGTTTTGTGTGGAGTGAGAGGAGAGTGCTTTGGAGAGTGGGAAGGGGACTATTAAACTTTAAAAGTCATAAATAAAAAATAGTGTGTAGAGGTTTTAAAAATATAAAAATCGAAGTGACCACACTTGCTGTGATAGTGAGCTTTATCCTAGTTAGAGCATAGGCTAGTTGTGAATAGTTTGTCATGCATTTTCTGCATTTAACTGGCTAATTGTCAGTAGTGGATTTCTCAGTGTTACAATAATGTGAAACCATAAATCAGTAGGATCAGATAACCTTCTCCATCACACATGCAGCCTATGTCAGTGTGTGTATAATGTTGAAGAAAAAAATGAAATGTAAATAGCATTCAGTTATGGACATATAATAGAGTGTTTGCACTGGATTTGTTTGAATTGTGAGATTGCATGTCATTTCAGATAATGCAGAGGAACCCTATTCTTACATAGTCATTAGAAATCTTTTTGCTTTCTCATTCAAATATCATGTACCCTTTACACACTTCATTACCCAGCTCTTCTTTACACAGCAAGAAAAGTCTTTATGCCTTGTGTGTTTTTCTGATTCACACAAGAGGGTGAAGCATCATATGCTGTTTTGAGTACTCTAAAAGCTATAGCTGAAGAGTTACTGTAGTGCAAAATACCTGTGTGTTATAGTATACTGTTCCACCAGTGCTAACTGCTAGGGCAGCGTTCTCACCTCTGCATAGCCCTTTATAGCTCCAGCTGGGTATCTGAAAATGGTGGCACTTGAATTTAGTGGATGCTTTTGAAAGTTCAGGCTTTGACTGCTCTGTTTTTCTCGCTCTGTGTGAATTGTGGGTTATAATACTCCATAGATGACTCCACAGGTACCATAGATGACTGCTCTCAACACGGATCAAAAATTATATATTCTGTTAAAGAAATTAAGTGCTATGGAAATGATAAAAGTTATCTTCCTTTATTGCTTATTACATAGCCCTATCCTACTAGCAGTTTTGTACTCAGCATTGTTTTTGTAGAACTGAAATATTAAATTTTTAAAAAGAAAGACATAATCAATAAAAGTGTTGAGTTTGTGTTGCAATTTTGACATATGTGTAAGACCATGTCTAATCAGTCATTGAAGTATATCACATAGTTTTTGGAAGCTGGATCTTACTATGTCATCTTAATATTGTCTCCTAATAACATGTAGAGAGCACCTTTTGCCTTGGGGGTGTGTGAAAGCAGAGGGAGAGACCATCCTTTTTCTCCTATTTAAAATATACAAAAGACTCAAAGGTTGAAAGAGGAACCAGACACAAAAAGTTGAAGGAAAACTTCAGTTAACCTGGGTAATGTGCCCAGTGCTGCAGGTCAGTGTCTACCTCGGTAAGGCAAGAAGTAGTAAGGTTTAAATGCAGCAAAGAAATTTAGGTTAGCTGGTCTTAAAATTGTCGAGCAGAAAAGGTAGTTGAGTCCTACAGCAGTTTATTTTAGGAACTTAGAGGCTATCTAGCACCACAAGTTTTTAAGAACTAGCTAAACAAAAATTTATCCAGAGCGTTTCAAGAAGAGTTGATCCTGCCTTGGGGCCAATGAATGGACTGGAGGTTTCTTTTCCTCTTTCAGAGAACAGCCCTAAACCTAAAGCTGTGATTAGTAATTTTGTATGGGCAATAATGCCTTGTCTTTTGAAGCCTGTTGAAGTTTAAGATTACTATCATAGGATGACAGTTTGTAGAGGTAGAAAAGACCTATTAGAGCACAGAAACATCTTGTAAAGCTGGGAAAAGTCGACAAAGGCATATTGTATATTCTACCTCAGAAATTTGTACAAATACTTTGCCTTTAACCAAGGGTATTGGAGCAGCTCATACTTCTTTTATAGATACTGTAGGATTTGAGTTTATAGGACTAATTTAGGAGTTTCCCCACACTTTTATTAGTGCTGCATTGGTGAGAAAATATAGACTAATAGAAGCTTAACAAGGATTTCTTCTAATGTGTCTTTGCAGTTTTGCAGGAATTAATGTGAAATGACTAGTCATCTTTTAGAGCACTTAAGGTATTGAAAAGGCATTCTTTCACTTCACTGCATTTTTAGAGACTGATAGTGTATTGCCAATATTTATGAAAAAGTGACGACAATTATGCATTTAAAATACATAATTGAATTGTCTTGATTTATAATCAAGAGTAATGTATTTTTCAAGAGCATGTGTAGTATTGAGTCCTAAGTAATTGATATGTAAACATACTTTAATATGAATCTGCCATTATTTATAGGCACTGACAAATTGAATGCCTCTTGGCATTTTAAAGTTGGCTATAATGAATCTTAAAAACTGGATATGAAAATAAACTTACTAAGCAAGAGGGAAACTTGCAGAGATTTTGTAATTGCCTCCTTTGTGGCGGAGTAAGGAAAAATCAGAAATTTTTCCTTAGAAGGTAAATGCTGAAAAATTTGTGGAAGAACAACAATAAAAATTGAGCTGTTAGGTTTGGATAGAATTTGAAATGTTTGTGTGCCAATTACCCTCTCTGTAGTGGTATCCCTTCTAACATAGGGACAGAAGAACAGGCATTTCCATTTCTTCGAAGACAATCTGCCTCAGCCGCTTGAGATAGCTGCTGTGTGGTCAAGGCTTGTTGCATTTTCCTGCTTGTTTGGAGGTACATTTGATTAATGATCAAAGTGATAAAGGATTTTTTTATTGGCTTCTTCATTCATTAGTGCTTGGGACTGGACTTTTCCGAGGAAGCCACTGATGAGCCAGTATGGCGGAGCCTGCAGTGGGAAGTGTTTAAGGGAAGTCCATGGTAATGGTTATGGGATAGTACAGGTTTCTTGCAATGTGGTATCACCGTCTCACTCCAAACCACGGCCTAAAATGAAGGGCAACGGATGCAGACAATAAATCTCCATCTTGAAAAGCTTGCCAGCATCACCTCTAACTGCCAAATGCCTGATGTTGCGTCCAGCATGTGCAATATAATGTGCAGTTATGTTTGTGTGTCTTAGTATGGCCTAGTAAGAGGAAATGCCATGCATAATGCATCAGAAAAGTGTTTAATCCTTTACTGTACTTTACAAATTGATTAAATTTTGAAAATTTATATGACTCATTTCACAATTAGGATAAAAGAGAAGATATTTTAGGAATCTCAGTTTGGTAATTCATCTTGGTGAGATGAGTAATCTATTATTAATCTATTTATAGATCATCTATCTAGCGTACTTACAGGAGAATGAGAGACAAATCACTTGGTAATATAGGTAGGAAATAGTATATTAAAAGAAAAGTTGTAGGTGTCCTTAAACTCTTCTGTAGAGAAAATCACATTTTAATACCCATTCTTTTTTAAGTGGTTTGAGGTGTTATGGCTGTATAGGAAAGTGTTTTGTTCTTTCCATCAAAATGAAGAAATGTAATCACCTTACCTCCATCTGTTTCTGATAGAAACAGGCCTAGATGATGAACTGTATATTTCAAGCAGGTGCTTTTAGGTTGTACTGGGTAAGACACACTCTTCTTCTGACAATGAAATTAATATCAACAGTTTTTACTTATAATTTCAGAAGCACCCTTGATGGATGGAGCACAGTTAGATAGAGCATAGGTTAGTTGAAGAATAAGACTCAGTTTTGGCAAAAAAACCTGGTGAAACATGACAAAATTAATGAGCATTTTCCTGTCATAAAATTATCTTTTAAAGACAGAAGAATGAAGGGCCTGATCTTGCTAAGATTTTTAGTGTAAAGATATGCCTATACATTAAAAAAAAAAAAAAAAGCCGGGGGTGGAATTTGAAGCAGTTTTTTAAAATGAGCTTTTTGTCTCTAAGATGAAAAAGTGCAGTGTCGGGTTCAGTGATGTGCTTATTGGGGAAGAGGAGAGAATTGCATGGAAAAATACACGTTGCACTTGTCTCTGCTATGACACCTGTGCTCTGGTTTGCATCCTAATATAGGAAATAATTATGATAGGTGATCTTGTTCTAACCTATTATTATTAATCCCATATGCCATCTGAAATGACTGACACAGTGATGTGATCAAGCATAATATGTAGGTCTGGCACATATGTAGCTTTTAAATTCATTGGCATCTTTTTAAGAAAAAGATCTGTTAGAACACCCACCCATTTCTATGGAAATGGCATTTTGAGGTGCAGTGTATCTTCTGATATTTTCTGTAATCCACTGTAGATGCCTTTTTTTTTCTTTCAGTTTTTTTTTAATATTGAGGTAGGGAATGTATTTTTCTAAAGTATGTGAACTTTATTTTTGGAGCATGATACACTCTATCTGTCCAGTAAGAGGAACGTATTTAATTTATATTTGAATAAGAAAAATAATCCTTGGCCTGCGTTCATCCATTCGTTTGCATAGCTGAGCATAGGATGATGAAAAAGCTTTGGAAGAGACAAAAATTATTTGAAATATGGTGTAATGAAAGAGGGAAAGGCTATTTCTTTCCCTTGAATCTCTGTTTTGTTTCAGGTAGGACTGAATTATTTCACAACTTCATTATTCATGCTCCAGTTCAACAAGATATTCAAACCTGTTTCAAGTTTTAATATTTTATTATCTATTATTCTGAGTGGATGGGTAAGGCTGAAATAAATGAGCCTATTCACTTTTAAAGCTTGTCATGTGCTTAAGTACTTGGCAAATCAAGTCAACATCTACCACAAATGAGTAGTTCTTACTCTTGTTGCTAGAGGTTTTGTTTCACCTTCTAACAGAAAAACTACCCTGTTATAGGAAGATGAAAATTAGTCCCAGTTCTCAAAAGATGTTGTCTGTGCTTTACCTTTTAATATTTTGTTGTACTAGGCAGTCTCTAAAATCAGGTGTTTTCTTTAGTGTGAAAAGTGAAGAGCTTATCTCTTTTAGTGCTCATGCTTTTGATAGCAATCTGCAGAAAACACAGGTTATTCCATCTCCCGGTGCCCAATTCTTTTATGTATGTAGTCTGGGAAGGGTGAAGGAATAGGAGGAATATTCCAAACAGACTCTGTGGGCATCTAACCACGTTTCCTTCAGTTGCACAGGACTTTAACTGATTTAGATGGCTCCAATATTTGTGTTAGTGGGGAATAGTGGTGCACAGAGTCTGTGTAAAGCAGCATGAGGGTGCAAAGGACAAGGTCTACAGAAATAACCACTTCAGTCAAAAGCCAGGCAAAACTTGAGGACTGTCTCTGCAGTTATCACACTGTTATCTTCATATACCAAACTTGAACTATCCTTGAGAAAAAACACATTATCATGTGCTGTTTATGTCAGGTACAGTGAACACATCTCATCCACTTGATCTTTCAATGACTTTGGCTTGAATTAAATGTATAACCCTGAGCTTAATTAACTTCTTGAATTTTCCTTAGGGTTCTAGCTAATACCTTTGGGGAGCGAAATAGTTTCCCTGTGGGTTTTTTTTTTTTTGTTTAAACTTTTCTCTCCACCTTAAAAATCCACATTTGTTTGGTTTGCACTCCCAAACACCATAGCAGATTCTGGCTTAACTCTGGTGAATAGAAAGCAGGAAATTTTTGCTCCCTCATATTTCCTCTCCTTTTGTAACAACTCAGAGGATGTTACTTCTTTGTCCCCTTTATTCAACAGAATCATTTGCTATGTGGGTACCTTCTAAAGCAGCAGAGGGGAAAGTAATCCTAAATACCCATGTTTAAGAAACTCATTCCCTCTCCATTGTGAAAATGACAATATTCCTTTCTAAAATGTGGACAGAAAGTCTAGTGAAAACTGAAATGAATAATTCAATCTTCTACCAACACAGATACATTGATACATTCCTACAAATCTATAAGCAAAATTAGATTTTTTTGTATTTTTTTTAATTGGGTAAAGTGTATTTACAGATTAGCTGGATAAGGTTATGTACCTCATTCTGATGCTGGTGCTTCTCATTGAATTACAGGGGAGTTGCCTCTGGTGCTGAATGTCCAAGGAAGGGATTGTACATGGGAGAAGGCAGCAGATAGCCATGGGGGCTGGAAGCTACAAACTGGGCTACTGCTGTATTTTGGCATAGGCTACGAAGCTGGGATCCTATAGAGGCTCTGCTTGTCAAGAGAAAAGTGGGTCCCAATTCCCAAGCATTTTCCGATGTCTCTATTGTAAAGCAGAATAGAAATAGTAAGCTATTTTTTTGCAATGGCAGTATCTAATTGGTAATAGAAACTGTCACTTTAACTGAAGGGTTTTAATTGAAAATCTGAGATTTTTTTAATGGGAACTGTTGATTTTTCTTTGGGTTGGTGGAAGACCACACATTTCTTCAAGGGGAGAGGACTGACTTAATGAAAAAAGCTGAAACCTTAGTTTTTAATCAGTTTTGAGTTTGTTTTTTTTTTTTAATGGAAAAATATTCAACCATTTTGAGCCAACTGGCTTTGAAAATTCCAGCTAAAAGCAAATAAGTGCCTGTGTGTGGAACAACAGGTGGATAATGTCTGACCAAATAGATTTTGCTGAAATTTCCAAAATTATTCAGAGGTTTTCAGCAGAAAAAAAAGCAAATTTTTTAAAGATTTTTTTTTTTCCAAGCAATTAGAGGAGTTGATCAAGAATAAGGTAGCCTTACTCATTGCAAATTGTTATATAATTTGTTCTGTTTGGCAGAGTGGAGCAGGTATTGTACTATTTCAGATATTTCTAATGAATAATAAAAAAATATTTCACTGCTTATACAACACCATTTTCACCTTGAATGTTCTGCTGTGGCTTAAAAATATCTTTTTCTATTCTTTTTCACTTATATACATATTTTACTCATTGAACAAGTAGGGGGAATAGAGAGCTAGATTTTTTTTTCTTAATTTTATATATGCAGTTTGCTACAGTGAAGTGTAAATGGCGATGTGTATGTGTGAGTATCTGCATACGTATATATGATTGCTGCTCTTAACGCAAGTTGTGTGCACGTTCGCACAACCTTTTTTTAATGCGGTGTTGGGCGTTGCTGTACGTCAGAAACCATTTCTAATTATTTAAGGATAAGCCTGAGCAACCAAAAGAGCTGCAAGGCACCAGATGTGCATTCCCCGTGAGCATGGGGGAGAAGGAGCGCTCTGTTGCTGCCAGCAAGCCGCTTCATGCAGAGGAGCAGCCAGCCGTAGTAGTCACGGCAGAGCGTGGCCTTCCTCCGACCACGAACCTCTGAAATGCCTCAGGGTAAGCCACAGAGCAAGCCTGCCACCAGTGCCATAAAATTGCATTTCTGAGTGGACGATATTTGGGCTGACCGTGTAAGCCAGTAGTCACTTTACCAGAAAAGGGAATGAAATCTCTGTTGTGCCAGCTTGGCAGATTGGGCTGTATTTACAGAGAGGCTCTAGCTGAGAAGGTCGTTAAACAAAAGTTAGCATAAAGCTCTGTCCTTTGACAGAGTAATGCCAACTTTGTGATTAAAGTAGAAGCCTTCGTGTAAACTATGGACGGCTCTTGTGCATTAATAGTGGAATTAATAGTGATAATAGGGGAAAAGAGTAAAAGCATCTCATTAAGAAAATAGATTACATACATGCTTATGTGGTGTAGACAAGATTAAAACTTTAAAATGCTGAGGATCTCTTTTTTTCTTAACTAAATCTCAATTAAGTCAACCTCCCAGAATACTGTTAGAGGCCTGTAAATGGCAAAAAAAAAAAAATCAGTTATTGGGTAGAAATGAATGAATGTGCAGAGTCAATATTTTATAGCAGGTGGTGAAAGTTGAATACCTGATGCCCAGCAAATCATTTGGTTTAAAGGTTTGGGACTGCAATGCTTGACTTCTCACTGAAGAAATATAAAAGAACAAATTACTATTTGCTGGAAAGTCACAGAAACCTTATCAGAATTGTTTAGTTCCTGCTGCTCCCTGGAGGTTTTCCTCTTTAACCATTGATTGAGTATGTGCTCTCTGAATTGTGAAGGATTTGCCTTTAATCAAAACTTCCATGGGACCGTATACAGTTGTTTTGGCTTTTTTGTGTGTATTTACTTAGATAGAATCTCGAATACATGTTTTTTTCTGCTTAGTCGTACAAACTGTGGAAGTAATTGAACTGAAAAGGTAAAATAAAAGCAATTTAAGCAAAGGTGGTGCCTACATTTCAGCAACATTTGCTTAACTCCCTTAATAATGCTAAAAGTCTGTTGATCTTCAGTAGGAAAAGCAGATGGGTTCAGCCTTCCCCCCTGCCAGTGGAACAGATTCCACCTTACTGACCACTGCAGTTTTTGGCTTTTTATCAAAGAACTTCCTTCCTCCACTTGTAGTATCAGCGGTCAGCTCTGTAATTCCCTTCTGCCGAAGAATCAGGTCTGTGGCAGTGTATCAAAGGTAGTACTCCATGGCTGCACCCTCCTTCTCTCCATTTGCACCCGCGCTCATCTGACACCGCAGTGAAAAAGCTCAGTGAGCTACGTTGGCAGAAGACTAAACCAGTAGAAACAGAAATAGATTGGTTGCCTGACCTAGCTCGTTACTAGGTCAGATGAGTAGTTCCTGGAGGACAGCGCTGGTCTAGATAAGCTTCAGTCCTTCACGCCTACCGGTGATCCCTTCTTCATGCCAGATTCTCACATTCTTTCTTGCACTGCACGATGCTTCCATCTTTGAGTGCTCCTATCAAATTCAGTGAAACTACTTTCTGGTCATATGTTGTTCAGCATAATCTTCTCCAAAAGGAATCTGGTCCATTAAGGAAAATTAATTATTTGATATTGTTGATGGGGGTGCTGATTATATATAAAAATTATCTAGTGTTAAGCTGCCCAGCAAAAAAAAACCAACACAAAAACCAAACAAAAAACCGCAGCCATTGTCTGGCCTACGACTCGATTTGAGCTCTGATTAGAATAGGCTTCTTTTCTTCATTTCATAAATCACCAGTAGTCTGTGTACTGAGAGTTTTGACTCGGATCCAAGAAAAAAATGAATTTTGTGTGTGTGAATACATTTACATATTTAATGTCCTCCAAAAAAAAAGAGAATTAAGCATTAAATCTAGAGAGATTTTCTGCAGTTCACTCCGATTAGTGATCAAATGTGCTGTACTCTTCCACCCTTTGTTTGACACCTGACGATATTTCATTTGTTAGTCTTGCTGAGTTCAATCAGTGTGCTTTACCATAGAGCACTCCATAGTGCTCACAGTCAAGAGCTAGTCGCCAAATATGTATTATTGTTTAGCTTTTAAAACCAGAGGAGCAACTTTAACACAAATTTGATTGCAGTAGAAACTAGTATTAGTGGCATGCTGGTATTGGTGCTGCTGTTCTGTACGGTGAGAGGTCTTCTCTTTCTTTATATTAAGTTGAACAACACCAATATGAGATTGTCCCAGCAACCCAAGAAGAGCAACTCCACTATTGAATTCTCAGGTGCAGCATCTTGGCGTATAAATCAAACCTTGTCTAATTGTAGTACCAACTTATTGGTCAAAATCTTAGCCCTGGTGTTGAATTTAATTACACAGTAGGTAAAGAGCATGAAGTACTTTCATGTTATTTAGGAAATCGTGGTCATGACTACTAAATAGCTTCTATTATTCCCTGAACTTGGTACAGGGCTAATTGTTTATCACTCACAAAGTCCCTCATTTTCCCACTTCTTACAGTCAGTGGTGCTGTAAAACCCCAAAAGAAGTCACAATATTACCCTCAAGAGAGGAAGATGATATTGATCAGAAATAAGGGGAACTCGAAATCGAGCTAAAATTGCTGTAAAGGTGGGTTTTTTTCCTCTCTTAAGAGAAGAGAAGGAAAACTTCTTAGTGAAAATTATTTTATTATCTCAGTTCCTTCTGGTTTTGATGTACTTTTATCAGCTGATTGGCTCCAAAATAAAATGCCTGAAATGAATTACTGTAATATAAAAGAAAATATTCTTTTGGTCTGTTCTTCTTTCCCAAGCTGCATTTTATGTACTAACACAATTTTTTGGTTACTTTGAGGAACTGTATTTGCAGAAAGTGGGGAACTGTTTTGGAAGTCTCCAAGTATTCCACTCCCTTTGAACACTGGGGTGGAGGGGTTGGTTGGGGTTTTTTTTTTTAAAAGCATTTGTCAGGACAGAACAGCTCTAGAGGCTTTAAGTAAAGCACTGATTGCCCTGTCAGTCAGGGTGCTGAGGAACTGGGAACTTCACAGATTGATGCTTGACAGAATAATTAGAAAACTGTCACTTGAAGTAACCACTCTGGTGTTCCCTAAAGAAATGTGCCTGTGCCAAATGTGTGCTGTCCAAATCTAGAGGTTAAATGTTCAGTAAGACAAAACATAGCATGTCACCAGAGAAAATTACTTCCAACATGCTGTGGAAGTGATGCTCCTCGAGCCCCTAAACAGTGACTACACAGTTTATTGAGCTTACCTGCTTTGATCTTGCTCATGTATTCAAGAGCTTTTCAGCCCTGAACTAGGGGGTTTAACTTAGCAATGCACTGAGGCATTATCTAACATTTTAGATAGCAGAGAGTCTTGAAGGGTTTGAGGCAAAAGCACTTAAAGCTGTAACGATGTTTTCCAATTCTGGAAAGATTTTACAGCAGTCCTCCAAGTGTTTTTGAGTACCTTTCAGTAAACAGAGGCAGGTAGTACAACGTGCTTCTTTCTTAATCCTTAGCCTGTAAGGAAACCTGGATGTATTTTTCAGGTTTGGGTTGTTTTGGAGACTGTTCTGAGGAGTGCAGAACAGGCTGTGACATTTGTGTGCTTTGATTTTCATTCACGTTAATGCTGTGTTGTCTGGGGGGGGGGGGGGGCTGGCATATCAAAGAAATTAGATTTGTTCTGGGAAAGGTTGCTACTAGTTTGTTGGAGTCAGTTCTGGAATCTCAAGCTGGAAAGATCCAAGGAAGGTGTCTCCAGGGAGGAGTTTTTATGGTAGCAAGCTATGTTCATTCCTGGCAGTGGAGCTGCTGGTCCCAGCTCTGCTCCGATACAGTTAGAAAAATCTGATGTCAAAGCAGTTTCTGCAGCTTGAATCTATGTACCTGTTGCTTCATAGTAGTGGGCCAGGAGCTGAGAAGTGATCAAGTACAATGTTTGTTTTCAACTAAATAGTTCAACATGAAGATGTCAGGTACAGTTTCTATATGGGACAATTCTCCAGAGTGAACGTAATAGGTTTATCTTATGCCAACCAGAGTTGCAGAGTCATCATGTTGAGGTTTGTCTGATTTGCAGCTTGGAGTTTATTTTAAGGTATACTGGGCTTTTTCAGAATTGTTATTTTACCTAAACTGCTTGTGGATTCTCTAGGTGGTAAATACAAAGGATAATTTGAGATTTGAATTGGAGGTATACATTTTTCTATTGATTTGGGTTATTATAGGAACCTGTGCTTTATTTTGTCAGTGTGATGCTTAAGATCACTTCATACGTGAGAGTGGTTTTCTGATTGC
Organism: Haliaeetus albicilla; assembly: GCF_947461875.1. Taxonomy (NCBI): domain Eukaryota; kingdom Metazoa; phylum Chordata; class Aves; order Accipitriformes; family Accipitridae; genus Haliaeetus; species Haliaeetus albicilla. The sequence continues at coordinate 7,109,994 of NC_091506.1, forward strand.
TTGTTATCTGTAGGGCTGAATCTTGAATCATGCAATTCTCTCGACAGAGGAAAAACTGCTTGAATAAGTTAGAATGAATGAGTTATGGACACTCAGGTTGCATTTCTCAACGCTCTCTCTGGAGCTGCTGAGACTGTATTTGCAATGGATCCGTCAATCAGAAGTGGAAGTGTCTTTTCTTTGAACGTTATAGATACTGAAGGTCAGTGCTTCTATAGATTGAACTGAGAATAATTTTCAAATTTCTTTTTTCAGAGTTATAGATGGAATTTCAAAACTGTCATAGGAGAAGAAAAGATTTATTTCCATGAGCAGTCAAGGTCTGTTTCTCCTCTCAGTGAGATATTTCTATTAGTTATAAATCTCCCAGTACTGGAGTGTTAGTGCTGTTTTGCATTAATCTAACTACAATCAGATTGGGTCCTTAATACCTGTTCAGTTTTTTCTTGTGCGGAGTGAACTAAATTTATATTTTTTTTTCCAGGTAGTGCACATATGCAGTTCTGTACATGCATGTATACAGAGTCTTAAGCAGTGTTCACGTAACTGTGTGCACTTTGAAGCCAAATACTGCTTGCTGGCATTGTGACAGTTTGGGAATGTGGGATTTGTTTTCATAAACTGTAGATTCCTCTTTGGCTTTATTTTCCAAACAGCATTTGTGACTGTAATTTTATAGTGCTTTTACAGTTTCGGTTTTCCAGAAGGAAACAGGCTGTGGTGAGGACAATACAGTACAGCCACCAAGAAGTTAGTAAAACTGCCTTGCTGCCTTGGTGGAAGACCGGGGCTCCGGCCACCTTGCTAACACAACAGGGTTCCTATGGTCACAACAGCTCTGTCACAGCACTTGTTGGAAAATCTTAGCAGAAGGACAAGAGGAGGTGTCTCATACCTTTCAAGAACAACTGGAGTAATTTCATTCAGATCAGAAAAAACATCAGGAATAGATGAGACAGGAGTGATCTGGTTCTTGAGACTCAGGATCAAAGGCAGACAACTTGTCGAATGCAGGACTCCTCTGTTGCATAAGGTGGGATGCTAAGACAGAATCCTTCCTTTGGGAGTGTGAGAGGTCCAAGTTCTACTGGAGTCGGAAATTTTTACAATACTGTTTTTTCTCAGCAACTGACTGCCTGCAGAGTTTCTCCATAGGTTGGATACAGTACAGTGAAGCACTGACCGTCCACTGGGTAAAGGTAGTTGTTGCAGCCACAGATATAACAGACATGTCAGTACAGTTTGTTGGGGTTTTTATGTTGTGGTTTTGTTTTTGTTTTTTTACCCAAACCACCCTTCAGATTTCAAAATGGTATGTAAACTAACTTCTCACTGACACAACTTTTCATGTGCTGCATCACTGACAGAATTGTTTCTATAGAAACTGATTTCCTCAAAAGACCAGCATCAAAAAGCTGAAACTAAATAAATGGCATGAAATAAAATGTGATGGTGCAGATGCTATATCTTTATGATTATTGTCACTCATGGGGGAAAATTCACATAGGACATTCATATCTCTGGCACCCATAAGAGATGTTGTCACCCCAAGCTCACAGTAGTGAAACCTTTAGAGGTTCCCACACCATCTCCTATTAATTTTTATTCCCTTTTTTCTATCACACATACCAGTTTCCGTGCATGCTCCATACACATTTTTATCACAACAGTTCCAAGTAAACTTCCCTTATCTTGCCGCTATGCTTCAGTCCAGAGTTTTTTAAGCTCTATCATACCTTTCCTACCCTGAGGTACAGTAAAAGTCTTCACTCTTTTTTTCTTCTTGTTAATATTTTTTTAAAGAAGGTGGTGAATTTTGATTGCATTTTGTAAATATGTGAATAGGGAAAACTTTTATTTCCTACCCTTTGAAATAATTTCCATGTAGGTTTTGATAAATTGGACCTGGCATAAATGTCTTCATTTTCTCCCTCTGTAAAACTTCTGTGTCTGAATAAATCAGAGAGAGCATCAAAAATAGTGGAGGCAGGGGGTGAAAGGGTTATAGGGAAGTGTTAAAAAATTATACTCCCTAGGAAGAGGGACATGCTGAGCATTTTGAAGTGTATAAAAGGTGTAAACATGAGGGAGGGAGTATAGTTATTTAATCTTAGTAAAACTGGAACTAAACATTTTTAAAAAACAAAGAGCAGTGAATTTCATCAAAAAAATTCCTAACAGCAAGAGCTATAATGTAAGACTTTGATCCTGAAATTAGCTTGGTATGTGCCCTTCCAAATGCAGCCAAGGAGTCTGCTGAGTAGGTTCTTCACTTACCCAATCTGCATTTCTGTTCGCAAAATCCTGCCAAAAGGTGCTTAATATCTAAAATAAAATGGAAGCCATCTCTCTGGAAAACTTTAAAAGGAAATAGGCTGAAAAGGGAAAGATATTTCATGGCCTGTCAAGAGAGTAACTGGAACTCCTCATAGGTATTTTTTTGTTTTTTAATTAGTGATCCTGTTGCATGCACAGAAGATGGCAGGTGGTAAGTGCCGTTTTTAGAGGCTGTGGCATAATTCCAGATTTGCATCCGGTAATGGGATCTGGCTTCAAATGTGTTCTCTCAGTAAGTCCAGACTTTTACAGGAACTACCTCTACAATTCCTCCCTCTTCCTCTGCGTCTTTATCCTTTCCCATACGGGATTCTCCTTGCAGCCCCTGCACTGTGGTTTGCACTGGCACTTCCAAATACAGAGCTTTATCCATCTCCCTGGTAGGAAGTGGTGACCAAGTACTTCTCCACAGTTCAACACCTCACTGATGGAGGAAACAAGTATTACTCTGAAAGATTAGTAAGGAAACAGGCATGATGTCATTTATTGCCAAGATGTGTCTGGGTGGGAGTTAACTGGTGTTCCAGATTTGGGTTGTGGGTGTTAAGTTGTTTTGTCTTCAGAGCTGTTAAAACCCCGCCAGATCTGCTTGAAATTGAGAACCAAATTTATTCAATACTTTGGCAAAAGTCAGTGTCAAAGGCTGAAGGGTCCCAAGATCAGGGTCCCAAAGCGGTTTCCGTGGCATGGACTTGCCCATGCTGTTTTCCTTTGACTCATTTTGGATATTACCTTTTTTAGAGTTAATAGTTTGGAGTTAGTCTCTTTGTTTGTAGCTTTTATTGCAGAAAGGAAGAGATGAATTTCTTTCTATGCTTATTAATTTTCTATCATTTTTTCCCGGTCAACACACACCACATTTCTGCCTTATCTTAAAAGCAAGCTTTTTCAGTGCTGGAGTGAATTTTCTAATTGGATACATCCAGTTGGCATTCTAATAGCTTGTCAATTTGCGCATGTTTGACAGCTAGCCCTGTTGCCTTCACAACTAATGCTAGTTGAGTGCCAATATAAATGAGTATGATAACAGTCTGATATTATGTCTAGTCTTTTTCTAAATGTAATGTCAACATTTTTCTGAATCTGTTGTGGTGTTTTCGTCAAAGAAAATGATTGAGAAATAATGAAATCTTGCTTTGTTTGTCGTATCTGTGGACACTGAACCCTACAGATAATTTTTCTTTTTCTTTTGAACATCAGAGAATTCAAGTTGTGAACACATTGTAAAACAGGTCTTATTAGCCAGAGTATGACAATAAGAAAAGAATGTAAAACTCGATGTCCATTTAAAAGAATAAGAGAAAGGGAAAGAAAAAGGCAAAGAAAGGCTGCCCTTTAAATGATTGATGTGCTGCCTAGATCAGGTAAACTCTAAATTAGACACATTTGGATAATTGACCTTCTGAATGGATGTAGATTAAATTTGATTGATCATGTCACTATTTGAATATAGACTTTATTTTTTACCATGTATCATGACTTTCCAAAAGACTAATAAATCGTTTGGAGGAAAGGTAATTTTTACATGCTGTACCACTTTGGTGTACAAAATTACATCCAGGTGAACGTTGAGTTTAACGGGCTTTTTGGAAGAGATTTGTTGTAATTATTTATGTTGGAGTACAGAATAGAAACCTGGGCTGAAATCAAGGTCTCTTAGTCAGCATCCTACTGTAGAGCTCCTCCTTTCCTTAGACAGTTTAAACAGGTAAAGCATGAAAAGAAAAAGGTCTCTGGAAGGACAGGACTTTACCAAGGTTACCCAACAGTCAGTGGCAGAGCCTGTGTTAGGAATCGGATTCTTTGGCCTTGAGTTGTGCAATGCCACATCCTCGAGTGTGGTCTCCTGCTGCAGATATCACTGGTGCTGAGCTGGGGGGGGAGAGTGCATGTGTATATATTTATAAATGTATCAATGACATATTCAGCAGAAGTGTGGAGTGCTAACAGTTCCTCCATGTTGTTGTTTTTCCTGCAGCAGAAAGAAGCGTAAAAAGTGTTCTCGTTAAAATTTTTTTCCTGCTGGCTAAAGAAGGTTTGATATCAGCATTATGTCAGGAAATTTACTGAATTGACAAGAAAGGAGATGTTATTTGTTAGTGTCCAAAATAAATATATGCAAATAAATGCTATTGTTTTGTGAAGCTGAGGAGAATCCCTGTAAAACAGTCACTTTCATTTCGTCTCATCGGTCTGCTGTGTTGAAATAGTGGCCTGTGAAGAGAAAAAGGTTACTTTTTGAGATTTAATGCCCTGAAAATTTACAGGCTTGATGCTTAAGCAGTAATAAGTGAAGCATTAAGGCATTTCTTGGGGATTAATGACTGGCTGGGAGGAGTTGATGGCTTGAAGAATAGCTGAGGACCATTAACCTCCACTGGTCATTAATCTTTGAAGGCTGCCTTGAATACTGAGGTCATTATTGCTATTAGAAAATAAATATTTGAGGAGGGGGAGAGGGGAAGGATCACACAGACTTCTAAAATATATGGTTTGACTGGTTTAGGAGCTACCCTGTCTATCATATGTCGTGCTAGGTGAACAGTCACTAATATTATTAATTTACAGGATTAATAATAGTTTTAAATTTCCACTGCTCAGGTTGCTTTTATTTTATTCACTAATTCAGGCTGTGAAGTCCATTAACATCAGGATAAATACAGTTTTAGAAATGTGAATGTAAGGCATGTACGGCTGTGTGGTTAAGGAATGGACCGTGTAATGGTGCTTCTAACATTGTTTTCCTGTTTAAATGGGATATTGTGGCTGCCATTAAACATCCTTTGTTCTGCAACCCCATTCCCTGTTTAGGCACATGGTAGGTACATGATTGTGGCTCATTTCCCTGTCAAGGGACGCAGCTTTCCTTGTCTTAGGTGTTCAGCAGTGGTGTTCTCTGCAATTCTTGGCAGAATAGCATGGTGCAGCATTTTATTTCCTGCTAGTCAGATTTGCTTTGTGTATGAAAAGGTCTAGAAGTGGCCTTCTCTGTCTCAAATACAAGTGAAAATCAAGCTGGTAATACTGCTGCTCTTTGCAATTTCTGGCCTTCAGCTGCAAGACCGCGAACAGCGTCACCTGGAATAGCGGATGCACGGTGTTAACTGGAAACAGGTGTTTCTAGCAACCTCCAAACTGCACTGCTTTTATATGCTGTTTGTACAGCGTTTACCACATGAGGAGTATTTTGCATCTTTACCATGGTTTATGCTGTTAAAGGGGTAATGTCAGACGAAAATCGGCTTGTCTTCATCTTTGTTAGGGTTACAGTGCCTAGGGTTACAAAACCGAGCAAATTCATGAACAAAACATTTGGGGTTTTTTCTTCATCTTTTTGCTCTTTTCAGCATAGCTTTCTGTATATGCTTATTTTATTTTCTAGGTTGAACTACCTTGCTTTCGTCTCGTGTCCTACCATCACAATGAGCTGTCAAGGGAGCAGCTGATGGATATACTGATGATCAATCACCTGTTTTTTGTGTGTACAGGTTGCTGCTGCTTTTAGTGTTCATTAGGATGATGCTATGTCACTCTCTCACTCTCAGTACCTTGAATTACTCTTGACTTCACAACTACTACGTTTTGCAAAGATGATCACTGAAAATGTGCGTTTCTTTGTAGTAGGTGCCACCTATGGGACAATATCTCTAGCCTTCTAAGACTACTGAAGGCCAGCAGAAGAATACGAAGGGATGTCTTTTGCTATTAGACATAGTTATGCTGCCGAAATGCGGATTAGCCTTTGCTCGCATCCAGCCCTCATTTAAGTCAATGGAAGATTCTCTATGGATTCTGGGAAGCTCTAGACGAGGTTTTGGAGTGGCACGTAGAAGCTACATGGCTCATTTTCTCCTTGCCTCAGCCCAGGAAGCACCTGCTATGTGCTCCAGTTAATAGGTATTCACCCACTGGGAATGCTTAGGGAAAGTGAGGCAGGATGCTCAAGGCATGTAGTAAAAAGGATCACTGAGGTGTAACCTTTAGGGTGCTGCCTTCGTGTTTTGCAGAAGCTTGTACTTATGTAACTTAGTGTCTGCATTTCTAGAGCATACAGACACAAATACTTGGGAATGTTGTTAGGGTTTTTTTTTTAACTTTACATTATTCATAATACTTATTTTAGAAGCTTGAAATTAAAGCTTCTTTCCCTACTGATTTTGCCCTTTTTCTATTTGGCAAACACTGATTTTCTTCTCCACCCTCTGTGTTTCTAATGAACCCTGAAATTACTGTAGCCTCCTTCTTGATGCACTGTCAGCATCAGTATTGCAGAAGATGCCCTAGTTGTTTCTGTTTCTATGACTTTGAGTGTATATCCAGGGAAACACTAGCTTTGATTTACTTGCTTAAGAATCTCTTTCAGTTATTGTTTTTTATTATTAAGGTACATATTCTTTTTGCATGATGTCAAGTATCTGCCATTCCAGTTCAGTGTTTTTGAACTCCGTTTCCTTGTGTACCTGCAGTACATTAATGAGACAAATTTGTTTAAAAAATTGTGGGTCAGCTGTTCATCCAGTGCAGCCTTACCAAAATGAATGCGGGTGAGCAGGCTTGCATTTGCTGGTTCTACACTCATAACTAGTTATGCAGGTGAAAGCCAAGTAAAAGCTTTTAACTTTAGAGTAAAACCAAATTTATATCTGTTATATGCTCAATTGTTAAGGTACGTGGAGGTTATACAAAAACAAATCTGTGTGTGCTCCTTGAGACAGATTTGAAGATTAGGAAAGACCATCTAGTCTGACTACCTGCAAACTCTTGACTAAAAATTCCTGCCTTGAGTTCAAAGTCCTGTGATTGAGTTAGCACATGTCTTTTTTTTTAGAAGAAATTCTCAATCTGGGTATACATACTTCATTAGTTTAGGCAGATACCACACATATACCTGTAAGCTTTTCCATAGTTAAACTATTTTTATGCTTAGACATACGAACTTTCAGAGTTTATGCTTCCCATTGTAGTATGTTGTTACCTTCTAATGTATTAGATGTTTTCTGTCAAAAGTTATTCGGTAGTCTTCCGTTCAGTAGTGTAATAGATTGAGTTTCTTAAGTCAAGTGAATTTTTGAGATTCTAAGTAACTCTTCTGGTTGCTTTCTCCAACTCCATTTTCTTGCCAAAAATCTAAGAATGTGAGAAATAAACTCAACTCTAAGAGGAGAAATGACCGAGACAGCCATTGCTTTGTAGTCCTTGTATTTTGCACAGGAAGAAATATCTCAAAACAAGAAACTTAGATAGCAACAGTAAAATTAAGTTAAAGACTTCCTTAACAGCTGTGCGTAATAACAAGTTTGAAAGTGTGACAAAGATGCTGGAAGTCCTCTTTCTGGTTCAGTTTGTAAAATCTGCCTCTTCCTACTAAAATATTTTAAATGGAAGACTTTACCACAAGTGAAAGATGAATTAATCAATTTAAGCCTAAGGCAAGACAAGGTATATGTCAAGTTACAAGTTTTTGGTGAAAAGCTGTCTGCTGCTGTGCTTGATGTGTGCAAGTTGCATAGCAAGCTATGCAATGAAATTGAAAACTTAGGAATAAATACGTGTCTGGTGTTGAAAAGTGAATGAAACAGACTTGTACTGCCACTGAGTGCTCCCAGAGAAGACTTTTTCTTGTAGAAATGAAAAATTAATGAGAAACAGGCGACAACTTCAGCATCATGTTATACTGAAGGAAACTGCTACCTGTAGGTTTTTTGTAATTGGAAAACCAAAAGAGCTATCCAGAAATCAATAAAACGGCTCTTGTTTCTTTGAGGGTTTGTATGTGAGCCTTAACGTTTGCAGTTGTGTGCAGTGTTCAACTGTGTCCATGCACATTTTCTGACATATGGGTGGACCAACATGCTTTTAGAAGAATGCTTACAAATGCATGCCATACAAGTGAAGGCCTGAAAATAACCAGTAAGTCAACCAAGAATCCAAACATCCTTGTGGCATCTGTATTCAGCATTATATAAGCTGAACTGTTGCAGAATTCTGTGTTTTAAAAAAGTTTGTCCTGCCTATGCTGCAACCAATGGTTGTAGCTAAATGTGGATCCCGACCAAGGCAGTTGTCTGATTTTGTGAGTTGACAGTAAATAGGTTCTTAGTTGTTTGGCTGTAAAATGTTTGAAAGAATTTCAGTGCCACCTTCATGTGAACCATTATTAACTGGGAACGTTCACAGCTCTGCCATTAGATGGGTTTGTGGAATTCATTCATCAAATAATAAATGGGGGTCATAAAGGAGGGTTGCAACTCCACATTGCTGGGTATGGTAGAAGAGTTCGGACAGATACAAGTAGGACTTGCAAGGCCTTGCTGGGTTTTGATTTCAAAGCCTGAAGAGTAAAAAATTATTTCAGAAGTAGCTTTGTAACTCATGCATGAATTTTATACCAAAGGGAGAGCACCAAGCTCTCGGTGTAGAACTACTTCAGCATTTTCTGCCAGTTCCAGTGTTTTCTAGAAGTCATCATCACAGCTGTAGCCGTAAGAGGAAATCAGTGATATTGGATTTGCTGAGGTCCTGGTAATCAAAGCCTAGCAGGTAATAATAGAGGCAGGCTATGATGGTGATTACCTGGACCACAGTTGTTTTGCAGGAAGGGAAATTTTATAGGAACTTGAAGTCCAGGCCAGAAAATAACTGAGACGATGACATCGAATGAGTGCTTATTGTAAATAAGTGCAAAAAACAATGGCCAGTTAGAGGCATAACTGTTTAGACTTAAGAATCCAAACATCCTGGTGACAGTAATGTGTCACATCCTTGGTCTTGTCTTGGCAATTTGCACTAAAGGATGATGTTGAATAAGCCTCCTTTGAAACACTAATACAGTGAGCTTTCTGTACCCCCAAGCAGTCTGTCCTTCAAGGAAAAGAATACAGAATCAGTAAACACAGGACATGAGCAAAAGCACTACTGGTTTGGATCAGAATTGTCATCTCTGCTAGTCATTGTATCTCTGATAGTAGCCTTTAACAGACAGCTACTTAAAAGAGAAGGGTTAAAGAAGCCCTATAAGAGGCAGTTATGAACCAAAAAATAAAAAATCTTACTCAGATTTCCGGAAATATATTTTTTCTATTTACTAGAACTTTGTATTGACTTTTCAACAATAAAATTCTTATGCTTGGAGTGGTTACATATATTTGTAAAGGTTGATCTGAGAATATAATTTCAATAGCAAAGATTCATTTAAATTGTTTTATATATTCTCTGTACTCCTGATAGTGGTGACTATGAAAGAACATTCTCTTTACATGAACAAGTAAATATATTCATTGCATAAGGATTAATGAAAGACAAGTGTAGCTATGTTGATTGCTCTGTAAAGTACCATACCTGTTTACATTTGATTCCATTGCAAAACAGTTTTGCATGAGATTTTTCCTAATCTCTGCTTCGTTGATATTTGAAAACATATATGAAAATGAAGAATTTTGAACACATATATGTAGGTGCCTTGTTATCCAAACTTGATTATTTGGACTTTGAGCAGGTGTTGGGCTTTTTGACAGGATGACTAAAACACTGCCATGTACAATAATCTTACCGCTCTACTTGAGCAGAGGAATACATTCACACATGAAAGAGTGCAGGAACTGGTAAATTGGATCATTTCAATATTGCTTTATTATTGTTCCTTCTGATTTTCGTCGACTCTAGCCAGTTAATTTGCTTTCTTTGGATCACTGGCTGTATGACTCCTCACCTTTCTGGAGAACTTGTACATATTTTAAATAAAACCCTGAGACATTCGCTGCTATGTATCTGCCAAAATGAACACTGACCCTTTCATTCTGCATTTTGCTTTCTGAATCCAACCTGTCTTGTTCTTAATCCATGACAATGCTTTTTCTTCCACATCAGGTTACTACTTTGATAATCTCTTGCAAGAGAACCTTGACAAATGCTTGTGTATTTTAATTACAATGCATGACTAGCCATAACTTGCTGTTCATTCTTTCCTTAATTCTGAATTGCAAAGCCTCTTGATATATTGTTAATCAAATATTTGGGGTTTGTCATCCGGCTAGTTGAAAAATCAAGAAATTATGACTGTAAAGTATTTAGGTATTTATGAGAGAAATGTACTGGTTGTTTCAACAAGGACTATCACGCTTTTCCAGTGCTTCTCATTTCTGATTTGTATCAATTTTGTCTGCAGCAATGTGTTGCCTGGAGTTGCAATTGGTAATCATTGCATTTCTGAGATAGCTTTGATCATGTGCTCATAGAGGATTTCGTGAACAATCTATCTAATTCCATATGATCAGAGTAATCCCAAATGAAAGGAGTGATACAGTAATCACTGTACCATTTACCTTGGCTTTAATTTGTTGATTATTTTTTTTTTTAAGTATATGTTCTTTGTGTAGTTTCAGTAGTGTTTCACTCTTGGTTTTGGAACAAAGAAGACAGTTTGTAACTCTAAAAAGAAGAATATTTTTCTTCACTGATATGAACAGCAATTTTCACTGTTTCAGGCATTTATGGTGAGAAGGAATTATAGGCAGTGTAACAGATTTAAAAACAAAGAATTTTTTTTTTTTTACTTTATGAAAGTCCTTAGAGACTTAGATATGCTTCTAATTTGGATCAAAATTGGAACTGTTCAGAGGTTTGTAGAGCAAAGAGATTTTCTTGATGCCTTATTTTTGATATGTCTTAAATTTTTCATCCAGTTGTGTTCAATTCTAAAGAGAATCAGCATTCCAGCGAGCACCAGGGAACAGCCTGTTTGTTTTTCTGTTAGGTACGATATAGGACTTTTTGGGTGTCTTGAAGCAAAGTTTTGAAACATTGCCCAGTCATTTGTGGAAAGAATTAAATTCGTAGGCTCAAGTCGAGGGACTAATTCAAAAGAGTTTGCCAGTCTGCAACTGGCAAAGGATTATAAATGAGTATATCTGTCAGCTGCAGACACTGAAGACAAATGACAAAGTGAAACTTTGATAATGAATGTATTATTATCTGTTGTCATTCAAGAATCATTCAGTCGGCTTCATGGATTATAAAGTTAAATTGTTTCCCCTCCTTTCCCACTCCTCTTTCAGTCACACCACCAAAAAATGGTTTGCAGTACTACACATACGTTACAGGTATCTGAAAGTCGTTGATTTTTACGTACTTGTGTTAGACTTCTGGAGCAATCTTGTGTTAAGTCTGTAAGAAATTGGTGTTTTGTTAGTTCAAGGGTTAGCTATAATGAAGAAGAGCACTTAGAAATAAGTGGCATCATGCTATTCTAGTCTAGATCTTGGCACAACTTTTGTGTCCTTAATTGTTTGTGTTGTAGTTTTTTCTTTGTTTATTTTACCAGCAGAAGTTTTTTGTCTGTCAAAGATGTCGCCTGTGCAATATGCCCACATATTACTTTTATTCTATTTGAATGTAATGAGCTTGTAAAGATCTTGTAAATTTACTTTCCCCATTTAAGCAGAAAAAAAAAAAAGCATACCAATGCTGCCATTATATTCAAAACCGTATTCAAGCACTGGATTACATTTCTGGTCTATTTTGGATTAATATAACATTCCTACAAAGAATTTAATCTTTTAACATAAGCAACATAGGTTGCTCTGTCTTTGTGTTGACTCATAATTGTTGCATTTCAGAAGATGAAAATAAGGTTTTACAAGAAGTGTAATCACACAGTCTTTCAGATCTAAACATCTGTTGATATGGAAAACAAACTATTCTTGCAAATTATTTAAGTCTGAAATTAAATAAGCTCTAGTGAATATTTTTTTTTTTATATCTGAAACTCAGCTTTTACGTTTTCAAAATAAGTCAGGATTTCAAGCAGTTAATTCCAATGACAACTTTTCACAGCTTAAGAGTTACCTTATTTTTACAGAATTAGTCTTAACCCATGGCCTTTAACATTTTACCCACTCATGCAGGCAATTTTCAATTAATAAGAGGGCTTGCATCTTAGCAATGAATATAGATAGGGAAGCCTGCAATTAATAGATAACCTGAAACAATAGTTTTAATAGCCCATGATTGAGCTTATTAAATATGTAAGGAGATTTTCTCACTTAAAACAAAGAATAAGTGAATGTGTGCGAGATTACCAGCATGCATCAGGGATATACCATTGTCTGGACTGAAAAGAGCCACGCATCTGTAGATAGTTGATAATTCAGATAATTATTCATTTATGTGTAACTGACTATTTCATAATAAGAGAGGGGTGCAAGTTTGGGGTTTTATTTTGTCTGAATTAGATAGGGAAATGATTAATTACAGAGCTGTATTTCGTGTCAGGTTGTGAATAAATATGTTTAGCATTCATATGGTTGTTTACAAACAGGAAACCCACACTGCTTGCCAACAGTTTGATTAAAAAAAAACCCACCAACTTTCAATTCATCACTAATTCTCTGTAGGAAAGATCTTTACGTTTGTGTAGTTTGGCATATTGTAATTAAATTCTTTTAAGACGTTTTAATTAGGCAGAAGTAAACCAGAGTCTTTTCGTTTGCTCTTTGTAAACACTTGAAGGTGTCACTGAGGTGAGAGCTATTGAGAGTGCTGCAGGGTATCTTGGCTTTTGAAAAGTACTCAGCTTGAGTTTTTTAGTGTGTGTCCACATTTAATTGGTAGATGGCTTTACCAAATCAAATAATAAATTCAAGAAACCGTTCTTCAGTTAAAGTTCTTCAACTGTGTGTTGGTGCCCTAAAGACCAAATGTGGTAGAGTACTGTGGACCGACGTCTCACAGAAATGTGAGTATTTGTGATATTCTCCACCCAAAAGGGAAGGAACATGCCTTCTGGAACAGGGACTTGTCGCAAAGGTGTTTAGTTTGCCCATCTTTTTTGCAAGCACCACTGAGAACCACTGAGTTCCCACCCCTTTCAAAGAACATGGATAAGGTCTTTTGAGCATACATCCACATGTCATCTGCTTGCTTCCCAGAGCTGTAATCCGTCTTTTCGGGGCCAGCACTGGTGAGAATATAGCCACGCGTCGCTGCGGTGGGTGGCTGCAAGTGGCTGCATTCATTCAAAGTGCTTTCCTGTGGAGGCGAATTGTAGCACTAAAATGGCAACTACAGTGAATTAAAAGGCAATAGCTTGAAGAACATGTGGATTTGCTTTCAGGGCCAGTATATTAGTTCCCAGTGGAACTACTGTCATTTTGCAGCTGCTGAATTAGGGTAATCACTGTTACAATACAATGTCGTTACTGTTGTTGTTACTGGTAGTATTTCTCCTTTTGCATTGGCTCTTGGTGGACCAGGACTTCATTGTGCCAGACAGTATATCAACGCAGCATAAAAAACAAGTCTCTAATTCAAAGAGCTGACAGTCCTAGGATATGACTTTGCATTACAGCTAGGTCTTATTAGGTGAAAAGGCAAGGTCTTGCTCCTCTCTCCTTCCGTTCATGCTTTAATTGAATTAAAGCCATTACAGGAACCTGTGCCCTGAGGTTCTAGCAGGGTCCAAGATGGAAAATGGAGATGGAGAGCTACAATCCTACAGTCACAGTGATTTCAGGTTGCCAAGTGTCTTACCTTTGTCAGCCCGTGAGGTTTTTGGAAGGTTGTAGATCTCATGACTAAAAGGTGTCAGTGGAGTGGCACGGGGGAGTCTTAATGGGAAGCTTCTTTCAGACATGAGAAAGTGCATTAAGATGACTGTTTAGTTTAGCTGGTGGCTGCCGTCAACTGGCAGGACAGAATCTAGGCAGGAACCTACCCTGTTGGTGCTTGAAAAGAGAGGGTGAGAATGAGATTATGGTGGGCCATTAAGGGCCTTGAAAGTGAAGGCACGGCTTTCCTGATTAATCAGCACTACTATGGCAGACTGTGGCTCAGCGTGAAACACCCACTTGGAAACGTTTTTATGTGCTCTCTCTTTCAAATTCTCTTTAGCTACTACTGTGCTTAAGTACTTAAAAAGTAATTAACAAAAACTACATGCAATACATGCATTAAACTGTTTCTGTCTGCATTAATTTCCTTGCTTATAACCATTTGTATTGTTTTCTTTTGAAATACAGATTTTGAATTCATTTTTACTTTTACAGCTTAGCCCAGATCATGACTGCTTCTCGGTACTGTGTGTATCGGAGAACAAGGTGTGTCTCTCAGGTGATGAAATAGATTCTGACAACAGGAATTTTTCCTTTCTGTGGATGTTCAAGCAGTGAAATAAAAAAAAAAAAAGTTGCCACAAGAAGATATAAATCTGTAATTTCACTTTTGTGCTACCAAATTGTAGAGCAAGTAATCTGCTTTGGATGTACTTGCTTATCTGATTTTGAGATCAAAAGGTATGAGACACGGCTGGACTTACCCATTTGCTTAGCATCAAATGTTACGATTAAGTTTTGCGCTATAGTAAGCTTCTGAAGTAGTTTTTGTTTGGGAGTTGGCTCTTTATTTGTATCTTTGGATTCCTACACCAAGGAACTACTGTTAAGTTGCCAATATAATACTGTATTGATCACTGCAGAAAATCTGAATTTAGAAAACGTCTGCTACTGAAGCCAAGTGACAGCTTTTGGCTGTGTGATAGATGGTTGGTTTTATAACTGAATATTTGCTGGCTATTTGTTTGTTTTCATCATGCTTAGTTTCAAGTGTTATGACTGCATGCATTTGATGCTCATTCTGACATTTTTTGCAATTTAATGTGGGAGTTTTAAATCCTTATAAGATTTTTCTAATTCTCATTGAAGTTAACAAGTATCTAGGAGAGACATTTTTTGAGATATATATTTTCCTCGACCATACTGCAAAATCACTTGTGAAGCAAGGGAATATGGTTAACAAAGACCTACAATTCCATGTGTTGTTCTGTACAGAACTGGGTTGAGATATAAGAAGCAGGCTGTGATTTACATGCATCTCCTGTTAATTTGAATGTATATGACTCCCTATGGCTGCCTTGAGCATCTCAACCTTGATCAATCTAAAGTTAAGTTCCTTTATGCTGGTTTATCTCCGATTGTTTTATGCTCACTCCATCTGTTTCTTAATGTAGCTCTATAACTTATTTCACAGTTCAGATTTGCTGATTATATCACTTTGGGGTTGTGGTTAAAACATTCAGCTCTGTTTTTATTACAAGATGCTTTGATAAATTTGTGAAAAGTGGCTGGTAGATCATTATTGAATAATTATTTCTCTGAAGGTGATTCCCTTTTTAATGCAGAAAATAGGTGAAAAAAAGTTTACTGAAAATTAAGATCATAGGTTAAATTATTAGGAGAAGTGACATCACTGATTTGTATTTGTCAAAGAGTCAGGCCAATTTTCTTCCCCCTTGTTATAAGGAAAAAAAATGTTAAGTTGCATTTTTTGATTTTGCAAGTAGTAGCAAAGCAATCCAAAGAGTCTGTAGAACCACTTTGTCAACTCCTGAGTCATCCCATTTTGTAGTAAAACCGTTCTTAGCTTAGCATCCTATTTGTGGGGATGTTATTACTGGCCATTAATTTTTAAACTGTCACTTTTTTTTAGTTTAAATTACTTTATATAAACCTTGTGGAAAATAAAGATCATTATCTATCTTTCAGCAGTCCTGTTCTGAGCTGAATGTCTTTAATATATAATGCCAGAGCGGCCAGTCTTCCAGAGAGATGTTTCTGGAACAGAAGTTCTCACTAATGTTTGGGTGGTAGCAAGTCCTGATGGTCACCTACTGCTGGTGCACACTGGGAGAGAGTCTGAGCTGATGGGTAGTAATCTGCCCCCCATCTCCTTCTGCTGGTCAGGAAATGTTGTAGGCTGTTGTAGGAGTTTAGCAAGGTGGGATGAAAATGTCCTAATTCTACTTCTGCTCTCTTCAGTCTAGGGCTTAATGAACCAAGAGGAAGAGGGCATACATAAGGTATTCTTAAACTTGTTCTCTGTGTGGGCAAAGTCCTAGGTATGAATTTCAGTTCCCATCTTCTGATTGGACTCCTATCCTTGAAAGGATAGGAAAGAGCAAGGAATTAATTCTATTAAAATGAAAAGAGAAGTAATCAAAATCATCCATTCCAATCGCTTGTCTGGTGCCACATACCTTAATGATATTAAGTGCTAACTGCTGAGATTAGACAGTATTATAATCATTGAAACTGGTAAAGGAATGTATGACTCAAGCATTAACTATTTTGTGATTTAATTTGGACGAGGAGGGGTGCATAGGTGTGATAAAGAAATTATGGCTATACATTTTGTTTTAATGGAAAAATGTAACTTCATCGAGTAAGGTTTGGATCTGTCTGGATCTATCATTTTTCTCCAGTAGTAGCCAAAAGCAGGTTCCTAGAGAAGAACACAAGAAGAGGACAAGTGTGTGAGGGTACTTTCCTGATACGTTCCCCCTGCTTTCTAGTGATCTTTGTATTTACTAGTCTTTGTTAGCTTTCCTTCCATGAATTTGTTACTATATATTCTCAACTCATGTAAGCTTTTAACATAAACAATATCCTGTGGCGAGTTTCACACAATAACTATGCTGTATTTAAAAATAACAGTAAAAGCACTCCTTTTATATTTTTACCATCTCTGGCATTACAAGAACTAAGGACTAAGAAATAAAATTACCAGGAGGCAGGTACAAAATGGTTGTACCCTGTTCCTTTTTTCTCTTGCTACTTGCAGTCTTTGCTATATATCCCCCTTCAGCTTTCCTTTTCTAAGATAGAAAGTCTTAGTTTACTCAGTCTTTCTGTATACAAAGCTTGTTCAGTATCTTTGTCACCCTTCTTCGTAGCTTTTTCAGTTTTACTCTTTCTATTTTGATTTACTTACGTGTTAATAGTTAGCTGATTTTTATGTGGTAGTAATTCAGAACCTAATGAGCACAGTAATTCACATTTTTGATGACTACAATGTTACCATGAAAGAACAGGTTTTAATTATTTGGAGATTTCAGACATGTATATGCAGTTCAGTACCCATGACAATGCATTTTTATACTTTAATTAAGCTTCTTGAAGTACAGAATTCTTTTTTAAAAGTTTCCATTGTCTCAGTAAGAAAAGCAGTGTGACCTAGATAGGAGCTTCTGTGGCATTTCATTCTCTTCTGCATGGGGAATACATGTCAGAGATGCTTCTCAGGTGACAAAATAGGAAGATCCCAAGTCTCTCTAGAGCACAAGAATAACTGTTCTTCATCTCTTTTTTTCCCTTGTGGTGGGTATGATCACTTAGTATTTTGGTACTCTAGATAAAGACGGTATTTATATTTCTAAGGCTATTTCTAAAGAGGGAATAAAGATAGGTTTTGATGACTGTTGGTTTCAGGAGATAAATCCCTTGCCATGATGGTTTGAAAAGTGGTAGTTGCGCCTGTCCCTTACTTAAAACAAGGTGTAGAGCTGAACATGTAATGATGGGGAAAAGAAATGACAGATGACTGTGGTGCCGTGAAGTCTTACAGTGTCAATCTTTCAACATGTGGAGTCTCTCTCAAAATTCCAGCTCCCAGATTCCTGTGCCTTCTATAAACAGAAGATAAAATCTTCATGTAAAGTGAGTTCCCAGCTTTCAATATGGGGAGAAAATCAAAGTCTGTTTTAAAGATTAAGAATTATTTTTTTTTCTTGTTCTCCTGAGCAGAAATGCAAAGCCACAATGATTGACTTGCCCTTTTTTTTTTTTGTCTTCCTGGGAATTAGCAATATTCGTCAGACTCTTTGGTTGCTCACTTTGTATATGTGGCCATTCCTTTAGGACCTCATTTTTCTGTCTGTGGAAACTGTTTCTGATGCTTCATTTGCAAATCATTTTCAAAGTTACGTTACTTTTTTTGACTCTGGTTTTTGGGTTGGGACTTCTTTTGTTCATAATGTAAGTGTAAGCATCAAGCATGATCACAAAAAGACCCTTTAATTTTGTACTTGAGATTTTTCTGGGCACAATTCTTACTGTGCAGACTGGGAAGTCTAAAAATCACCAGACCTAGAACAAACCTGACAAAACTTGTTTTGCATTAGTCATTGCTTTGAAAGTAGCCGTTGCCAAATACTTTAGAGAAAGGTGTAGTAATGTTGCCATGACCAAACATAATTTCAGTATCTTGCAGGACAAGTTAGTTTTTACTGTTTCCAGATAGTGGATGACAGATGTTTGAGAGCACAAGCATGCGATTTTGATACCTAGTAGACCTGTGGGTATTCTCATCAGCCATAGGTGTGCCTTCTCTCAGAGAGCAGCTGTATCCATACAAGTCTTGCTATCTCCCCAGATCACTCCAGTTAGATAGGCTGCTTTGATAGGAATCCATGAGCCTTTTGAAGGCTACCTAGGTATCAGATATGGGGGGACTCCAGAAACAAATTAAAAAAATGAATGTTTTAAAATGGCTTTAAAGTGACATGTTGAAATGTTGTGCTTTGGAAATCTCACTAGTGGTCCTCGAACATTATTCACATCAAGATTTCAGATCTTGGTGCAGTTTTGGTTTTTGGTTGGGATTGGGGTTTGTTTTCTTTTTACCTTCCCTGAATTATGAAGTAGCTCTGTGTTTACAGTAAAGCACATTCTGGCTAGACTTGTGTAAAAATCAAACCAATGGCCAGCAGGTAGAGAGAAGGGATGCCTGGAGATGTTTCCAAATTTATAATACGTACATTTTTAATTGGCTGTTGAAATAAACATGAAGACTTGAATTAGTCATCAGATCAACAGTTCTATTTAGTCAAGCCCTTTTGTGGATATTTGTGATTGTATCATTTAATAGTATCAGCTTTGGTAATTTGCCAAGTGTCTGTAACACACTGCAGTGCACTGACCAGTGTAACTTAATATTTGAGCAATTCATCTGACAGCAACCCATGCTGTGGACTGTGTACTGCACCAGTTGCATTTTGATCATATATCCATGTTCTCCAGGTACTCCCTCTTTTGAGGAATATTGCATTTTTTTAATTCAAATGATTTAAAATCGTTCGGCCTTTTGCCTTTTAACACATCATAAAGTATGATGAAACTGTACACAGAAGCACCCCAGGGCATAGCGTGTTGCTGAAATAACAGGAACACATGCTACCTGTTGTATCACATTGCTTAAATGATGATCACATTGCTACATTATTTTTCAGAAAGCTGCTTATTGTTTAGCAAAAATCTAATTTGAACTTCAGACACTAAGAACTTTAGGGAGACAGTACTATGTGCCTTTGAGAAATTAATCTGAAGTGCAGAGGCAAAAATCAGCAAATATTGGATCAATTTCATAGACTTTGCCATTGTGGAAGGACTGCTTGCAGTCATGCTACTGTATAAACTATCTTGGGTGAGTGGATTTGGAGGGTATCTATAACTTATGCTAACATGAATTCCCTAAGTACTTAATGACCAGTGCTTACTGCATACGCCTACAAGAGGGGTGGCGTGGGTGTGTCTTGGTTTTGCTAGAACAAAATCTCCCAAATCAGACCTAAACATGCCACTACCCTTAGTTCTGGGTGCACAAAGAGGAAATTAAAAGAAATCTGAAATATTGCATTCTCATCTGACACACAAGAACTTATCATGTGTGGGTTTTCGGTCCTGCAATATCTGGTCATGTAGGTAGTCGTCATGCCTTAATTTTATATTGGTCTGCATTCTGATCTGCTCATCCAGGGACTTGATCTCCTTGAAGCTCAGATATTTAAATGATAGAACAAATTTATGTACTTTTATTCCTTGTATCCATGATCTGATAGACTTATCGTCCCATATTGGCATGAAAAATGCAGTTGTTCTAGCAACTACCAGCTGCATTTTTTCCCCCAAAACAATACTAAAAGCTGTTGTCCTGATTCTCAAATATACTTCAGAAAATAGTACTTTGTGGTCTCAACATTTTTCTTTCCCTCTCTTTCCTTATTCTTATCCCCTATTATCATAAATAAGGATTACATTAGGAGGTGATTGTGCTTCCTATCAGTGAAAGAATATGCCCGCGTGGTTGCAGGCACTTACTTGCCTGCTCTGCCGTATCCTGAAGTAGGATTAATTAGCTTACGCTCTGGACTGTATTAACATGGTGTGTGTGGTTTCTGGACGGGAGCTGACTGATGTCTTGCCAGGTGGTAGCACAGACGTAGAAAACACGTGACTGTTTACATCTTCATAAACACATCTGACGTGAGATCACATACCAAGGGCTGCCCGGGAACGATGGCATTATTGTGATGAATGTGTTTGTGGCAGTGCGCGGGGTGTGCAGAGCGCAGGTCCTGCAGATGAGGAAACGTTCCCAAAACCGGCTCGATGTGAGACTTGTCTCACTGAAAAGTAGTATTGAAATGAAGGTTCCTGAGGTCACGTTGTTGCCTGCCGTGATATTTTGGAATTTGAAGGAGAATGTGTGCCTAGAATTGGAATACTTCTGTTCCCAAAACACAGTCTGCTCACAGCTGGGTGAAGGAAGGTCTCCGGGGACTGTTTCCAATACCATACTGTGGTGCGTAATCTGCCAGTCCTCATTTCATCTCCTACCATGAATTTAATGAGCTCTGATCCTTAATTTTTTTTCTTATGTTAGTGCTACAGAGGAGTAAGACAAAATCCCAGGACAGAGATGTTCCTGGTAGTCCATTCTGGAAACAGTCTTTGGTGTGGAAGGGTACAAGAGCTTTCCCTGCTACAGAACCCTGCTTACCTGCATGTTTTTCTTACCCCATTGAAGAGCCACAACCTGGATCCTGGTCAATTAGCAGAGGGTTGTTGCTGAATCATTTTCAAACCAGCAAAAGCCAATAAAATTGTATCCTGTTCTAGATCCTGAATTTGCTATAAGCAGGAAAGACTGAAGACTGTAGGTTAACACATCAGGAACTGGAGCCACAAAGTTTTGATTTTGCAAAAAAGTGGTATCAGGGACTTGGAGTGGTACTGAAGGAGTCGCGTTTCCAAAAAGCCTTCCTCCAGTGCTGGGCCGGTACGCAGGCGAGATACTGCCATCTCACCAGCCATTCAAGAAAAGGGCTTAATGTACAACAACTGGATGTAGCAGAAACAGGGTATTCACTCTTGGTGAGGCATTCCTCAAGAACCCCTTGAATACAGGCCAAAAAATAGCATTGGACAAAATCCTTAATTTGCTTTTCCTACCTGTCAGCCAGTCCCCCCAGACAGGAAAATCTGAATTTTGTTTTGGAGATTCATCAGAGTTCCTTTCCTCTTATGGCATAAGTATGCATTACTAGTGAATTTTAAACCTTGGCCTGTTTTAGAATAGTATAAAACATTCAAAATTGCATTGTATCAATATTTCTTCACCTGACTGCAAGGTTTCTTGCTTTGCTTTTTGTTGATTCAACCTACTTAAATTTATCACCGTCAGACTTTCAAAATTCCATCCCAAAGAGGCAAAATAATATTTTGCATCGTTTTATAAAGTAAAATGAGATAGTTTGGCTTTAAGTGGAAAAAATAACCCTGCTCTTCTCTCCAAGGAGATTGTTATATTCCTCTTCCACATTGAATTGCACTGTCCTCTAGTGGATATTTTAAGCAACTGGTTTTGTGTTTGTAAATCTTTCATACTGCTCTGATACAGTAGGTTTAATCTGTATTTTCAGATGAACCATAAATGTTGTCTGATATAAAAAGCCAGAGGATTAGAGTAATATTTCAAAACTGGATAAGAAAAAGTTACATTTGACCTGCAGTCCAAGTTATAATAATATAGAGACATTTTAAAATGTTTGTATCTGACTTACCCATTGGAGCAGAAAGATACAGAGTAAAGATGCAAGTGTATGGCATCTGTGTTTTATTACATTTTATTACATTGCATTGAGAGTTGGAGATAATCTGCTTCTTTCACACTGAAACAAATCTTGTAAACGAATTATTAATAAAGAATAATAGGAAGGATTAAATGCACCTTATTAGATTCAAAGTGAAGAACTGTGCATCCCATTTTACCCAGTGGTTTGGTTTTTTTCTTAGTATTGCTACCTACCTCTTAAAAGGCATAGGGAATAGATGTTTGTCTGGGACACAAGAGCATTTGACTTGTAATGCAGGTAAACTCAACCATCTCCAAAGGGTTTGGAAAATGTCCTCACCTCTCTGCCTCAGTGTTTGTGTCTCCAAAACAGATAAAAAGGAGACTCGCTCTCTCCTTATCATGCTGAAAATTTCTTTCTTAATAAAAGCAATGTGTAGCCTCTAAGAAGCTGAATGAAAGTTCCTTGCTTACCTGTAGCTAATTAAATATAAGTTCCTGGGATTCTCCAATCCTGCAAAGTTGTGTTCATGTAAGTGTATCTCACCTTGCACGTCTCTAAACTGCAGCAGTTCTTGATGGTTTACTGTTGGTAAAGGTTCCCACAATCTTCTAGCTCTGTGAGAAAGAAGCTCTTGCATGTCATTGTTATGAAGACCACTGGATCTTTGTGAGGCCAAGCTGCAACCTGGATATCTGATTTTAGAAGTGGTGAATACCCTTCTTTTTAACTGGGATTCCCTGGGATATTCCCAGAATGGGAATATAAAAGTCTTAAGTGACAGTGCTTGTCAGGCTTGTGTACGTTTGCAGTACTGGAGGTCTGGATCCAGCTGTAGGTTACAGCCCCTTTACTTTCCCTTCATGAGCTGGAAATACATCTGCATCTTCAGTGCTTGTGTCCCAGCATCCTGCAATGTGAGCCTCCCCGCATTCTTTGATATGTTCGAGCAATTTGAGTTATCATCCTTCCACTGGTGTTTATCATGTTGAAGGAAGGAAAGAAGAAACAAATGCCTGGCAGTATGCTGCTGGCAACTTAATGATTTAGTTTGGTAAAAGAATGTGTTTTTGCAGACACAAAATTAGACTCCGCTGTCCAGAAGGATTGGGAGACACGATACATGTTTTAACTTCAAAAAATGCTAGAAGCCTCCAGGCAGGAACATGTTTGCCAGCTGTACCGTGCAAACCCACTGTCTTCCATGAAGATGTGACCTGTGGCATCCTGGAGAAGAAAACTTGACAAATACAGTCTGCTGCATACTGTCTGGGTACACTTTTAGCTGATGGAAGAGTTAGGAGTGGTCAATGAATTAATTCAGTTAGCTTGAAATGTAAAGGTGGGGTTTTTTTCAGATTTCAGTCCAAGCAAACTAAGCAGGTTCTTTGCTAGTGTAGCTTTTAATTTGTTGCAGGTGTAGTTTTACTGACGGTGAGTGGCTTGTTTTCAACTGAAATAAATGGATTGAGCTTCAGAGCAAGAATTTACAGCAAGATCAGAGATTGCATTGGTGATTTTATAATAATATAAAATATGTGTGAGTCACTGTGTGAGTGTTCATGCATCTGTGTGTGCGTATAAGGAAGAAGATGCATTCAAAGTCACAAGGCATGCATCTGACACTGCTAATAGTTGGAAAACTGTTGCGAGTCTTTCCTGCTATCATCATCAGATGGGATAATGTGGGGGTTTTTTTGAAAGAGTTTCTTATAAAAAAATACACTAGCAGAAACTTTGATTAAAGGGATCTGAACACTGGAATAATTAACAAGTTTTTGAGCTATCTTTATGTCAGCCATCCTGAAATATTTTGTTAAAACACATAATAAAAACCCACACACATTCCAGTATATATTTTCAGTAGTATTCAGAAGAGATCTGTGCTGTACAGTCATGGTCGTGGTGACCTGGGGTTTGATTTTTATTGGACAGTTCTCTAGTTGTATTTCTGGCCTCACATTTTTGTACATAACTAATATTCATTCTGATCCTGAAAGGCAATAGCTAAGAAAGTGGTTTCACAATTGACTTAACGCATTCCCACCTTCTCCTGGGTCCTAAGAGCACATTGGAGGTTCTTTCTTGCTTCGGGGCCAGTGTTCATGTGTCTGCAGGATCAGTCGGATCCAGGAGCTGCTTTGGGATCCGCATGGCTCAGATGCTAATACGAGCACGGGAGAGGGGTGTTTTGATTATGAAACCTCAGCCTAAATTAATTTGCATTCATGTTTGGATTTCTGTTTTATGTGAGATTCAGAGCTTTACCGTGTATCTGCCATTGTTTAGTGCTGCAACGCGTTGTTATCCTAAGCCTGTTGTAATTGTTCTGTGGTAATAACAAAGGTAGAAAATGAAAGAGAAATAACAACTTGGAAGTGTCAAGTTTTTGTCCTTTCTCTTTTTGTGTACAGAATTTGTGGTGGTAGTGTGGACTCTGAAGGTCAGCAGACTGGAATGCAGCGGCTGCAGACAGCGAGACGTCCTGTGTATAGATTTATAAATGGGCTGTAGGAAAGGTGAAATGCTTTATAGGTGCTGCCTGTATTAATCCTTAAGTGTATGATGATCAGATGTCAGTGTGCATTTTGTTAAGTCTAAGAACATTTTAGAAGGGGAAAAAAAAAAGAAGATAATATAGTAAATGTACACACGCACTATATCTATTTTTTAGAGTGCAGGCAGGTATGCTAAAGCTGCTTCTGCTGTACATAAAGTGCCCTTAGTTGCATGGAACCTGGCAGCCTTGTGGATTATGTGGGTGATCCAATACAAATCTAACAGTAATCTCCTAGCACCGTTACTTCAGTTAGTATACAATTACACTTATTTGGGGTGGACGTTTTTTGGTGCCAAACATTCAAAGCAGAATTGCAGGCTTTGTCAAGGCTCACTTTAACAAAAAAATCACTGTAAATTAGAACTGTTAGTTTTATTAATAAAGCAACATAGATTTTATGTAGCTATAGCTATACATAAATATATCTAATCTCTTATATAAAGAGAGAAAAGGCCATGTGGTATGGTTCATACAGTATTTAGGAGCTGTGGGATTAATGAGTATTCCAGTATTTGCAAAGATTCGATACCATATCTAGCACGAAGATGGTGATAATGCAGCACTCCCTTAGTTTCTGTCACTTTTGCTTCCTGGCATTGGTGCTTAGAGCTGGCAGACTGCGGGTTGTTACCACTATTGATGGTGATGTCTTCATGCCATTCTGGGTTCCCTTACATCTCCAGAGGAGTCCATAATCAGTTGCAAGTACGTTTGATGTTGATTTCTCATCTATCAATTGTTTTGGTGGATGGAAAGAACCTAATATGTGGATGTACTGCTATCTTTAGTTTCCTTAATAATGTTGTTGAAATACAAAATTATTTTGTAAGGCATGCTGTTGGGTAAAAGTGGTTATTAGAATAATAATGCGATTAAGTAACCTGTCTTGTGTGTAGACAGTTTGTCCTCTCCTTAGTATGTGTAATAGTCCATATGCATTAGATACTGAGCATGTAATGGTTCTGGTATACAGTGGGAGATTTATTTTTCTTATAGACTTAAATAATACAGAGATTGTGCATTCTCTGTGCACATGAAATACTGAAAACCTTTTCATCCATCTACTGGGTTTGAATGTTAAAGTTCTTCCAGCTGGAAATGCAAGATCTAGTCAGGCTACAGAAGCATATATAAACAATGTTCACAAATTTCAGCGGAGTTAAAGTGAATCTCAGCATCATTTGGGCTGATCTTTTGGCTTATTTGGAAGATTACAATAAAACCCAAGATTGAGTTCTCTACCTGATTCAGTTTCTTATTGATTGAATCCTTTTAGACTCCTCTCTAATTTAACAGTGTATTTTTATTAAAGCCAAGCATACAAACATCAATTATCCAAGCTGCATCTAATTTCCTTCAACATTTTTTTTTCCTTTTGCTGCCAATGGATTAGAAGACCTGATTAGAATTCAGCTTGAAAGCTGAAAAGCAGATCCTTAAATGAGAATGTCTGCATTAGGAATTAAAATATCTGTACTGGGCATAAAATCCTCCTCCTTATCTCTAATAATGTAAACACACTTTGTTAAGTTGATCTGTCACATGCCTGGTGCAATGTCCCTGAATTAGGAGCATGTATTAGAAAGGGCGGAATGGGTCTGTGGCTTGTCCCACTGTTAGAATCCATCACCAGTATATTTTAACATCAAAGTGCTTTGCGTAGATACCTCTCTACCACAAGGGTTAATGTGGTAAGAGTTTGAAGGGCTCGATTTTTTTCTTCTCATGTTTTTTCCTCCTAAAACCAAGAATGTTTGCATGTGCACAAGCAGTAGGAGCAAGGCAGAGGAGGGGCCTTCTAACTTTTCACTGTTGGTAGCTTCTACAGAGTTAAGGATTTTGTAATAATGCAAAGGTGAAATAATTGCAATGGCATCACCAACTTAATATCCAGAAAACCCTAAACTGGTAAATGCATGCATTTAACATGACATTAAAGTGTTGGCCCATGTCTAAACTCGTAAGAAAGAGTTACAAAATTAATTAAATTGTGTGTTTTGATTGGACTGGATTACAAATTTCCTTCTGATACCTAGCGTGCTCTGCCTGTGATGAGGAAGCCAGGTCATGAGCCATATGCAGGCTGTTACTGTGCAGGCTTTACGAACTGAAGCAGTTGGTGTCATGTACTTGATCATCGTACCTAATTTCAGCAGGAGAAATTTGGATATCAGGATTTTAAGGGAGTTTATTATTCATTATTGCTGTGTTTATGTAGTATTAGAGATGTTTCATGCTTTGAAAAGGCACACACGAATTCTCTTTATAGTATCAGGATGCCCAGAAGAGTGAGCAAATCTTAACTGGATGACACCACTGCAAATAGTAAGAGGACACATGTAGCAGGGGCAGGCAGCATCCTAGCACATCAGCACTGGAAAACTAGATGAAAGAGTTGGTGTCTAATAAGCTCAAGAGGAAAAAATGGGGCCGTGTCCCGTATGGTCAGATGGGAATTGTTCTGACCACTTTTGGGTGGCCTCATGAAAAGTCTTGGAGCTGGAAGGAGCAGCAGGTCATAAGACAGAGGTCAATGAGGTGGTCCCATTGCCATCTTCATTTTACAACTGTAGTGCTAGCATTAGAGTTCAATAGTGCAATGTAATCACTGCATATTCTTCTAATAAGTGATATTTTTGCTAGGGTACTGCTTAAGGAGTGAGATGATTTCTTGTGGGAAGTAAAGTATTTGTTGAGATTTTTTTTTTTTCCTTTTTTATTGCTGCGTTATGGATGGCAGTATTACTAGCAGTGGTGAGCTTTCAATCTGTGTGTGTGACTGCACATCGCAGGAGTTAATTGTCACATTTTGTCTGCAGAGAAATATTAAACGTGATAGTGTAGAGCTATAAACGTGCGTGACTGCAGGGAATTTTCTTGGTGCTGGTACGAGTCTGGCTACCCAGAGGTGGGCAAAGTGAATCCGTTCATCTTGTGCAATGAGTTAAGCATAATTGCGGTTGACATCATGCACAAGTGAAATCCAGTGATATTTCGTTCCTTCAAACCTAATCTCCTCTTTATCTTTTCGTCTTTTGAGTCAATATGATTCTGGCAAAGCTTGTTTGTGACACCCAGTGAAGCTTATTGTAGAGTACCCTGAATGTTGTGGATTAGCCCCACTGTGGAACGAGAAACAGCATAGCTGCATCTGTATGCTGTCTCCCTGGACTTAATAAGCTATGGTGGAAAGCCTGGTATATGAACTTGGGTTCAATATTATACTACCTTACCAAGTGGAAAGAAACCATATTAATATCTTGTATGTATTAATGTCTTGTGTGTTGTGAAGGGTAATTTAATTGTGAATTGGGTGCAAGAATTTCAGTTTCCAGAAACTGATGAATAGCAGTTTTTTGAGGTTATCAGTTAATCTGTTGTAATGAATGCTCTTCATTACATGCCTCTCCTTGTTAATTAGAAGGGATTTTTACTCCTCTTTATCAAGTCAGGGCAAGTATATTACCTTTGCCTCTGTAGTGCTTATGATAAAGTGTGTATCCAGATCGTTTTGTGAAGTGTCCACATGAATATTTAATTGCATGTGCATCCACACATTCATACGCTGTCTATTCTGAGCTCCAAGCTCTGATGATTATTCAAAACATTAAAAAATCCAAAATGTAGATTGTTTAATCTCTTCTTATATTTATCAGTAGAAATTCGCCTTTTCTGTGTAATAATGTGTTTATGACATTAATTACCATGCCAGTTTAGACCAAGGCAATTAATCACTGCTACACACGACAGAAACAATAGACTCAGAATCAAGTTCTCTAAGTACAGAGGTGAGCCTTGTACCTTCCATAAATGAGAACCTGCCTGACAGAAGGGAATTTGTACCCTGGTTTGGATCTTTTACCTGTATTTATTTGAAAAACAAAGCCAAAACAAAACACAAAGAAAAACCCCACCTATTTCCTGCTCTGTTTCTTTCCTACAGGTTGAAGCAATACTTGTAAACATATTTGGTGGGATCGTGAACTGTGCCATTATAGCCAATGGTATTACCAAAGCCTGCCGAGAGCTTGAGCTGAAGGTACCTCTGGTGGTCAGACTGGAAGGTGAGTGCTAATGGTTTCAGACAAAAATTGTCCCTCAGGGGCACAGTAATCCACTGCGACTTTCTTCGATCTCTGAGCTCTAAACAGATTAGTCCCACACAATACGAGTGTGTCCAATTCTTCATCCGTAGCATGGCCTGAAGTCAATAAGCTCTTTCCTTACGTATTGCTGTATTCCTGGTCCCTGGTGGTACTAGAAGCAATGAAATTTTGCAATGAAAGCATTATGGTTTTGCTTGTAAGATTTGCAATGCAAATAGAAATTATTTTGATGCAAGTTTCTGTTTACTGGAAGGTATTTCTTTTTCAAATGATTTTTTTTTTTACTGAATGCAATTCCATTATTGCTAAACCTGCAGCAATATATAGTTTTCTTAAATTTACTCCAATACCATAATTAAAAGAAAGATGTCAGAAACCGTATTTTTGAGAGAGAGATTACTGTAATATGTTCTTCTGCCCAAATATCCAATCCAGCTAAAATCCATTAAAAAAAAGAAGATTTGGTAATGGTAAGGAATATTTTTTTTTTTAGTACATCCAGCATTGTTAAACTGGAAACAAAAAAGTAATACAGAGGTAAGGAAGAGCACTCTTCAGCAGTTATTGGCTTTAACATAATGGCAGCGGATATAGAGTTCTGTCTTTAATTTCTGAGAAGTACCCTGAAGGAGGAAGGGAGATTCTTCTTCTGCCATTGAATGAGAAAGTGCTTTGATTGAAATCAGCACACAACTCTGATAAGCTTAAAACATTTTTTTCATGCTAAGTAGGTTTGGAAAATAGAGATTTTTCTGGTTTGTTTTTTTTAAGCCCTGTTCCTCAAAAACATCAATATTCATGTTTGGGTGTGTGTAAAGAGCATAAAATGTCCTATCACTTGGCGTTGGTGATGAAAGGAGGAAATGCATCCCTGTATGTACCTGAGATACAAAACAAAGGTGTTTTTTAACACTAAGATAGAGGGGGGAGGAAAAAAAGTTCTGAATGCACCAGACTTTTTCCTTTTCAAAAAGTAAAGTCACCAGGACTCATGATGATGCAATTACCCATGAATTCCTTTGGTTAGGGGGGTACTTGTTTTGCCTTTCATGAGAAAGCAGGGTTTTCCCATCCCTCATTCTCGTGCTACATTACACATGATACGTAGTTCGCGTCAGGAGAGACCATAGCCTGTGACATGCAATTTTGTCCTGTAAAAGTTCTGCTGTGCATTTCACTGCAGGGTTTGACGCTTTCCAGAGTCCATTCTCAGTTTAACATGGGTAGACTTTTGCTGTGGTAAGTGCAGGGAAATGTAAATACTCTAAAATGGATTCTAGAAACAAATTGTGAAAATTTTCTTTGGGTGATGCAGCACCACTAAACGCCTTAAGAGAGTAAGTAGGTAGTTTAATATGGATGAAGGAGAGACTGATAGATGTTGGTTAGAAGCAGAAAAGTTTCATAATATAAAATCTCATTGTTTATCAGCTCTAGGCAATGCTTAGCTTTTTGTCATAGCAAAAAACTTTTCCTGTCTGTCATAGCTGGGAAAAAGTTTATCTGTCAGATCTGCAAGACGTCTCATCTATTGCAGCTGTTATTTTTAAAGTGAAGATATTGGAAAAGCTGTTAGTTTTCCTTATGAACAAGGTAGTTAGAAGTTGTTTCTATTGCAATATTTGAAACCAGTGTAAGAGAAACAAGAAAATCAACTTCCTCATTTTAAACTGCAGTCTGCTAGGTCTGCCACCAGGTTTTCTTGACCTTTCACCAGTACTTTTGATACTTCCATGATTGTACACAAGTAAGGGTGAATTATTTTTTTAATGTGACTTTTGGGAGATTGCAAGAGGCAAAGCAGTCCCTGGGCTGAATGAGGAGAGTCCCAGTGCTGCTGCACTGTGGAGTTTGTCTGGAAGAGAAGGTGTGGAGCAGGAGTGCTTCTGCCTGGGGGTTGCAGAAAGCCCTGCAGAGGGGACTGCATGGTGCCTGTTCCTCTTGTGCCTGCGACCTTTATGAGTCATGTGCTGCTTCATCCACAGAGATCGAAGCTGAATCTTCAGAATGTTGAACACAGATTTTAATGCGAACATCTTTTGTTGACCGTCTTCCCATAATTGTTCACTCTTTACTAGGTTTGTAATGATGCTTCTCCTATAGTAGTTGCTGGCTCCAGAGACGGCGATACCACATTTTCTTTAGCAAACTCTGTCCCAGAATAGTATAGCAAAGTCTCACTTTTGCATAATATTTATCTCAAAAGTTTTTTTAATTCCTTCTCTCATTCCTAGTGTTTCCCATCAGTTCATCCTAAAAGAAGAGCGATGATGTTTACAACCTTCAGATGTTGTACTTAGAAACGGTTAGCTTGTAACTCCTGCTTTCTCTGCCTCCTTAGTCACCCAACCAAGTAATACATATATATTTGGTTCTTTTAATCTTTCCTCCAAAATCAATCCCTCTGGATCCTTAACCGTCTTCGTTGTTCTTCTTCGAACTCACACCAGGTTATCTAAACATATAAGGATTTTGAATTAATAATGAGTACTGTGGAAGTAATAAGGCTACCCAAGACTTTTTTTTAAAACATCTCTGATAACATTTTGCACTTCAAAAGGAGAAAAAGGGACAAGCACTTTGGGGGGATTTCCATTTTGAATGTTTTTCCAACAGAAGGTTCATGATTATTCACATAAATCTTAACAGATTTGTGACCTGCACTTAAAGACTCTTTGCCCACATGCACTGTATTACAAATGTCTTGATGACTAGAGTTTTAATCAGTCAAATCTGTCTTGATTTAGCAGGATTCTGTAGACAAATCTTTGTTCTCAGTTGTATAATAATTACAAGCTGTTTTACCAGTGGATAAAGAAAGGATTAGTCTCCTCTTTGAAAATGGTAACTTTATAATTACATGTATTTACTTGCCTTGTCAGTAAAGAACTCACCAGCTGAGACGCAGGATTACTGTTGTTTAAAAGGCTTATGGACAAATGGAGAAACCACATATTCCAAATTTTATCTTTTACAGATGTAGAAAACTAACTTCTGCTGGGTTTATGGAGGATTTTTTCCCCTTTAAAATGTAACGTACTTCGATTAAGTTTTGTGAAAACTAACTAGGAGTGCTGAATGGAAGCTAAACCTTGTTTCTCATTTATGTAGCTCAGAGTTAGGTGAAAAGAGGAAAGAATAAAAACAATAATTGTGAATTAGATGTCCTCTTCCTATGCTGGAAATTTTACATTCTCTGTCTTTCAGCAAATTAATTCTCTGCTTCTCTGGTCTTAGGACAAGAACAATTGGGAGGAATTAGGACTACTTAATATGTTGAAACGCAGCTAGAAGCAAGTTGGCTTTTATTCAAATGTTTGAATCCAAAATTTCCTGTTATATTTTTCAGATGCGTGATTCGTGACCTTCTGTGTTCTTCAGAATCTAATGATTTTTGTAATATATTCAGAAATCTTTTACACACAAGAAAAATTTTGCTCCAGCTTGTATATCTTGCTCACAAATATGGTTTAGTATGTATGTCTGTGATTTTTAGTATCCCAAATTGCCTATCAAGAGAAGAATGGGATATTGCAAAGTCACACTTAGAACTTTATTCATATCAACCTCTTCAGACATCCTGGGTTTAAAGCCTCAGCACAAATTTAAATATGTCTTTCCCAGTTATGTTGTAAACATGAGGCAGAGGAAAACACTAAAATATTCCTTGGGAAAAGTTTGAGACAGAAAAGGGCAAATGGGGTGGACAGAATAGGAAGGGTATAGGCAGTGAAAGTTGATTTATTCTTGACTGCAGAGCCAACAGCTAAGGCATGTATAAGCCACCAAAACTTCATAGGTTCCCTATTAATTAAAGCTTACCACTAGCCAGACCTCAAATGAAATGTTGATGACTGAAGGTTAGCTAGTGATGAACTTCAAACCTTGTCCTTTATTCTCGAATACCTCTTGTCTTTGAGACCTGGGAGTCTATGAGTTTCCAGCTTGTGGGCTAGCAGAAATGACATAACCTGGATCCATGCCGGGGCAGGGGAAATTGGGTTCTTAATGTGCTCAGCAGTGTAGCTTATCAAAGCTGAAACATTGCTATTGATAATGTAACATGGTCACAATGTTTTCATGTCAATAATAATTTTCAGACTTACTGCATATTATGAAATATTTTGTCATAGCAGAATGTTTTGGGTAGATCAGATTATTTTTTGTGGTAGTCTTCTAATTGTTAGGATGCACCCAATATATATAACTGTCTTCCCCCCCTTATATCTCATTTACTTGAAAACCTAGAAATGGTATTGCAGAATCTTGCATCCTCTCCAGCCATCAGCATTAAACAGTGGCAATTTAGCCTGTTTCTGATGGTTTTATGACAGTGCAAGTGAATAAATGAACATTATAAAAATCCTGTTGGAGTGTGATTGGGAGTGTTTAATTTGTTTGGTTTCATTCAATCTATGCAGCCCTCTTGACTCATTTCTAACAATGTGTACTAGTATAACCTTACAATTTATAGAAACATGCTTAGATAGAATATTTATTGCTAGGATTTTTAGCTAATGAGTTGAATAGATTTTCTTTACTAGTGATAGCAGAGATTTCAAGGCCACGGAAGTGTAAACGTGAGAAATCGCATGTACACAGACAGAGAGGTTGTTTCAGAACCCAGGTTTCAGAAGGAGGATATTTAGATTAAAAAGCCTGAAGGTGTATGCTGATAAAATTACATCTTTCCTGTTTTTCTATGGAGTGTCATTGACAGTAATATGTGTCAGAAGGAAGAAACTTCTTTTTCTCATTATAAAGCCATTCCCTTAATAGAGTCCAGTTTAAAAAAACAAAACAAAACTAAACAAAAAATCCAGCAACAGCAACAAAAGCCCTGTAGCCTTCAGTCCTGTGAATTTTCACTGTTTCTCTGTTGGCTACAGTGTAGGTGAAGGGCAGGTTATTTTGATAGCCTGTGTATGAGATTCTGTTTACAGTTCTCTGACACCATCCAGTGGCAGGAGGTTAATGTTAGAATAGCGGGATTATTTATTTGTTTATTTTAACATCTACTGCAATAAGATTGTAGATTCTTAAAGGTTTCCAGTTTTTTCTGAACGTTTAATTTTAAAACTTTTACCTCTGCTTTCAGCAGGATCTCATTGTAATTTCTGTATTCTCCATATATCTAAATACTTATCACAATGGGATAAAAAGCTATCATTAAAAAAAGAAAATTACAGCAAAGGAAATGCTTGCTGAAAAATATGTTTAGTTGTATGGCCTGCCTATAAAACAGTATTTTATTTAATAAATGCAAAGCATATCCTTACTCTTTTGACTGCAGTGAGATTTTTTTTCAGCTTTCATATTTTCATTTGCCTGCATGAACTCCCCCCTCCCTTCTTAGCGGACTGTGTTTTGTATTGATTTTGTAATGCATGTTAGACAAGTGGTGTGTAGAGCAATCACTGCAGTGCAGAATAGATCCAATGTATTGTTCCCACTCTGACCTGTTAGTAAATTAATATTGGCCCCTTAGTGAAGAGCAAAAGTTAGTTTTAAATCCATGGCTATCACAAACATCATAATATTTTTCTCTGTGGGAAAATTTCCAGGAAAATAGCCCTCTTTCCATTTTTTTTTTCCTCACAACACTTTGTCTTGTAGAATCCTATTTGAGAGATCAGTACAATCTTGACTGTTTTAAATGTTTATCACACTTGTATCTAAATAATAGATAAAACCTTCAAGACTTGATGGGAATCACTGTACAAATGTGAGGAACTTAACAAAGAAGAGAACCTTCCTGCTGCCTTCTGACTTCCCCGTATAGTTCTGTGCTGGCAATTATTATATAGGATGGTTGGAAAAAAAATCAAATATTATGCTCTTTTTTGCCCATAATATTCTTTTTTCTGTAGGAAAAGTCCTGTACACTCCTGGATGTTACTATGCAACCAAATCCCCCTTCTGTCAGAGATTTCAGATGTCTTTGACCTTCCTACACAAGTCCCACGGTGTGTCCTCTGCATATCGATGGGAAGCGTGACCTCTTCTGCCAGTGCTTTTAAACAGCTAGCAGATGGGGTCCCACGTTCCTCTTCCAGACACCTGCCTCTCCTATCACAAAGTGCTGGGGCCTGCTGCGACAGAGACGTCTTTGGTCTCTTTCAGTGCCGGAGTGGGAATCCTGACTTGAGCACGCTGATGAAACTGACTTTTGAATTTCCCTACTTCTGCTGTACAATTTCAGGCATTTTGTGAAGTCTGCCAAAAACCCAAAATCACCCTTTAAAATGAGCATTGTGGAAGTTGCATAGTAAAGAGTACGCTCCTTGCTTGGTTAATAATTAAGGGTATAATTAGTGTATAGCTCCAAATATAATTAAAATTCATTTTGCTAGGTCTAGGAATTGCAAAGTAATTAAGCACTTTGACACGGCAAATGAACAAGGAACTTGATGTGGAGGAGGGGGCTAGAAATGATCCTAAAGAGGATCAGCTCAGGGTCTTGTGCTTGTGACTAGTGTGTGATCCCGAAGTATGGACTCCGCTTCCTCAGTAGGATATCTGATTCCAAGTCCTCCTACGGTGCAGAGCATATCAGTGATCAAAACTGTCACTTGGCTTTGCTGGAGAATTTATATTTTCTGTTTGTCTCTTGTCTTCCATCAAGAATGAGCTAGAGTATATGGGAAGGCGATGCACTTGTCTTTTATACATGTGAAAAACATGTTTTCCTGAAATACCTTTTTTAATTTATGGGGGTTTTGTCTTTACTGTGCATGTAGTCTGTTGATTAAATTTGAGTTCTTTATGTACAAAATGGAGCACTTGCAGCGGCAGAGGAGGGAACGGTGTCATGCTGAATGCTTCAGAGATCTCTGTGTTCCCCCTTTTTAGCAGAAATGCAAAAAAGTGTATTCAAGAGCAGCTCAAAGCCAGTTGGATTTTCAGGATTACCCAAATCTTTGACTTTCAATAGCCCATTTTGCAGCTTTCAGTTAACACGGGTGCATTTTGGTTATTGCTGAGGCACTGACAGCTGATTAGCTGTAGCTGATTGTTGCTAATAAATGTGTTAAATCTTCTGAGTGTCTTAAAGGCCTGATACGTGGTCCATTATCCACTGTTCTTGCTGGATGTCCCTACTGACTCTGGTGGATGTTGGATTGACCCTCTAAGCTTCACAAAGCCCTTCCTGTGGATGCAAGTGCTATTATCAGATCGCATTGTCTGTCAAAATTGTCATTGAAATTGAGAGTTCCTTCTTCTTGGCTCAGTCTAAACCACTCGTTGAATCTGTTGTTAAACTGATCTGTAGTGAAGCATTAACAACTTTTATAGAGATTTAATAGAAGATGCTCATTTATTCAGTAATATTAATTACTAATTATAGTCAGTGTTCTTTTTTAGGAACAAATGTACATGAAGCCCAGCGTATTCTGAATGAAAGTGGACTCCCCATCACATCTGCAAATGACCTTGAGGATGCAGCAAAGAAGGCAGTGGCTAGCGTGGCCAAAAAATAACGATGTGAAGATTATTCTTCTGGAAAGTGTGTGTTTCACAAGACATCCTTCCTGTGGCTATTTCGGAGAGGATTAGTGGAGTTTTTCTGAGCAGTCGTCAGTGTTGGTGGACTTAATTTGTGATACATGGCAAACTCAGGCCATAGGCTTGCAAGTTAGGCTTCAGAAATTTTGCAGCTATGTTCTTGAAACGTTTGTATGTCTTCATCTAATTTTGGTAATTTTGTTACTCAGAGTTGTAATAAGTAATATTTCACTTCATAAAGCTCTTTTTCTGCCTTCCTTCCAAAATTGTCACTGATAAACTTCTTATAAGATATAAAAATTAATAATTGATTTCTATCAGCAGGATCGTTCTTTAATCAAACACATGTAGTTCACCCATTTCACAATATTTTCATTCATTTTTTGATATTGTGAAGAGTCAGCAAACTAATAATGGTTTATATTTTTTATGGACTTTTACAATGATGTAAAAAAATTGTGCTTACAATATCTATTTTTATTCAAATGAATAATGTTTATTTTCTTTTTTAGAAATCACACATTTTGCCTTAAGATGATTTTCTTTTGTAGATGCCAAAGTATACCTCACAACAGGAAAAGGGATTGAATCGTTGGTAGTGAAAGGACCTTCCATTCTTATACTTTGCCTATAAGCTGGCGAAATGAGATTCATTTTATTTTCTAGGTTTTGGAAATTAGGTGCAGTGTTTCTAGGTGTAACAGTGCCGTACAGAGAGCTCTAGGAGGATGTGTCTGCCAGTAAGAAAACGGCTGCTAACTTTTTAAAATAACCTCTTTCATAAGTATGTTGCTGCTTTGAGGTTTTAAAATAAGATGAGAACCTGAAGTAGTTTTCTGTCAGGAGCATGGAGTATTCTTCAATTGATTGAACTTCCAAAAAACATTTCTGATTTATTGGGAATAAAACACAAATGAATTTTTCCATTTTTAAACTATTTGATTTCTCAGGAATCAGTAAAAATATGTATGAGAAAAAAAAATATGTAAGTTTCAGTACTCAGATATTGACCGAGATTTATTTTGATTATATATTCTTTTGTAACAGTCAAAATTCAAGCTGTTAGTTACACAAATCATTCATTCAGGGAACAGAAGGCAATACCAAATGGCTTGTGTAACTAAAGAACTCGGTACAAATCTCCCTCAGCCCAGGAATTACATGCTGAAAATCATCAATAAATTTGAACAGTGAACAAATGAGTAGATATTATGATCTGGTCTTGTAAATGGGCAGAGAGGTAAAGATTTGTCTAATAAATTCTTAATTGTGATTTTTGGGCAGCTCTAATCAATACCGTGTTCTCCTTAGAAAAATGTAAATAAATTTTTCTTGACATTTCCATTAAAACTGTTACATTCAAAATAAATTATCTGCACTAATCTCTGGCTCTTGACACAAATAGTATAGATAGGTTGCTATCATCAATTACTGTAGGTTTTCTTTTCTCCATTCCTTTCTCTACATATTGCTCAAGGAAAAAATGTATGACCATTAGAATAGCAATAAATATGCCACTAGGTATGTACTTATTGACTGAATGAAGAAGGGTATCGTTAGCAGTTCTTGTGAAGGTGCATAGAAGCACACTGCTTTGAAGGAAGAAATGTTTACCTCACCACAATAAATAAAAAAGTCACGCTCTATTTTATATATTTTAATACTGGAAATAGAAGCATTCTGTGGAAGAACTGTTTATGCAACGTTGTCACACACTGTGTATCTAACTTCCGGTCTCAAAACCATTCATTGTGTCTGTACATGATTATTATTCTGCAAAGATAAATGCTGTGTACACCGTTTCATCAAATAAATGTAAAAATGAACACATTTAATGACTTTGTCCTTTCTATAAAATAGAAGATTGTTTCTCTCTTGTATTCTGTGCTCTTCCATTCAGCATTTTGTTACAGGTGGGTGAAATCAAATGCACAGGAATTCAGTTTCAGTTGGGTAATATTGAGACACTCTTATATACGTGCTTTTTATCTAAAACAGTAGATCTTTTTATCTCTCTATATATCTTTTCTTATGTGTAGGCTAATGACAGTACATACAAGTTTTATTCCTCTTAAGCCGTATACAGAACAGTATAATTTGTAATTTTCAGATATCATATGGAAAATTTCCTAAGCTCTGGGTTTGTGTTTTTGAACGTTTGGTGTTTCACTTGCGCCAAGGCACTGTCTGTAACCAGAGGCTCTCTTTCTGTGTTCAGCTTGCTTGGTGTGGTGTTGTGGACTGGTTTGTTTTTATTTGCATGGGTCACTTCTCTGTGTATGGAAACGGTGTTAGTTTTGGTCTCCCTTGGAAAGGCGTTTTAGTTACATTTCCTGTGACTTTTAGCTGCTATAAATTGCAAGTAAACGCAATGCCTAGAAGGGATGCTTTTGTCTTTGCTCAAGCATGCAGAGTTGCAACCTGGCAAGAGTGTGGTTTGCTGTCCTCAGCAGCTGTCTACCTGATTGCTGCTCCCCCACCTCAGCGGGGCTGGATGCAAGCTTCGCTCCAGCCAGCTTTTATAGCTTAAACCCAAAAGGCACATACATGAGAACTGCCCCTCCCGCAGAAAGCGAACAACAGTGTAAGTGGTGGGTAAGTTCTGGTTAATACCTTTTGTGAAAGTTTTAAGTGGGATTTAGTTAACCTTTAAATCTTGACATTTCAGCCTGTATTAATAAAGCTCTGTAGGACTGGGCACTTAGAAGGCAAAACAGGAGGAAACTCTTAATGCTGACATTGTGTTGCATCTTTAACAGGATACCTTTAAATTCTCACAGCAAAAGTGTAACAGCTGGGAGTTCTGGAGTAATGTCCTTAACGTGCATTTACTATCCCGTTTGTCAGGCCTGTTCTTCCCTACATCCGGAAAAGCAGCTGGTATCATGCAAAATTGCTGTGATTGGAACAGCATGTCAGTGCAAATCAGTCACCCCATGAGATCCCGAGCAGGGCTGTCCCTTTGCAGCAGAGTCTGCTTCCCCAGTCAAGAGCGGTGCTGTGCCGCTTGCCTTGCCCTCCGAGGTGAGTCTCACCTGGTGACCTTGGGGATTTTCAGACCTGGGCACCTACAATAACCTCTGGTTTTTATAGGTCGGGTTGGCCCGGGTGGTCCCGTTGTGCTGAGAGCTGAGCACAGTACTAGCTGAGTGTACGAACAGTGCCCCAAAACACAGGTCTGAGCAGCCTTGCTGGGCTAGAAGAGCCAGGAAGTCTGCGTGCACAAGGCTAGGTGCTGGCAAAACCACATCCTATAGCAAAAGCTGTCAACTTAGTTACAGAAATCCAAAAACCTCCTAGGCTTAGTGGTTTATTACGTGACGTGTAAAATGCTAGTACTAGATGCTGCTGTAAGCCTCTGAACTGATTGCGACATTTCATGCCTTGTTTTTCTTTTTGCTGCCTTTCAGAAAAGTGGAGTTTCTTTTGAAGTCAAGGTCAACTCTAGCAAGGGGCAAGTGGGTGAAAGCAGGTTATTGCATGGTTTGATTTATCATCTTAGATTCTTTCCCCTTCCTCTGCTAAACTTCCTGGGGTTTTCCCCACTTTTCCACCCACATAGCTCACTCCCCGTGCTTCCTCACTCCTTATGGTGTTGTCCTCAAAACTGGCAGAGTCCATGCCGCCGGGTTTTACTAGGTTTGCATGGTTGGGCCGGCTGGTCTGGAGCTGGAAGTGTTGTGTGAGCATCCAGCCACCTGCCTGGGAACTGGGTGTGCTCTGGTCAGCCCACCTGCCAGCGCCAGCCTAACACCGTGCTACCAGCAGGCATCGGCGGCAGGGTGTAGCTGGTGTACGCCAGCCTAAAAGCCATCCTAGAGTCCTCTCAGTGCCTCTTCCCTACCTGTCCATTGCTGTCCTGGGAGGCTAAGACCTCGACCTCCTGTGTTCTCCACTCGCTTCTATACAACAGGAATAAACGCAGGAGCAGAAATGGGCTGAGGAGCAGTTTGACTTGCCTGTTCGGGAGTGCTGGGCTCTGAAATGGGGTTGTGTTTCAGAAAAGTTGTAGACAGGTATGTTCATAAGAGGAGTGAAAAGCATAGGAAAGCTTAACACGCATGTAAAGGGCTGCTTAAAAGAGAGAGGAAATACTCTTCTTCAAGGAGAAATAGTCTTCCTCAAGTCCAGTGTGGACGGGACAAGCAGTGAGGAGCTTTGACTGTGGTAAGGGACATTTAGGTCAGACTTGTAGCCATGAAGTAAGGCAAGGAACGGACTGTGAAATCATCAGTGGGTGTTTATTTTAGAGTTAGATGAGCATCTGTCAGGGATTGCTTAAAAAGAGTTGATTTTCGCCTCAGGGCAGAGGGATGGATGAGGTGACCTTCCAGCCTGATCTGATAGGATTTAATGCTTGTTGGTAAGGTTTCATTTTCTTATTTTCTTCTTAACTTGTAGGTACAGGGAGGAAAAAGGAGGACAGATCTGGTGGATTCTTGAAAGAAACTGTTTTTAATTTAGTCACCAAGAATGATCTGCAGCTGCCAGGGAAATGAAAAGCAGATTATGCAAACTCAAGACGTTCCCTAACAATGGGAGCAGTGTTATTGCAATGCATAAAAGGCTGAGCAGAGAATTAGGGGTATCTATCAACTTTAATATGTTTAATTTAAAAAGGAACAGGTTGCACCAACAATTTTTTTTCTACTTAATGAGGCCCATTCATAAGTAGAATAACAGGATTTGCCTGTCACCCAGAGGAAATCATGGTATGTGTATTTGTACTTTGGTGCAAAACTTGTGTTGATCGCAGTGATTTAAAACTTTTTCCAGCCCAGCTGCAGTCAGTTTGATGTCAGGATCCTTTCATCCAGAGACAGATGCACCCTTGGTAGAATCCCGAACACGTCTGTGTCTTTGTTCAGCCCCACAAAGTACCAGCTAAAGATTAAAACTAAAGGTATACATGAATTATTGCATGTTATTCCTCAAAGATAACCGCTGTGAGATAAGATTTGACTTATCCAAGACCTGGTAGCCCCCTCCTGCAGACTGCAGAAGGATCTTTAGCACATATGTGATTTTGGCCTTTTGCATTTCTCTATTCTGCCCACGTTTGTGGGTGCTGAGTGTTGTAGGAACAGTCATAGAAGAACTTTGCATAGCATATGATGCTCCCCATTTCTTGGGGCCATTTCTTTTCTGTAGGACTTGCAGCAGTGAAGAGGGAAAAGGTTTTCTGTGTATCTTGGATCACGGTGCCAGGCTGGAGACAGGACTCGCCTCCGTTCCGGTGTGTGGACAGACGCAGGCTGCTTCCAGTGAGCTACCCCTTCCACGTTCTGTTTACGTAAGTACAAAGTGGCCTTGGTGGGCAGGCAGAGGGCAAAAAACTGGGGGGAGCCCACAGGACTGGATGGGGATGGCAGGTGGGCCTCAGGGAAGGCTCTGCTCCACAGGTCTTCCGTATCTCACCCTGCTTGCAAGGAAGAAACTCCACATTGGAGTTACGATAGTTTCCCATATCTACCCTCCTTTTGTCCTTGGAGTGGTCCCACATCATCAAGAAAGAGAAAGCAAGAGCAATGCCATGAGGACACTATTCCCTTCTCCCATTATCTTGGGTCAGGAGATGCCTCACTGTGGACCTCCTTGTGTTTGCAAAGATGGGGGAATAGCCTGGATCTCAATTCCCAATTAAATCTAGGCTAATTTGTAATGAAATCTAACAGGGATAGCCAAG
Organism: Haliaeetus albicilla; assembly: GCF_947461875.1. Taxonomy (NCBI): domain Eukaryota; kingdom Metazoa; phylum Chordata; class Aves; order Accipitriformes; family Accipitridae; genus Haliaeetus; species Haliaeetus albicilla. The sequence goes on from NC_091506.1 coordinate 7,151,870, forward strand.
CCTGGAGAGAAGGAAGCAACTGACAGAAATAGGTTACTCCGTGAATTAAGTGCTGTTGGGATGTGCAGCATGATGGGATTTGGAAACTGGGTCCTTTGTATTTACCAGAGCAATTCTTCTGAACATGCACATGCATACAAGCAAGCCATCATCAAAGAGGTGACAGTGACAAAGTATTGGTAAGTGAATATGGGAAAGGAGGGCTTGGAGAGATCAAGTGTAAGAGTTTTTGCATTTCTCTAGATACAGAGATGAGAAAATGAGAAATTTGATCTTTCTATTATAATCGACATAAAGAATTACAGGGCAGCAAAAGGCCACACAGCTAAACAAAGCTGTTCCCCTTAAGTTTATTTCAAATGTCTCTCTGCTTCGGCACTGTGTCCTTCAAGACTTTCTCTCTGTAATTGCATGTGGCAGCCTCTTTACAGCTAGATACCGATTGCTGCTCTCCAGCTGCTCCAAAACAGAAATAAAAAAAAAAAAAAAAACGGGCAAGCAAGGGCATTGCAGCAAGTACTTAGGAGAGACCTTCCTCCTTTGTTTCACAGATGGGTCAGTAGAGGGGTTTAGAAAATGCCATTTTTGTTCGCAAGCACTGCTTTGTTTGGCTCCATGACAGAACACTGTCCAATACTCAGCAGCTCAGTCCCCATAACAACTCTCCTTCCATTAAAAGACTTTACCCTGCAAGGCAGCACAGTTCAGGAAATAAATGGTATTTGGTGCCCTGCCTTACCTGGGCTGCTTGCTTAGCAAAACTGACCTTTTGCCCCAGCTACACGGGACCAGAGGCTTCATTCAAAGGATATTGGCAGCAGCGTGGTGTTAATCTCCTACAGTTGTAATAACCTGGTCTGTAGGGGAGATAGGTTTGGGAAAACAACCTGCAGCTTTTGGGGGGTTCATGCTGTGTTTCAATAGAAGAGCAGCAGCGCTGCCATTGAACATCGGAGGACTTATCCGCCCTGTGACACCAAGCAATGGGTGAGATGGGGTTTGCATAGCAAACAGAGATCAACATGGCTCCTGCCCTTTTGCACCTCTCTACCACGTACAGACAAGCTCAAACTTTACTATGAAGGTGTAAATCCTTTCTTTATCATTAGAAGATATCAGGGCTAAACCCCTCTGCTCCTGCATAGGTCGTTAGGACGTGCTTGACTCGCCTCTAAAAAGGGTGCCAGAGAAGCCAGTCGGTGTTGGTAGCTCTGTGCAGGGAGCTCCTGGAGATGTTTGGGCAAGCCAAGTTGTGAACTTGCCCTCTTTTTTTGCTCACACTGAGGTTGATGGGGTGCTTTTCTCACTGCCCCTTTTGGTTTTCCATTTTCTGAGGGAAATACAAGAAGAAGGACTTCTTAGGAATTCTGACTGTAGCATTCTAGGACCATCCCTGACTGATGTCAACAGAAATTGCTAGGGCTGGCCCAAAGAGACTAGTATTAATAGGAAGTCAGACAAATTCCCAATATTCTTATTGGACCTTCTTAACCTGTCCATTCACTCAAGTTTAGCTTCATTGATTAGCAATGCTCAGCCTGAACCCCGAGTTCCTGAGGTACTGGAAAGCCCTTAGTGCCAGCAGCTTTTTCTACTATCTTCCCAAGTGCTTTTCCCATATTGTACAGCAGGAGGAATAACACTTCAGATATGAAGATGTTAATCCACTTTGAGTTGTGTACTAAACAAGCACATGCAAAACAGAAGAAAAATGGAGCATCCGTTATTTTTCATTTAATTTTCCATAACTATTCTCTTGTAGCCCTGGTGAAATGTTTGACATAACACACCTCTACAGCTTGTCCACTGAACATCTGGTAATCAGTCCTTAAATTCGCTTCAGAGACTCAGAGCAGAAAGTGAATGTTCTTAGACATGCAGAATGTCACTTGCAAAAGAATGAATCTTTATTCCATTATCACCATGATAGGTGCAGGATACTGCTGCTCTCATGCCGATGTCCAGAATGCCAAGTGCTTCCTCATCAAGACAAAACTTTTGAGGACAACAACAGACTAGTGTCAGTGTCAGTTCTCCATGTATACAGCTCAGCCTTAGAGCTTCAATGCTATTGATTTCCTTAACATTCATTATCCATCTATTGATTTTTCCACTATCCTCTGGATTATACCCATTGTAGAAATTGCTGCTTGCGAGCCTAAAGAATTCTTGCTGTCACGCTCCATCTGCTGAAGCCAGCCTGTTCTTGCATGACAGCCGCATTGGCTTTTCTAGTTGGGAAATTCCCATCTCCATCCTCACGAGGCTGCTCTTTGAAAATGGCTTGCTTTCAAAAGACACGGAGGGGTCTGCCAGAGCTATGCCTCCTTCTAATGATTGATTTCCAGGTTTCATCATTAAGCTTGAGCTTTTTCACATCACAGCTCGAGTTCTTTCCCAGTCATTTCCAGATCTTGCAAAGATCTGAAAATGCAGCAACAGCAGCAGAAGCAAAGCCCATGTTTGCAGCCTTGTACGGCAGGACTTTTATGTACTCTCCCTTTTGTTCTGCTATCTCTTGCTGGTGTAACAGGACCACCCACACGCTCTGTTTGAGCCTCTTCTGAGATGGGTATTAAAAGCGGGTAATTCAGAAAGTGCCTGTGTCACTACCAGCCTTCAGGACCAGCTGTGTAGTATCTCTACAGACATCCCAGGCCCCCCCATCCCTAACTCGATATATGTGGTTCACAATGAAACAGTAATTTGGCAACTCAAGTGTAGGTGCTGCTTCAATGGTTCTCAGTAACTCTCTTTCCACTCCTAGCATAGCAGGACCATGTCTGCTCTAATGCTAGGGTAAGGTGGCTCAGACCCACCATGTCGGTAAATGCCTCCTATTTCAGTGAAGCTGAGCTGCCTCTAAACTGGAAATGTGCTCACCAGGTCTTTCAGCCTGACATTTTTACAGGGTGAGTGATGGAGACTGTGGAAAGATGCCTTTTAATATGTCCTCCAGTTGCATATCTCAAATTGAGTCACTGGGGAATACCTCTGCTGTAGAAAACCAATGTTAAAATTACTGTGCATTATTGAATGGACATAACAGGCCTTTCAGCCGTGGAGATTGGACAGCAGAGTTTACTCTGAACATGCTGTTAATACACCGAAGACATTTTGGGTAAATGTTAGCTAAGTCCTGACATATTTGTAGCACTCGATCAGGGGTAGCAACGGAGTTGTTAGTGGGACTGCTTGAAGGATTTCATGAGCCACGCAGTCAGGTGTAACACAATTTGGTGTATTTGCTTATTGGAAATGTTTGTCTGAAAGCTTTTACCACAAATCCTGATTCTTGGTAAAATGAAAATTTTGAAGTGTGAAAATTTGGCCAACGTTTAGATTTGTTTACAACTGAACTGTCAGAGCTGATTTTTGGAGCCGAAGGATCCCTGGAAGATTCCCGCTTTTCCTTGTAGTATACATAAATGCAATATTGTGATGAAAATTTTAATGGGTAGGATTTTTCCACCACACTTTCCCCCTTCAATTTTCAATCAATTCTCTGTCTTTCCCCAGAAAGGACAAAAGAAACCAGACCAGTAAAAACAAAACAACTTTCTGATAAAATTCTACTTATTAATTAGGCACAGTAAATACATCCATAACAATGTGATGTTTTATTTCTCAGGCCTAAGCTATGAGTGGGAGAGTGGAGTGATGGCCCTCGCAGCCGGAGCAAGCACCGGCGTTTCTGTTCCGCCGGCTGCGGGAGGACTCTTTGTGGTGGGAGCAGCTGCTGCGGCCCCTTGGCTCCCATCCTTTCCCTGCCTCTCCAGACTGGCTGGATGCCAGCAATTAGAAACTAATTGAGAAGCTTTAAAAATGCATCTCTTCCCCATTCCTTCTGCTCTGTTTAATCCCCTGACAATCCCCAGCAGAATTCTTCACAAGGGATTTTGCACCGCTTTACTGTTTGCTTAGTGTTTGGAGTTAAAGCAGGTGTCTCAACAGAGTGGGGCTGTTTGGGGACCTGGGAGGGACTCACTTTTCTTGCTGTCTTCTCTGCTGCTCCATCCTCCTGGGCACTCTCTGGTTTTGCAGAAGCTGGGATGTCACCTGCTTGCACAAGCATGTCCAGGTCCCAGAGCTGGTGCACTTACTGAAACCAGTGTGGTGCCTGTAGTGATTTTGGTGGTGTGGAGATCAGGACACGGCTATGTGAGAGCAGGTAACACTGGCAGATATTTCTGTGCATTTCCTTCTATCAGTTTAAGAATAAAACCTGTCACTATTGATAGCCTGAGAATTTCCCAGAAGCAGAGAGAAAGCAGCTTCATCTCCTCCTCACTGGCTTCTGGCCATTTCTGGATGCATGATAAATGTATTACTGCATTCTTTGCCTGGCAGCGAGGAGCACCGATCAGTGACCGAGGGCCCATTGTACCCAGCGTTATCCAAACAAGCAACACTGAAGTCAGGCAGCGCCTTGGAAAGTCAGCGATCCTATTCTGGTTTGTAAGTCTTCCCCTGACTTGTAAGCCATTCCCCATTAGTCCTCAGTGACAGATATTTATTTCCTGCATACAGCAGGGAGTGAAGATAGTTATCCACCTTCTTCCTAGAGCTTGTCCCCCGGCTCTGCACCTCCTTCCTGCTCACTCCGACTCCTGACATCCTCCTGCTGTTTGTTTTCTAGTCACCAGGTAATCCAGAATACCAGTGGAGGGGCAGGAGGGTGTTAGACCTTTGTTTTCATCCTTAGACTATGCTGACTCCATGGAGCGTGGGTCAGACCCCATGTTATCACCGTCACAACTCTTGTCGGTTTAGCTAGAGTTTTGCCCAAGGAAGGACTTTGAGCACAAGCACTTTAAATGCTCTGTAAAAAGAAAATGAGAAGCTGCTTTGCCAATTAGACCAAGCTGCTCACTAGCAGGGGAAGATGTTTGGAGCATGTCTTGAATGCACAGAACAAGCATGGCCACCCTCATCCTTCCTCCTCCTGCCTGGGGTGGCTGCACAGAAGTGCCTGGGGTTGTGACAGAGCAGTTTTATGTCACTTTGATTTTTCCCCTATTTGTTCCAATTCCCCAGCTCATTTACCAGAGGAGGACCTGCTTCCATGGGTTTAGTGCTCACCTCTGATAAAGCTCATCAAGAGATTTATGAAAGTAACGTATTAAGATCATGGTCTGTCAAATGTCAATAAGCAGAATAAAGAGCTCAGCACTGCAGTTATAGAGATCCAGCAATTAAAGTATTTGATGAAAGCATTTTATTGGAGTATATATTACCATTTGGTCCAATTATTCTGCCATTAAACATTAAGAATAATTGAACCAAATGGTGCCCAATAGAAGGAATACATCTGCTCTGATGAATTCCTGCCAAAAGGCACTGGGAATCTTAGTACAAGCATTTTGTCAACCAAGATAACAGTATTTTTCTCTCCAGCTGATAAAGCAGGGCTTTTGAATCTTATTTATGACGTATAAATTGGCTAATTTGTTACCAATATCAAACAGCCCATAAGAATCAGGCAGTGTAATAGCTAACAAAATACTGACAGCTTCATCACTTGCTGACTGCATAGAGTACAATATATGCTCAATTAATAGAGAGTGCAATTATCACAGAAACTGTGAGCAGGAACTAATTATACAGAAGCCAATCACAAACAGCCCAAAGCAAGGCGGGATGTATTTCGAGAAACTGGAGAGCGATTTTTTTTTTCTTTTTTCATTTCTTTTTTCATTTCTCTTTTTTTTTCTTATCTACATGTTTGCCTTACCTCCATGAGAGGGAAGGGCATGTGGCGCTAAGAGGAAGAACAAGTGAGTCAAGAGCCTGGCCATAATGCTATGAGTGAGCTCTAGCACAGGTTCCAATTTCCGTATGAAACAGAAAAATCACAGTGTTTTTCTGTTTAAACACATTGCAATTATGGTGTAACTAGGGATAACCAAAACACAGCTATAGTAATCCTTTCCCTAAGGTATAAGACACTTGCAGACAGTGACAGATGGGAACACTTTTAAAGGAAATTAAAGGAGAAAATAACATCTTGATATGTATTTTGAAAAAAATGGTGCACTAAGGGAAGAATCTTTTAAACCCCTAGGAAGGGCAGCTTTTAATTTTGGGATAAATACAGCACTGGCTTGTTAAATTCCTGATGGTCTCTTAAATACTCAGTAGTTGCTAAAGTAAGAGGTCATTCCGCTTTTTTCACTCGAGTTGAAGAAAAAAAAAATCTCTATATGAGTAAAGTTGGGTCAAGTTGGTCAGTCTTGGAAAGAAGTCTAAAAATACAGAAACCTGGAGAAAAAAAAAAAAAGAAAAAAAGAAAAATCCCACTAGAGGCAAAGCATATGAAGGGCCAAGAAATTTCCAGTGTTTCAGATACTGAGAATATTTTGAATTTTTCTGATTATCTTCAGTAAATAACACTCCTGGCCCTGGAATTGTTTACATTTCTATTAATGGGAGTTTTAATTAGAAATGCTAATAACTTTTACACACCACCATATTCAGAGGCTGCAAAAATAAATATACTACAAAGCAAAAAACCCCCAACCCTAAAGCACCTCAAATCCATAATCTGGCAGTCACAGATCACCTTCTGGTCAGAAGAGTCCTATCTAGAATTAGGAGGTAAAGTGTTTTACTCACAGGTGGTAAAGGCGGCTTCTTTTTTTTTTTTTTTTTTTTTTTTGAGAACAATAATCTTAATTTAAAGTACTGTTGTTGAAGATTTGTTTTTGCACTTGAAGACAAATGGCCATTTGGAATGGATGTTTGTCACTGAAAGTTAGGAAATAACATTTTATACTGAAATTAAAGGAATGTTGTGCTGGTTTTGATTGATTCACATGACAAAACCTGAGCTTTCCTGTGGCAGAGTCAACATCTATTTTTTTCCTGGATATTTTTTGGTTTTGGTAAGAAAACTTTGCATGCATGATTTGTACTCTACCTGTGATGTTACATTTTGGAAGCTGCTCTGTGTACGTTATTGAAAAAGAAGCTGTTGGTTTCCAAGGGATGTCAGAGGGAGGGGGAGCCCAAACTTTTCTTTCTTTTTTTTTTTTTTTTAATTTTAGGTCAGAGGTCTTCCCTGAGATTCTGGGCTTGCAGCAAAACCTTTTAGTCCACAGCCTATATTTTTGCATCCATGTATTCTCTGCTTAGTGAAAAACAAGGTTGTTTACCAGTGGAAATGATCAATGGCTCCTGCAGGCCTCAGTTCAGCAAAGACATCCCGCCGCAGAAAACCACTTAAGCATGTGCTTTGCTATAAGCAAAGATGGAAGACAGAAGTTCTGTTCCCTGACAAGCGATGGATGGACACTGATGGTTTTGTTAGTTCGTTTTGTCCTCTGAGGGATTTATTAGACTTTCACCTACTCCCAGCTGTATTGCAACTGAGACCTGCAGAGGAGTTTATTGCTTGCATCCCCTCAGAAGAGAGTGCCTTGTCCCCCCGTGTTCAGTTCTAAGTGCTGTCACCCAGCACTGCTGCTTTAGGATTAAGCTGTGGGGCTTTTTTTGCTAGAGAACTGATTCTGGTAAGCTACACCTATGGCTTAATACTTGGTGGCCTGACCTGGTGGGGAGTCACCTTCACGATACAGGGTCCTCCATTGTGCAGCACATCCACAGGGCTGAGGGATTCTCCCAGTGAGCTGAAAAATCTGGTACAGGTCCTGAGGTGACTGGGATTTGGAAGATAAAATTAGTGCTGCCCTGTGGCTGAGAATTAGCTATTGTCAGCAGTTGAATAGCTTAGCCTGCACGCTTGCTCCAAAGAGAGAGGAGCGCCAGCTGGCATGAAACCAGGACTCACAGGTTTGCCCCGCTGCAATGGCAATGAAGGAGCTCAGCGCCTTGCAGAACTGAGCTCTGCTGTATTAGTTAGCATCATCAGTAGTGGATACAAAGCCGCGTGGATGGGCAGTGTTTCTTAGTGAGAAAAGCACTGAAATGCTGTGCAGGAGACCTGCCTTTTGCTCGTGACTCCCAGCCAGTCTCCTGGGGGACCAGGAGAAAGAAACTTTTTATTTCTTTGTACCTCAGTTTGCTATCTGCCAAAGGACATTGGTTTATTTCATAAAACCTCAGGCTGAAGAGTGATATTCCTATTTACTGCTGTATGAAATTCACCATTGTTAACTTACTCAATGTCATTTGTCCATGATTTAAAAATATTCTGAGTGGTTGCATTTATTTTCTTCCCACCTTTGGAGTTGTGAAACCTTTTCAGTTTTTCTGACAGCTATTTAAATCCTGCTTTTTTCAGTTTCTGGTATAAACTTCCAACACAGAGAAATGCTGGCATGCTAGATTAAATAGTTATTTGATGGTCAATATCCTTGCGCTTGCGAGTTCTCCAAGAGCAACCAATAGCACTCCTCTAAACTCCAAAATTAGTTTTCCTCGCTCCATTTATGACTGATCACATTAATCTTCTTCTCTGGGTCTGATACTGATAATACAGCATACCTGTGCTCTTCACGAGAAGCAGATTATCAGAGCAGCAGGGAATGTCATGTGTACTAATGCTCCAAAGCATTTAGCCTCCTGCTATACCTCTGACAACAGAAATTCCACTTTGCATGGACTGTGAGGCTTGCAGAGTTGAGAGGCTTGGGAAACCATAGTTAAACCTTCAGCAAAATGAAAAAGAGTTTTTCGTAAACATTTCTCACTTTGCCTGGCTCCTGGACACAGCTGTCCAGGCTGTATTCAACATACAGAACTCCCCAGGGCTGGCTCAAGGCTCCTCTGCAGACAAAACCAAAGGAGAGGTGAGACTATAGCTGCATTGCTTGGGCATAGGAGGGGGAGAAGTGCACAGAGGAGAGCTGTGGTCAGGGAGGAGAAGGCAATTAGTGTTGTGGGGGTACGCTATAACTGTTCTTTTATTCCCAGTGCAGCTCAGAGCATCATCTCCGCAGAGTTGTTCTCAGCTCAGAATTTGCGAAGCAGGGACTGGACTCTATGTCCTGATTTGAAAATAGTTTTTCACTGGCATGTTTATTGGGTGCTTGCCCTGCCAGCTGCGAAAAGCCAGGCAGGGCATTTTCCTGCCCAAACCCCAGTTCATTTATCTACCTGCACGTGAGTACTGCCATCACAGTCAGTGAGCCTCACTATAAACAGGTGTTAATGCTTTACTGGGTCAGAGCTAATGTAAATCTGTAAGTGCTTTCAATCAAAAAGGGGATATAATAATTTAGTCCAGACGCTCATTAGCACTGCCGCCATTTGTCAAGAACATCTTGCAGTTCTCTCTGTTTTGCGATATGCTCCGTGCATGTTTGATATTTGTGTTTCCACATACGTGTCATTTGTTCTGCGGACAAACCTCTCCCATGTTTCAGGGCCTTGGCTATAGGCAGCTAATTCTTTGGGTTGTCTTCTCCTATTGGGACATGAAGATGTATGCTTGATCTATTCAAGTACTAATCAAGGCTTGAACGACTCCCGGTATCACTCCTGTTCATTTTGAGTTGGGAATATTTCAACCTCAGAGCAAAACGGTGTTTCTCAGCAATGTGTCATAATGATTGGTTATACGAGTGTCACAATTCTGCAAGAAATACAGTAAGTTCAGTTCTATTGCCAGGAGTGCTGCCTCACAGGGAGGCATTTGTAACTAAAACTGTTGTTCATTTGCAGAATCTGTAAGAAGAAAGAAGCCTTGACTGGAAATATGCTGAAAAGCTGCCGTAATAAATTTGACATAATATGCATGACATGGATGGATAGATCATTGTTTGCTAGGCCTGGCAAATAAAACTGGTGTTGTGGAGCCGGAATTAGAGGGAGAGAGAAACATTGTTCTACAAGGCATGCTTCAGATAGGAACCAAATTTGAAACAGCTATATATTTTAGTTGTGCTTAAATTGGATAATAAAGAAGGCTTGCTCAGAAATCTTATTGTGCCTTGGAACACACATTGATTTTTTGTTCTTGTAAACTTCTAAGAAAGTTTCTTACTCATAAATAGAAGTACCTGCATACTTTGTATTCCTTCTTACTGTTATTAAAAGATATTTAAGAAGCAGGTATGAGAGACCCACGAAAGAAAGCAGAGAAATAGATGTGTAGTGTTGTACCAAGGAGAGTTTTAGGACTAGCATTTTAAATCTTACTTGGGAGATCTTACTCCTGTTCTTGGTGCTTTTGCAGATACCCTGTATGTCTTTGTCAAATTACTCATTCTCTTTGGCCTGTGTTTTCAAACGTGCTTTCCAGGTCTGGTATCTGGATTTCCAGCTGGTTAGGTGCTGTAGGACCTATATGAAGTATATAAACTATGCAACAGTTCCACTTTGGAGTTTTGTACCCTACCATTTATCTGTCTGGATTATGTCTTATTATGTGCACATACAATTCCTAGCCCAAAGGGAATTTGAACAGTTAGATGATATATAGTATTTAGAAGTATACAAGCTCTCAGTAATATACTGCAGCAATGGGTAAAAGGCATGAATTTGAATAGATGGGAATTGCAGCTTGCAAAAAGAGGCTAGAAAGAGGCAGATAGAATTTAGAATTTTATGATAGAAAATAGCAATTTTGTGTTCTGGAGATTCTAGCAAGATATCCCTGGGAATGCAATACCACTTCTTGCATGTACAGGGCTTGATTCTGAATCATGTTGTGGTATGGTCACAAAGCAGTTGTGGGGCCATCCCAGCCATGTCTTGCCTCCATCCATGACTTCTAGCTATGAGACTTAGGGTAGCAGTTTTAAAAAGTTTTTAAGTGAACTAAGCTTTAAAGACATCTTTAAACCATCTCTGTCTTTACTGGGAACAACTGCATCTTACAGGGGTGTGAGGGTTTTCAGCAGACAGCTCTATCTGAACAGGGGCAGCTGGAGGACAGAAAGTACTCTTCCCAAAGGAAAGACAGATTAATTTTGGCCCTGACAGTAGGAGATGCAAAATCTAAGCAAGCATGGAAGTTGGTCTCATTAAACAGCAAAGCAATTTGCTGAGAACCAACTGCAACTGATGACATTTGGGGAGAGGTAAGTCACTCTTGGACATCTGAAAGAAGGAATGCACCTATGAAAATGCTCTGTGAGCAAAGGCAGGCACAAACCTCTTCCCTCTCCCCTCCTAGTGTTTGATGCACGTGTTGATAAGGGGCTCTGGGGCCATGCAGCGCTGCCCAGCCCAGACAGAGCATCATTAATATTCCTGACTAGTGGCTCTGTGCTGCTTTGACACCAAGGAAAATGTATCAGTAAAAGAGAAGCTTGTTTTTCCTGTTTATTTCTACATTTGGGAGTGCGGTGTGAAAAGCAGTTTTTTACCTCGGAGCAAAATTGCATGGAAATGTCCAGACAACAAGATTCTGTGTGATTTCCTCTGTATATTACAGCTATTCATTTACCTGAGTCTGGGCGGGCAGCTCGTACTGTCCCTGGGGGGCCCTCACCCGTCCCTCACCCTCATCGCGAGGAGTGATCTCATTTCTCCTGCCATGGATTTCTCTGCCAAAATTGTCCCAGAAGAAGGGCTTGTGGCGAGTGTTGGGCACTGCCATCTCCTTACCGAGCATGGGGTTAAGCCTGTCCCAGGCACAGGTACACCAGGAGGGGCTGCGCAGAGAAGGCAACCGAGGACTTAGAAGGAGAAATTCAGCAGCGTGCGACCGGGATGGTGAAATAGCAAACGCCACACTCGTTGGGGGACCCCCAGGTTTCTCGCCCTGCTGCAGAGCCCTCTGCGCGGTGGTGGGTTGCTCACGTCTGCCTCAGGCTCCCTGAAGGCCTCTCCTCAGGGCAGGGTGCGGGCCAAGATGGCGGCCAGCCCCACGGTTGCGCTAGTGACGACAGGGACTGGCGTGGTCCCTGAGGCCCTGCTGACTGACCGGGAGGCTGGAGCCACGCAGGAGGAGAGAGCTGGGGGCCTTTCCTTCCCATCTAGAGACATGGCAGCGGTTTTAGTAGCCGTGTGGGTGGTCAGCTCTGCCTTGAGCCGCCCTGGCACTGGCCAGGGCCGTTTGGTGGGGTGAGCGGTGCTGACACGGGGCAGGCGGGAAGGATCTCTTCCCCGACCGTTACACCCACAGCCAAATAACACCATGGAGTTGGGTAGACTCAGTTTCCCCTTACATGCTGTGCACCAGTGTGTTTCCTCAGCCTCGTGCCGGTCCCGGGGGAGAGGCGATGACTGCCATGCCACAGGAGGGGGGTGGGAAATGGAGCCCTTCATGTCGATGCCAGTGTTTGTCTCTGCATGACTGCCAGGGGGAAGACCGACCCTCCAACTCAGCGTGCTGGCACCGAGTCTTTTCGTATTATTAATGTTCTGCCTCACCTCTAATTTAATTATAATCAGTTAATGGCCCAGTCCAGGACTCGCTTAATTGCAGTAAATCATACCTTTGAAAGGGGATGCAGACATGAGCCGGGCTCTCCAGGGAGTGAGGGATGAGGCAAAGCTGTGCAGGATTCCACCCCTGAAAGCCTCATCTCCTGCTTTTTGAGGAAAAAAGGAGCAGTGTTGGCCCTCAGCACCTGTTTCTCTGTGCCCAGGTGCCCAGACAAGTGCCCAGGAGAAGGAGGTGGCTGACAGGAGAGGTGAGTTTACACCTTTGCAAAGTTTCATGCTGCTGCAGGACTCTTTCTACTTACAAACCAAATATTTTGGTCTTACCAAGAGGACTACAAAGCATCACAGACAGTAACTGTTTGGGAAGCCTGAGGACACCTACTACCCTTGTGCTCATATAAAGGCTACCATCTAACCTACCTGTGCAGCAGACACAGGGTCATTGATGTTTTCTCAACAGCATTGACTGCCTCTTACGTGCCCATGGAAAACGGGGAGAGATAAATGTTTTTGCACTCTCACCAATAAGCTGTCTGTGTGGGGATGAAGGTCACCTTGCAACAACTCAGAGCAATTATCTGAAGAAGGTTAGATCTCTGTCCTCTGCCTTTATATTATTCTCATAAGCTGCATTTTTGGCATCACTTAGAAGCCAGGAACATATCAAACCCGCATATGTCAAATGCTATTGACATCAAATACCTTTCATCGAGCCCCAAGCCTCTTGGCGTCTTTTGAGCTCTGCACCCAGGAAAGTGGCTTGTCAGAGATGATTTTTCCAACTGAGGAAGCAAGCAGCATAATGAGACAGTGTAGCTTCAGCATACACCTTCCAACTAGTTTCCCAACTGCTCAGAAACCAAACATGAGTCTGCATAGTAATTAGCCCATAAAGAAAGCTGGGGATACAATGAATGTACAAATTCTTTATGGCCCCTCATTACCATTCTCCAAATGCATTTCTGTCTGCATTTCCCATTTTCAGCAGCCAAGATCATCTAGAAAAACAGAACAAAAATTTGACTGTGTCAAGCAGCACGAGTGTGGTCACTGCTGCAAATAAGCTACCCAGATGTGCCAGGTGCTGTACAGATGTGCTCAGCACTCAGAAAAGCCCTCAAGCTGCCTACAGATCTGTTGTTCCTGGACTTCACAGCAATCAGAAAGTGTTTTGTTCCACCCAGGATGCTATGCTTCACAGGCTGGCACAGGCACACTGTGGTCAAAGGGAAATGCCCATCAGTTTCAGCACAATCTGGATTTGCTCCTAAATGACTTTGTTTTTTTTTTTTATTTCTTCTCTAGAGCAATAGAGGGTGAGCACTGACCTGTGAAGATGCTGCCACCAAATACTTCTGTCAGGAAAGAACCTTGTAATGAGGCCCCTTTTCTCATGCTGGCTCTTCCCCAGGTGATGGGAACTGCTCAGCTGAACTGACTTTTCAAGAGTTATCTGAGCAGGTGAGATACTGTTACAAAATCTAAACTCACACCGAGAGGCAGTCTGAAGAGTTGGATGTATGCTGTAAGAGACACCATGGGTTAACTGAAATAAGTCAAACTTCTTGCTCTAGACAGTTGTAGGTCCTGCAACACCTGAACAGCATATCTCACAGGTCTTTTCTTTTCTTCCTTTTTTTTTTCTGAATTCACATACTTTAGATATTCTACACTTTAGTTTTATCCCGTCTCTTCACAGGTGCTCAAACTGAAATGTCAGAAGAAGAGTCTTCACCTTTCTTTCATGTTTATTTTTGAGGTTCCTTTACTTTGGGGTTTTTTTCTTATTTAAGCCATGATCTAGTTCTGCAATAAGGAAAAAGTGCTTTTCAGGACTTATCTCACCTTCCTCATCTCATCTATGAAGTGATGTGTTCACAATCATTGTGTTACTTTCTCCACAAATACAGAGTTTTTAATAAGCTTTTCTTTTCCAAGCTGAAAAATATGTATATTCACAAAAGTTATTGAAAATGGTGGAGGAGAAAGTTGGGAAAGGGAATGAGAATTGACACATTTTGCTAGGAATATTTTCACAGTCATTCCTGAAGGCATTTGTTTATTTGAGCATCCAGAAGAACTTGGCTTGGAAGAGTCTGTCGGTAAGTGACAAATATCAGCAAAAGTTTTTATTAAAGTAATGGTATGGAAATGAGTATGAAAACAACTTGACAAGTAATCCAATTCACCAGCTATTTGTGTGCAGCTTGTGCAGAACTGGCACAGATATTTTGAAGTGACCTAACCCTTTGCTTGAGGATGCACTGGGTAAAGCCTAGGTGATGTAAGGTTTCACTGTGAACGCTCGTGTTCTCAGATTTGGAAGTAGGGCAGCTTGCAATTAAAATTTTACCTGCCTGAAGGTTTTGCAGATTGGTTTATAAGAGCTTTCTCTGGCAGAGGTCAGTCTCCGTGTTGTGCTGAGTGTGGTGATCTACTGGACGCCCTTGTGATGTCCTTGAGGAATATGTTGGGTGTGGAAGGCCTGGGAAGAAGTGTACTTTGGAGCAGTGTATGACTGAGGAGTGTCCAAGTGTTGCTGGAGGGAATAACGCGGGGTGTAAGTGCTCAGCTGTTCCCCCCTTGGCTTTAGTGCCTCTTTTAGCTTCATCTAATGAGCTGTGTGTTTACTAGTTCTTCTTACCAGAAGTTATGACAAGCAGTAATCAGGAATAGAACAGTTTTATACAATGTTGAATTCCAAGTGCACTCCAATAATATAACATTTGAACATGAGGAAGCACAGGAGTAAGGGATATCTACCCCTGCCTCTTACCCCTCCTTCCATTACCATAGCACCTGCCACTTCACAGTGCCTTTGTGTGTTATTTACTGATATTACTCAATGGCTACTGTTCCTATATTTGCAAGCAGGACTGCAGCATGGAGAGTGTAAGCAGCATGCATTACATTTCACAGGAGATCATGGCAAGGCAGACTGGAAGTCGGGTTTCCTAAAAAGCAGATTTAGCAATTAGCACAGAAATTTGTGGATAAATTGTCTTTTGAACTGCCCAAGCCTTAGGCAAAGTCCAATACGGCTCTGGCCTGCTCCAACCTCTGCAATTGCTCATGGAAACACCCTTTTCATCAGCTAGAACAAAAATCCTCACTTTCCCTCTGCTGCTGTGACCTGTTCATTCATCAAGCTACTAGAAGACACTTTGCCCTTGCCTTTCCCCAGCCATCAAAGGTTCTTTCTTCTCTGCCCTCCTGAAAGCCTAAAACCATAAAGAAATGATATATTCCCCCTAATTAATGTGGTGATTTTTACAGAAATAATTTATGGCTCCATGTCCTTTATGGCTGTGAGGCTTGTGTGCTCATTACGTTACTCCTTCCCTGTCTAAAGCAGTTTGATTGCTGGTTCCAGTGGTGGCCAGTGCTCCCCTTGGCAGAGAAGTGCTATTAGCTCCCAATGATGGAATGCTGAGGAGATGCTGAATATCTGGCACTGTGGGGTTTTGGGTCTTTGTTGGAGCTCCTATGCGGTGCTGAGTGAAGAGCAACAGGTAAGAAAAAGCAGCCCTAATGAGGGCCTGGGGTCACTTAGCACCCTAAACACCAACCACAGTGACTAGGGTGCTTCCCAGGTCCCTGGCAATTATTTAAAAGATTGCTTTTGTATAAAAATAACTTGAAAGATCTGAGTTCAAGCTAAGAGTTACTAATAACATGTAGAAGGAGCGATAGTTAACGGTCTGACACATTAGAAATAATTGTTGTCCCTACTTTATGCTGTTAACAATGACTCATCAAGGTCTGAGGTGGAGAAGATGCAGGTGCTTTTCAGAAGTGGTCAGCGTACCTTTTCCCTGGGGATGTGAGGTTTGTGCCCTGACCTGACACAAAATCTTTTCCTGCTGTTGCTATACGTTTCTGGTATCAGCCATTAAATGAGCAAAGCTATTTAAAAAGTAGTTGTGTTCTGAAACCCTCCTTCAAGGACTTGTTGGATCAGTTATTAAAATTGTAGAACAATAGTTCTCTGTAATAGACTTGTGCTGGGAGAGTAAGTTGCCCTACTTAATGTATTCATAGAAAGCTACAGTTGTAGGTTTCTCTTTTATACAGGTCAAGCAGGGGGAATCGCTGCTGAATCAAAGTATCTAACTCCTTCAACGCCCAAATTTACAAAGAATACATTCCTGCTAAGATTTCTATCTGCTTTTTTTGATTGTGTCTCATCAAAGCAAATTCACATAAGGTGAGCCTTTAAAAGGAGCGATTTTCTGCTCCTCTTGACTACACGAGACATTCAAAAATTAATGAAAAAAGTGACACCCGTCTGGCTTCCAGGGCATCACATTTATTTCTGCATAAATTCTCCCAGGTCAACTCAAAAACAGTTCAGGGTCAAAATCTCATCTAGTCACTTAGATTAAAAACTAATTTCTCTAAAGTATAGCTTATATTGAAGCCTTTTCATGCAAATAAATAGCTGAGGGCCTCATTCTCTCCTTCTCTATTAGTTGTGCATGTCATGAATTTGAACAGAACATTTTGTCCTGTATTCTAATTACATGCATTATAAAGAAAAATCTATTCCTTGCATACATATTATTAGGAGCAGTTCGGAAGCACCATTCCATCAGGGCAGCCGTCATGGTGGCTCATCCTAATATTGACAGTTTAATCTTTTTGTTTCATATGAGATTAAAAGTCATATGATGGCCGTTCCTCTGTGGAGCAGGCGGCGAAGCCAATTGGAGTCAATCCGTGTCTAAGTGCCATTTCTGCCCTGAAAATGGACTTGCAGTTTACAAAATATATTAGGTAATTATCAGTGGTTATGGAAGAATGATAAAAAAATACTGAGTTGATGACAGAGTAAATAGGGCTACTGTTAAAAAAACAATACTCATTTTACTCACAGCTGTGCTGCAGTACATGTACATGAGAACAAACTTAGTTGCTGTCTAATGTATTCATGTGCATGATCATTAGCAGTTTCAATTCCCTTCGCTTTATCTCACTAGAGAAGAAGAAAGCAACTGATACACCAGGTGGCCACCTACACCTATTGCAATTAAAGTTGTCTTTTATCAAAGGAGAGTATAACCTCCTTGAAAAGATGCTGAGAGTTTTGATTTACATAGCAAAATATTAGACCTCTACCCTTGTTTATTTTTGTTTAAAAGGTCCTGAATTAACTTTCAGAGGCAATATCTGATTTAGCCTCTGTCTTTCAGAATGCACACCAGGAATAAGCAGTGGTTCAGCTGTATCCATTTTTGGCTGCTCAGCATGAGACGTGATACAAGGGTATGATTTTTTTTTTTTTTTGGAGGACTGGATAATGTTCTCTAAAGATCAGTGTACTCCAAACCATCACACATGGGGCACCTTAGATCACCTGTCACCTGCACAAATGTTGACTAGAATAAATTCCCAATAGATCCTTCACCTCACTGAGGACGGGACTGTATCTAGCATCCTAAGAAGTCAGCGATTGAAATTTAGTGTGGGTCTCTAGTGTGAATGTGAATAACTATGCCTACAGCATGTAATATGGGACTGTTGCCAATGTGCGTGCATATGTATCTATCTGTCTAGATGACTGTTGATTCAACTTACTTCCAGTCTGGGGTAGCACAAGAACTTGGGTACTGTATTTTGCTTTAAATCACTCAATTTAGTCTTTTTATCAGTATGTTTCAGACATGATAAATACCCTGCAACTTCCAGTGATGTCCTTAAAAGTTTAGAAAGATCAATGACTGTCCATCAAGAAATTTGGAACTTGACTCCCTTGAGTGCTTTGCCTTGGATGAAGCATCTTGAAGAGTTTAAGCTAGTATGCAGTAACTGCCTTGTTATTGTTGAGAGTGCTGTATTTGAGGTCACAGCTAAAAAAAGGCAATAATTGATAAAATGTCTTGTCTCTGGCTGCAATTCCTCTTGGAGTGGATAAACCATAATTATTTTTATCTTAAATCCCTTTTCGTGGAGTGCCAAAAGAGGTACAGTTCAGCACAAAAAGGGAATTCAGAACCATTGAGGATTTTCACTGTGCAAGTTCATAGGCTTTTTTGTTGTGTAGTGTCAAATATGCATGATGCAAGCAAGCTAACGGCCCTGTGCTTCAGCACTTGCTTTCTCTTTGAAGCCATGTTTAGCAAAGACCTGACACAATGGCTTCACAGTAGCCAGGGAGAAGGTTTTACTGCATACTGAATGCCTTTTTGCTGGAAGAAATATTCTGGCTGCAGTTACCCAGCATTAACCTTTCACTTGGCTAAATAAGCCAGAATTGCCTGTGTGCTGTCAATGTTTGCACATAGGAGTAGTAATTATGAAAGCAGGATCATTCCTACTCTCTAGCAGAGTGCAGTCCTTGAGTAAATGAATTGTGATTGGGAAACAATTGGACGGTGGAGATGTTTCTAAGGAGAGCACCTTATTGACATTATTTTCAAACTAACAGGACACATACTTGCAGTGCAAATATTGCTTTCTTTTGCAAATGTGAAAGAGTTATTACCTACTGCTCTGTAAGAGGACAGACCTGCCATCGAGATAATAGCAACTTAGTATTTTATTGTGAATCTTTCCACACAGTTTCTGTGATGTTTATCATAGCAATTGCATAGACAACCCATTCTTCATTTCCAGTCTAACTAGATTACAAGTGACAGCAATATAAAGCATGATATTTAATTGCCTCAATGAACATTGACTTCCTTGAGCACATATTATATACTCCCTGGCTGACACTCTCCAGAGGTATGTGTCATTCTGAGGATCTGCATTTGGGGGTTCCCAGGCTGAGTCACTTAAAAGAGTTCTGACCTTCTAAAAATGCCTGTAGTGAAAGACTTGGTAAATGGCTTTAAAATGAAGCATTTTGCAGGTTCTCTGCTAAGGTCGTGGCGCAAGGTGAGAATTTTTTGGATGCTACTGTCGATTCACATCTCCCAGGCTATCTGTAATCAGCATAACCTTGACAGTTACTAGCAAAAGGAAAGAGGCAGCATCTTTCAAACAGGTGAACTGTATTACTTTTGTGAGAGCTCTTCTCCTGCTCAGTGATGCACATCCATGTGCCTGTATGTGGTGACATCTCAGGGTAGCCTGCAAATATGTAATAAGGGTAAAACAAAACAAAGGAAAACCAAACCAAACCAACAAGAACAAAATGTTCTTTGTGCTGTCGTAATAAGAAGCCTTGGCTTATCAGTGCCAGGCAAGTTGATAGTAGGAAGAGCCGCCTTCTCACAAAGATAAGGTGAACATCAGACTTGATTGCTTAGGGAAGATGAGACTCTCTGTTGTTGGAGGTTTTCAAGAGCAAATTAGCCAAGCATCTGTCCCTGAGTCTGTGACAGGATGATAGGTTCCCTTCCCAGAGCCATTGATTTGGGCTGTATGGAAGACTATACTGTTTAAGGCTCCTTCAAGGATTCCCTTCTCTGACAGCAATTCCAAGTCACCAAAAGCATGCATAAGTGGTAAGAAATACATTTAGAAATTGGTTCAAACCCATTTTAACCTGAAGGCCTGGGGATGCCTCTGAGAATAATAATATATCTGCCTGACATATCTGCAATCAGTGCAGTTGCTTGTGCTGGGTAGACACTCTGGGTCTCTGGCTGGTTATTACTGCTCCTAACAACCATGCTTCTGCCTCCACATTATGCACACTCATTTCCAAACTCTGTGGTAATAATGTACTGTGTTTTGGGTTTTTGTTTGTTTATTTGTTTGTTAAATTTAGGAAAGATCAATGATGAAGGAGATGGAGGACCTCTTCCTCTGTCTGGGCTGGGATTTAAACAGTGTTACTCTCTTTTTCTTACTCTGTCTCCCAAGCTGTCCAATCATATCTTAAGATTCATGGAATGGTTGCCAAATGCCAAATCCATTTTACAAATGCCCCTATAAGTCAATAAATCAAACATATCTCTTATTCATCCCAGACCCTTTAAGTCCTTCTGCAAGGAGAAAGTCTATGTATTTGGGAGACTAAAGCATACTAAAGCTTTCAACTATTTTTTTTTTTATGAATTAGAAATTACTGGAGCTATAACTTTTAAGAAAGCACTGAAGTTTAAACTGATGCCCTAAATTATTTAAAATGATATAAAGTATATTACCAGTAATTATTTTCAAATTAAAAATGACACTTTTAAACAATGTTTTGATGATGTCTTACGTTCAGGCTGTGCATGGCATGTACATAACACTGTGCAGTTATAAAACTGTTTAATGGAATCATTAAATAAATTCCAGTGTGTTTGTGTTTCTCTCTATATCTGATATAGATATCTGATATCTATATATCTATATCAGATAAAGATACACATAAATATTTTAATTGGAAAATATTCTTATACCAGCTTGTCTACTAAGATCTCATTAACTCTAGATACATGGTAGCCCATTTAGACTGTGGATACACAAGCTGATATTATTTCAAGAGCAGGGAGTTCTGTAAATGTCCTCTAAGATTTATCTGCCCTTGATACTGAGTTAGTTTTTGATTGGTTTCTAGAATTCCTGAATTAAACGTGCTTTAAACTGATAAACCAAGTTTGCACAAACATTGGAGATTACGAGATCCTGTTAGACACAGAAGTAAAACACAAATAATTTTAAACTGACTAGTTTGGGTTTATTGTTTAATGATTTCTACATGGAAGGGATTTGCTCTCCTCTGCTGCATATGAGCTTTTTTCAGAGAGACCAACTTATTTCTGAGAAAACTGCTATAACCCTTTTGGTTATGTTACTAGTATGAAATCCAATCTGAGAACAGGTTAAGCGCGCAGCACTCATCATTCTAGTTATACAGTTTGAGTGGATTGAAATAATATTGGGTGATGTTAGGATTGCATAATTTTTTTTTTGTCATGAAAATGAGGCATCAAAGATCTCATGTGTCGCATACAATGTTCTGTTCTTAATGATGCCTTTCAGTTTTCTGACTTATTTCACTATTTTGTAGTTCGATTGGCTGGCTGCTGTGCTCTCTTTTTGGCTTGAAACAGAAAAGGTTAGAAAGTGGGTGGCAATTGCAAGCAGTTTGTGGGAAGAAAATGCAGAACTTCTTTCTCAGTTGGATGAAGATCCACTGATTTGTTGGATTCCTTTGGTTTAGTCAAGGTTGGACATATCTGCTGAGGACATGTTGCTAGAATGCAAACCAAATTCCCACTACAGAGATTAGTGTGTAAATAGCTGTAGACAGTGTGGCTGTGACAAATGTTGTCTTGGGGAGGAGAAACAGAAGGAATTTCACTGTGTCTGAGTTCCATGAGTCTTTTACCAATTTTTTGACCCTAATGCTGTTTTCTTCTTCTCTTTTTGCTTGAGAGAACTCATGTTTCTGCAAGAAGAAATAATCCTGGAGAGATGGATGGGTCCAACGTTCTACTGAGTTTGTCGTCATCAGGTTCTGCAGAGCAAAGGTAATGCCCAACT
Organism: Haliaeetus albicilla; assembly: GCF_947461875.1. Lineage (NCBI taxonomy): Eukaryota > Metazoa > Chordata > Aves > Accipitriformes > Accipitridae > Haliaeetus > Haliaeetus albicilla. The sequence goes on from NC_091506.1 coordinate 7,173,590, forward strand.
GCTGCTCAGGGATGTTTCCCAGATGTAAAAGCTGGGTGGCTAAACCTGTATTTGATACACTGTGGCAGGGTTTTAATCTGCAGCATTTCCCCTGTGCTTAGAGCGGGGCTGCCTTAGTCTGTTTGTGGAATTAACCATCTTTTGCCAGCTGTGTGCTTCAAACTTCACTTGACTCAGATGTAACATGTATGTCAGAGAGCATGGTGCTGGGTAATGCCTGATAGAGAGATACTTGTGGATTCAGTCTTCCTTCAAATTGATCAGGGTGATAAAATATCCACATTTTTAATGACTATCATTGGTGTGAAACTTCACAGCAATAGCATGTTAATATTGGAGATAAGCTATGCACTATGGACCAGAGGTGCAGTCAGGTTATTTTGCACAGCAACGCAACCTTAACCCTGATTAACTGACTGTCTGAGCTGGGTTTGAGCATCCTTAGGCCAGTACAGAGCAGCAGCGTTTTCTGGCAGACTCTGATTCTCTGTATTCAGAGCCTTGATTTCAGACAGTCTCAATCCTAGCAGTTCACAGCAATTCTGAATCTGGGAAACCTCTCCCATTTTTCTTCAATATATCAGTAACTTCAAATAGAGCAATGTACTCAGATTGAAAAATGCTGCTCATGGAAGAAACCTGCACTATATATTATTTTGTTATTGAGGAGAAAGGCCTATATCTTGGTACTGGCTAAAGCTGCTTTAAATGGGCAGCGAAGGTTTTTCATCATGGAGGGACACTTAGTTGGTGCAGAACCATGTTTGCAGGCTTGCTGTGTGCTGTAAGGGATAATGTGGGGAAATTCTGGAGGAAAGAGAGAAACAGCATCTTCGCTTTCCCTGACCAGTGTAATAGATCTCAGTGTATCTCACCCACAGAGATGGGTCCCACTGCTGTTCTCAATGGTTCTTGTCCAGTGGCTGAGTTACAAACTGGCAATGAAGAACTTTATCGTCATTGTAATAGTTCTGCTTGCCATGGGTCATTTCCTTCAAGTTTTATAAAGGCTTTGCTCTAGACACATACTCAACCCTGCCTGTAGCTAGAATGGCTGCTGTCATTTGGCATTTATTTCTCAACATCTTAGTCTGGTTGAGGACTCAAAACACTAAAATTACTTGCTCTTTGGATGTATGAAGCATTGACAGACTCTGTTATGAAATCAAGGCACACACCATAAATTCTCTCTGCATGCCATTGTCGGTACAGTCTGTTCTGCAGGTTATGTTCTGTAAAGGTGCATCTTGGGAATGTGTTAAGACCATCATCAGAACTAGCTCATATTCATTGCAGGGTGGGGGGGGGGGGGGCGGGGAGGTAGGTAGGTGCTTTTTTTTGGTAGTTTTTATATAACCCTCTGCTAAGGCCGGTGTTCTGTTGTGGTGGAGCCACATGCAAAAACTTATTGCCTGCAGTCTCCTATCTAAAAGGCCAAACAAACAGGAGAGCAGACCACAGGTACAAGGAACCCTATGGATCTTAATCAAATGCAAGCAGCAGGGCAATAGTAGAGCTGTAAGAAAATCCCTCTCTTCTAGTCCACTGTATTACCCATTGAGTGACACATTATCTCATGACTGTACTGCCAAAGCAGCCTTCATTTCTCTTTTTCCCCCAAACAGCATGTAGAAAGCTCTTTTGATATCTCAACCAAAAGAAAATTTCCTCTTAGTCACCCCGCTTTTCTGTTAGCCTCAGTGAAAAATCACATCACAGTTTTGTTCATAGCTTTTTGTATTCCTTCCCCCCCCCCTTTCTTCATATCCACTTTTCATTTGTAGAAGAGCTAATTTTCGATCCTTGATGGAACTAGTATTTCTGCTGATGTGATTTGCAGCAAGAGCCTTTACAAAACTCATTTCTTCGTGCAGACTATGAGTGTAAGCTTAATGCTCTACCTGTACTGTAGGATGTAGCAATAGGTTTGATTCTCAGCATTCTGCAACATTAGTGTCCAATTATAGCTCTCTTTCTTCTGAAGAAAGAAAAGTAATGGATACACAGTTAAAATGAAAAGAGCAATGAAATCCAGTCTGCAACTGTCACTGCAGTTCTGAAACCAGGTTCTTGGGACAGACATCTTGATTCCTCATGTTGATCTCTCCTGAAGCTTACAGGTCTGGTTATTGAAGCTGGAGGTGTGGAAGCTCCAGTGCAAAGACTGTAAAGAAAAGGGAAATTTTATAAAAAAAGAGAACTGGTATGACCTGAAAACATGGGGATTAAGAACAATGGCAGCATACTTGCTTCATTGGACAGGATGCTAGAAATGAAAAGACTAAAAATTATTACTTTTTGTTTTTCTGTTTGTTTTGTTGGTTTGGTTTTTTTCTTTTTCTTTACTGGATGAAACTTAGTTAAACCAGTGGGAATTGTTCTAAGTAACAGCCAGCAGCCCTAGTCTTACTGCTGTCTCCTTTGCACTGCATCATTGTCTTTGCTTTGGGGGCTCTCAGAGGAAACAGATTTTGCTGGCCACTTGGTCATTTTGATGTGTTACACCTCAGGCGGGATCTCAGTTTCAGCTCACAGAAGTGAGAAAGAAATATTTAAAGGTGGTGTGTGAGCAAATTTTTTTGGCCTTTAAATATGCATGTAATTTCTACAGGGATTTGGAAACTTTTACTGTAGTTTACAAATGTTATAACTCTAAAATGCCAGCCTGATTGTAATCATAATGCCCCTTTCTCATGTAAGCTGAAGAGGAAAATAATTCAATAAAACCACTCACTGTTTAAACAAATGGGGGGGTAATTAAATGAATGGATACCATGGTTTCTGCACAAGTATATGCATTCTCTAACGAAATCTACAACTCCGTCATGAAGAAATGATGGATTAAAAATAAAAGGAAAAAGAAAAGAGCAACAGTCATTACTTTTGTGATCTTCAACAAGAATGTGCTCAGCTCCATCTGCTTGTTCTGCAGCTGTGGTTAACTAATAAACAGTATTCCCAGTCCTGTACTAACTGCATTTGATGTGGCTGGTACACAAACAAAGATGTCTTGGCAGAAAAAGGTGCTATATGAGTTGTTAAAGAAGAGAGGCCTTGTCAATTTTAGATCCAATGGAAGCAAAAAGAAAAGCTTTGCCTTTGCCATATGGGAAAACAAAAAACCCAAAAACATTTTACCTGCTATTTTCTGAAACTGTAAAACAGATAGTGTAGAGTAATAATAAGAATGTGCTGGTGGCCGTGGAGGACTAACGTCCAATTTAAAAGTGCTCACAAGCTGTGGTTTTCTTTTTCCTCTCTGTTTCCAGTGGCTCTATCGGGTACAACCAGAGAAAAGACTCTCCTGAAATGCTTCAGCAAATTTCTCAGTTTACTCCAAAACTTTAATCTTGGATCTCTTATTGCTCTGGATAGAAGGCAGCTTGCGCAGGAGTCTTCTGTGATCTGAATGAAACAGGGCTGCCTTAGGCCTCTTCCCTGCTAGCTCCATGCTCACAGCCTCAGTGGAGCTCCCAACATTGTGAAGCTTGTGTCCAAGAGCCTTGCTGAAAGGTAGTCTAGACACACATGAAACCCACTTAAAGCAAGTCTTCAAAAGGTAGGATCTCTGCTATGGTGCTTCTCACAATGCCAAGATTTCTAAACAACTGATTATTTTTCAGAGCTTTTCCCTCCCACAGGCTTAAACAGGAATTGCAAGTAACTGATACTACTGGAAATCAGAATCTTTCTTCCATTTGCTCAGCTGTGGATTCTCTAGTTTAACTTTAATTCACAAAGTTTAAAACAATTTAGCCTGGATGTCTTGGTTCAGGGATATACCAGACCTGCAGGTGGAAGGTTTCTCTTACTCTTGTTACACATGGAGTGAAATGGTCATCTTCAAAAGTTAATTACTCTGTCGTTGTCACAGAGTTGTGCCTGAAGCATCATTGAGATTTTCTTTTCTAGTCACTGGCAAATATTGTTATGCCAAAGTAGCTATGAGTCATGCTGGCAGCCACAGTATTGGTTCAAAACTGGCACAAAGCTTTGATATGCTGTTCTTCGAAATGAAAGGGAAAATGCTTCTCATAGAAAACTGCTCTGTATGAAATATTGCAGTCTTGGCAATAGGAAAATAAGGAGATGTAATTCTGTTCCTCCTTGCATTTGTTCTGCAACCATACAAAACTAGAGAGAGACAATATACATAAGACCTTGTCTAAATGGAGACTTTAGTATTTCTTTGGGGGAAGAATGATCATTACCATCATTAGAAACCAAAGTATTTACACTGACATAGCTACATAATGAGTCTTCCATAAATATTTCTTAGTACCTGATGCACGTGAAGTAAGGGGTCTTCACTATTTTTACTGCTCTAAGTGCTTGTAGAAGAGATCTAATGAAAACAGGGGCAGTGAGTGAACCAGGGAAAGGAGGACACAGTTGCAGCCAGGTTCCTGTACGTGCTGCCATTGTTGCCGGTGGCAATAGCAACTTGAGGGTATTTGTGCCTCTCCCCAGTTCTCCAGGGCAGGACTGCCTCGAAAACGCTCTCCTGCTTTCCCTCCTGAATGCTTCATTAATCCCCTAGCCTTCAGCTGCTTACACCTGATTTTCTTTGCCTTTATGAGTAGTTTCATTCGGCTCAGTGAGCCAAGACATGTTTAGGACCCAGACCTCAGCTTTCAGGCTCTCTCTGGGTACACAGTGTGCAGAGTTCCCCACCGAGCAGCGCCTTGCCTGAGGCGACAGGGCCTTAACAAATACAGATGACATTTAAATTCTGAAATTAGGAGGCAGCTGGGGAGAACTCTGTCTATAGAAAATACAGGCAAGCTGAGACGTATATATATATATATGCAGCACATGCCCACACATACAGCCATGTCAGGCCTCAGTTAGTTTCTGAATTGTGAGTGAACCTCGGAGGGCCCTGGTCCTTGGTGATGTAAATCCAGCAAATTTACATCAGCTGAACACACAGCCCTGGGCCTTTCCCGGGACACAAAATGGAAAGGCAGAGGAAAGGAGATTGGTCTTTCTTCCCTTATGAGTTTCTCTTATTTGATCTCTCAAATGTAAAATTACAGCTCCTCCAACACACCAAAACCTACCATACAGATGAGGCTACATTTTTGGTCCATGTGTATCTGTGTAGCTCCTCTACAGCCATCGCCTGTGCTGCACCAATTTACACCGCGGAGGATCCGGCCTTTTGTTTGTAAACAACACAATGATATAGATAATCTAGAGGAATGCACAGATGAACCGTATTCTGCATAGCCGGTAGCTTGCTAATAACTTTCTAAAATTGTTCTCCAGCATTAATTGAAATCATAAATCCCAATCACATTCAAAACATAACTACTGTATGTCATTGGCTCGCTTCAGTTCTTAATCATAGTCTTCTGGGGAATTTTCTTGCTGCTTCTTCCTTCCCTCAGGAGCAGCCATATTTATTATTGCAGTTCAAATACCTGGAGATATTTCAGTTGAAAAGCCATATAACATCTCTCTAAGCATGTCAATACGTGTTCAGCTTAATATGAATGTCTGTGCCATTCCCACTGGAGAAAAGTAAAAAATGTCAAGGAAATATATTTAACTTGTTTCTGCACAGATGCCTGCAGATATCTTGTATCTAAAGAATATTTAAATTCTGTTTTGTTAAGACAGGATACTTACATTATACAGTGGAGCAGCCAGGAGGTTATAGTCTCCACTAGACGATTTGCCAGACAAGAAAGATGGCTTAGTTGCAATGTTGACAGCTTTATTCTTGTGGCTTTGGCAGAAAAATAGGCAAAAAGATTGCAGAGGCGGCAGGATAGAATACAACATGAAAGTTCAGAAAAATATTAACTGGTTGTAAAATGAGTGGGTGGATGCACTAAAGGAGATGGCATTTCAGTTATATAACAACACTTATTGCAACATTTTTATGGCCAAATTATGCTCTTTTTCTGTGCTGTATTTTTGCATCTGCTGCCCAGCTCCAATGGTGAGGAACGAAATGTTTATTTGGCAGGAGAAAAGGGCAGTAGCCATCCATAATTTTCAGCTGAATCATCCCATTGGTCTCAGTGAAGATTCCCCTGAGAATTTTATTCCATTTCTAATATATCATACACTGTGATTTTACAAATCTGCTTTTATTTTCTAAACCAGACACTTGCATAAGGCCCCTATAAACATCCCTGATCTGAATGTGGGTTTAGAAGCTAGACTGTGCATGCTGAAAGTAGGCTATAGCAGGGGAGTGGCCATGCCAATGTGGTCTTCATCAGGAAAAAGCTCCACGTTTACTATTACCATCTTTCTGCCTGAGGAAGACCAAGCAGCCTGATGCATTTCCACAGTCATATCCTTGGGCCATCCAGAGTGATGTGCTGCTGAGCATGACAGAGCCAATTCCTCCCCAGTAAGCTCGTTACCCAGAGCAAATTCAAAGGTGCTTCGGGGGTGTGTAGTGACAGTTGCATTGAAGGTTGTTTGGACTCTCATTCTATGTATAATTCTAAAGCAGTTTTTCTTAGCAATCACTACATACTCCCTGTGCACATCGTGAGGGACCTCACTGGCAGTACGGTTTCTAATCTAAAGAGCATTAGGCATGAATAAGGGGAAAGGAAATAAATATGATTACTCCCACTTCAGGAATGGGACATAAGAAAATGAGGCACTCTTTCCTGTTTTTTTTCTCCTTTTCACAAGTGTGGAGGCTTTTAGTGGAGGACCCTTGGAGCAGTTGTAAAATTTTGGGGGAAAATTAGTTTGTCTGTGCTTCAGGTGGGGCCTCAAAAGGTAAGTTTTATATGCTGAATAAACAGCAAAGGATTTTGGAGTGCTTCATAGCCCGGTCCATTGCATCACGCAATATCCAGAAGAATAATCTCTGCAGCCTTGGAACTAGTCTAAATTGTGACCGCAAGTTCAGGGCTTCTAGAGCCATCAGTTCAGTCCCCTGTGCCTCCCGTGGTCCCCTTGAACTTTAACTTTAGCTTCCCAGTGCATCCATTCTGATTCTCTGAAGATCTGCCCTGCTTTCCTGGACTAAGTTAAAAAGGAAAGGCTTTCAAAACAAGAAAAAGTATTTACATGATTTGGAGGGGGGATAATGAAAAACTCTACCCAGTGAGATCGGTCAGAGTTTGTAACTTAATATTAAGGATTCCTTTAAAACTGGGGCATAGGGGTAAAGGTGGCAAACCTGAAGACCTTAGAAAAGAGCAGGGAATTTAATCACTTGGTTACACACATGCCTAAACCCAAAAGGTGACAGCCTAGACATTCTTCTCAAAGATGCTGTGTTTTTCTGTCTCAAGGATTCAAAGGTTATATGGGAATTCACTACAGTAGGTCTAGATAAGAAATAATGGAAGAGCCAAGGTTTGGTGACCAACACAGGGAAAAACAAGATAACAACCACCATGGGAAAAAGTGAGCAAAATATAAACTAAAAGACCAGGGACAATTTATACTAAAAAGAACTGAAGACTGGTAAAGAAAGAAACTCAGATAGCAGTTAGAAAATTGGCAACAGAGTGAGGAAAAATACCAAAACCAGTTCTTGCAACTAGAGAGAAGGGTCTGTCTGCTTTGATGACTTCCCTATAGCCCAGTTGTCAGGAAGGTGGGAGGCCTGATGGGGAGATGGCTAATAGGGAGAGCCGTCTAGAAAATAGGTTTGTTTTTTCCTGTGGAAAACATGGTGCTTTTTCTCTAAAACCAAAACATTTTTACATTTCAAAGAGACAATAAAAATATTTCCAGGGTACTTTCAGTGGCAGAATTTTGGTGGGTTAGGGATTAATTTCTAGTAAGAAAAGTCATGTGAAAACGGTGTTCCAAAAGTACCAACACAGATCCTCTGGATGCTGAACTACTGACAGAGTAAATAGTGAGGAGGGAGCACAGCTTCCAAGGAACAAGTGCACCAAAGGTCCTTTTCCTGGTGCTGGTCTCTCTGGTGTCATTCTAGCCAACCACCTGAACCAGGCATTTCTTGATTACTACTAGCTTTTTACAGCCCAGATCAAACTTGTTTACTGAGCTCTTCTCTATGTTTTCTACAATAGTGTTTTCTGGTTCAGACATATTTTCATTGCATGAACATTTTATTTCACATTTTTACAGGTACACTGTGTGCAGTTTGGCTTAGAGAAACTTGTTTTTTCAATAGAACATCTATAGAATGTTATTACCAGACATTTAATGGAACATTTTTACAGTGATGGAGTTTTGTCAGAAAAGCAGCAGTTGATTGTGTCTGTGTGTAAAACTGATGTGTGTGAATACTTCTGCCCTGGCACAAAATAAAAAGAGCATCTGAAGTCTGTAAGAGGTAAACTAACCTCAATACTAGATATTTTAACAGATACGCTGCTTAAATTCCTCCATAAAAAACTCAGAAAATTTTCAGGGAACGTTAGACATTTTTTCCCTCCATTCATCTTCATGCAGTTCAAGTTTTTGCTGTGCAGTTGGTGTTATTTTTTATCAGGACAGAAGACCAATTCTTGTAGGACCATTTTTTTCCCAATTATTCTGTAGGTTTCCAAAACAAGAGAAAAAAAAGGATTCTAGAACTAGTGAAGGAAACTGTGACCTCCCCAGGTGTGACTGGGCTACTTTTCCTTCAGAGGTTATTGTGTAAGAACAATTTCATTATTTTACTTCTGTGCCTTACAAAGACTTGTTCCTTTACTAGTACATGGGACAGGTGTACATTACACCTCCCATAGCTACAGTAATAGGACATGAAGATCAAATGAAATGATAAAGTTTGCTTGTGGAAATAATTTGCCCACCTATGCTTTCATATAAAGGAGGTTAACTAGATCTTTCTTGACTTTACAGCTATTCTGAAATTGTAAATTCTGAAGGGTTCAGAGGTGCTGAGATGCTCAGGAAATAGAGTAAATCAAGCCAAAAATCTCTAGAAACATCCATGGGGGTCAGAAGCTTAGGCTAGCTCCCCATTAATGAAATAATTTGGTGTGTAGTTTTCATGTTGTAAAACTACATTAAATAAGCCGATGAATTACACTGTAGTCCTTGCTGAGTATTTCTCCCCATACAATGATACAGTATGTCAGTAGAAACTTTGCTTTCATGGCTTGTTCTGTAGGACGTTCAGTTCCTTTCACATGATACAGCAGTGGTTTTAAAGCCTATTGGTTTCAGAAAACCTTCCATTTAACCTCTTGCAGAGAAGCCTGTGTTTTACATACATCCCACCCACTGAAAGTGCTGTGCTTGAAATGTCTCTGGGTTTATCCATCTCTCTCCTGTCTTCATCTGTCCTTCTATCCTACTGTCAGCCATTCTTGACATGGGTAAAACTGGGGCTATCATGAAAAGAGAGTACTGGGCAAAGAGTATTGTGAGCAAAGTGGAAAGCAATGCAGGAGAGCAAAAAAAGGGATTAACATATTTTCTGTGCAATTCTTTCAAGGATTGTTCACTTGGAATCTCAGGGTACCATTGCAATGTTTGTTGCATTTTTGTAGACAAAAGGGATATTTGCTCTGTGAGTGCTATAGCATTGGGAGGATGAAGAGCTTTGGTTACCAGGCTGTTTGTGATCTCAGCTCACGACTCAGGGGAGACACTTTTGCTCCAATGACCTCTAAGCTGCCTTTAGTTTATTGATTGGCTAATAGGGAAAATCGATTTTTAACTAACTCACCAGTTTTGAGACCCGAACACAGTTGTCGCTTCCAGTAAGTGTACTTTTACTCAATCATATAAGTTGTCTCAGTCATCAATTCATTCTGGATGCTGCAAAAGGTAAGGATGTGCCAAAAGGTTTGGCAAGGAGCCCAGACACAGAAGACATAGTCCAGGACAATCTGTGGATAAAGTGTGTTTAATATTATGTTATGCCTATCATACATGCTCTGGTCTTGGCAGAAAACAGCTGGCTATGTCTAAGGGGTAATGGGCTGAACATAAGAAAAGGCAAAGTCAGGGAATATCAGGGAAAGATATCAGGGAATATCAGAGGAAGAATATCAGGGAGATGCTTCTGAAGTGAGGTGTCTCACTTGTAGGTCAGCTTTTCTTGCCCTGAGACCTTTAAAGCTAAAGTAAAGAAGTAGCTGAAGATGTCATGTATAGGAATATTGGCCTGAACTGGTCCAGTAAGAAATGGGATCTCCCAGGTGACCTTTTCAAATTCTAATATCCATGAGCTGAACTGATAGATTTCACAGGTATAACTGGTGCATCATATTTTGTAAGTGTCCTCCTGCAAGATCCGAGTTCAGGGGTTTCAAGTGTCATGCCCTCACTTGTTCTCAGCTCACCTGTATGCTTGCAAAGTGCCAGCCAAGCTGAAAACCAGGGTGGGGAGTGTAAGCTGGGGGTGACTGAGCTAAAAGAGGCTGTTGGTTTTTATTGTTCGTTTGTTTTTTACAAACAACAAAAAAGGAAATGTAAAAGAAATGTCATTTTGGGTTCATCTGAAATATTCAGTTTGCCCAGAGCAATGTGTTTTTATTTTCAGGCTGTTTAATCAAAACCAATTACATTCCATTTTACAGGAGAAGGAGCACCAGTTAGAAATGGCAAAATGAAACATGAGAAGAGCAAAGTGAAATGCATTCCTTTTTTAAGAAGAAAAATACTGGAACTAAAGATTTCAAAATTTTCAGAAACTTTTTTTTTTTTTAAATTGAAAATATTTCTCTGTGTCCAAACAAACTGGTGAGTAGTTCTGTGCCCCTTCCTTCAAACTCTTATTTTATGAGTGAATTTAATATATGTAATTCTTCTCTATCTGATTCTGGGTTCAGTGTGTAAACATTAATGTATATTAATTAATGTAATCACATGAATAGCTTCACTGACTTGATTGAAGTTGCTTATGATAATGGCAGGTTTTGCTGGGAAGGCTGTTACGAGTCTGGTAAGCTAAGTCTGTGAATCTGGAGAATTCATGCACACAGCAGCTGTGCAAACAAGCCATTTGGCATCACAAATATCTTAGTTTGCAGGATCCCATCTCATATATGAGGATTACAATTTTGCAATCTATAGGTGATCTGTAATATACAATCCTATCACCAGATGCTGGTATGGAAATACAGGCTAAATTCTGCAAACAGTTCCTTGAAATGAGCAGTAAAATGTGTGTGGATGCACCAGGGCCAGGAACTAAAAAAGCAACTACTAATTTGGAACTTATCTAGTATGGCACCCCACAAAATTCATGTTCATAAAAAACCCTAGGCCCTCCAACTTGGTTCAGATATTTTTGTTCCAAGCACAGACATTTCCTGACAAATCTCTTTGGACAGATTTTTTCCTCAGTACATCTGAGCTGCATTTCCTCACATGACAAACAAGACTGCAAACTGATAAAAGCCAATCTGATGCAGTGCAACCTGGTGCCACAGATGAAAAACAGCAGATGAAAACATCTGAATTTGCTGAAAATCCTTCAGCAGGATAACTAGGTGTGGTGCAAACATGCTGCTGGGGAAGATGGAATGTTTGAGTCTTGGTTCACAGTGGCAAAACCAAAGGGTTACAAAGTTCATGATCAAGAGAAAGGGTCATGACACCTTTTCATTTATATGATGGCACATACTGAAATTTTCATTCTTACCATTTTTTTCCTCTTTTTTGGTCCGTCAGCTACACAGAATTTAAATTTAAACATCTTTTTTAGCTCACAGCTAGACTACTGTTCTTCAAGAGATGGAAAGTAAAGAAAGTAGCAATGCTCTGAAGTACGTTCCTGGCTTCGGACCACATCTTAGCCTATAATTTATGAACATGGGGAATCGCAAAAGAGGTAAAATCATATTGCAAGTGTCTACAGGCGGGATGTGGTTCTATATTTACTAATAGCTATTCTAAAATGTACATGCCAGTCTCCATCATGTAAAATATGTAGCTAAGTGTAGCTGGCAGTATGGCAAATCTTAAAGGATACTTTTAATCGAATGCTGCAGATTTTGATTATATACCATAAGTTTTACTGTTGTTATGTACTCCACAGTATTCTCTGGGGGTGAATGGGACTGCAAATGTGTTACAAGAACATTAAAAAGTAATGTCTTAAACTTGTGTCACACAAAGGAAAACTCCAACACATTTGTTGATTATTTTGAGGAAATGTTACCTCTGAAATTGGACATAAAAGCACCTGCAACCTGCACGCATTGAGTGCTCCCTTACTCTGCAGTAATCTCACTAATTTCTGTGGGACTATTTGAGAACAACAATACTGATCCCTGGGTAAGGAAAAGAGTCTGCTTTTTACTGTTAAATACAAATCTTGACCTCATCACTCTTAGACCATGCTGTAGATAGATGCTAGTTTACTAGAAAAATGAAGAAAACATCCAGCCCAAGATATTCCTTTTAATCTCTTATCTGCATTTCTTTCTTGCATTTCACTGATGTTTATGGGTATTTTAGGTTCTTTATGTCTGTGTTGAAGTGTTGCCCTCTGTCAGAAGCAATCAGACATGTAATAGACTGTGGGCAACTTAGCTTAGGCTAGAGAAGCTCATTTCTCAAGCCTCCAAAAGGCATCAAAAGCTTGCTTTTTAAAAGACATGCTGTTTACATGCTGTTTTAGTTTGTCCTCAATAATTTATTACCTACTAATGTCTTTTTTTCAGTCTTGCTTATTCTCAGTGGAGACAGTTGGATTTTATCTGAAGGCACAGTCATTGTGAAGATGTGGAGTGAAGAACCCTGAATGGTTTATCCATTAAGGCCTAGAGTTTCACAGACTTGGGCTTTCACAGAATATTTTCTCCTCTTCAGTGAGGAGTATATCTATTAAATCCATTTAAATAGGCATATGTGGAAACAACTGATTTTTTGAAACACTTATAAATGTTAAACATCAGAAATCAGGTATATTTGTCTATTACATTTTTATGTTGAGTTTGAATTTGCATCTTCATTTAGAAGTGCTAAATGTTAGGACTGTCTGAGGCACTACTTGTGCTGTTTCTGTTGGAGGATCACCACTGTTTATTATATCATGTTATGCAAAACCAGTTCAAAATTGCATTGTACAAAAACCCATGGAACAATTTTAAGCAGGATCACTGATTAACTGGATGGTCTGCTCTTCTGAGATCTTGTTAGTACTGACTTAAAGTTTATACACTTTTACTCACCGAATCGGTATGCAAAGTCAAACAACAGGTTTATAACTCATTCACCTAATCATGTTTACATTACACTAGCCTATGGAAGTCCCAGCCCAGACTACATTCCTAGCGAGAGCCCTGCCTTTCTCTGCAGGCCAGCCCTGGCTATAGTGTATCAAAGATACTGTATTAGAATATTTTAAGTTATTGTGATCTCAACCATTTGATAAATTACATATTGCAATGTCTAATGTGCTGCGTAGACGAGTTAACAGCAGATGCTGTCCTCATATTCATATTGCATATATGTGTGTATGCATGTATATATCCTTTTTTTTCTATGTTCTATTTATACTTTCTGGTTTTCTCATATTTTGCTTGTTCCTTTTTGTTAATTATATGGCTGTTGCATTACACTGAACTTGTGTCTTGGCATCTTTTACAAGAACACATTTTCTTACTGTGCAGTTTTTTGTACAAAGATTAGAACACCTAATTTTTTTTGTGTGTGTCCAGTGTTCTGAATTCAGATGTACAGAAAAATACATCTCTGTTGGAGAAGCCCTTTAGCCGTGATTTTCAGTTTCCACCTTTCTATTATTTGTATGTTTTCATTGACACTCGGAGACATGGCTGGAATAGCTGGCATATACTAAACACTAGCACCCCTGAAGTCTTCATCTTTGTTGTCTCCTTCTACCCTCAGCATTTTGATTGAGCCAGTTTATGCATCTTGAAGCCAGAAATCCCTTATGGAAACATTTCAATTCAGCTCATTCATATAATGTATTGATAAAACCTCTCTTTCCCTCTCTCAGGTTTCAAAAAGCCCCTGCCATTACCCTGGCAGCATCTGCGTTAGTTCCCCTATACACCCACATCTGGTGAGAGTGATGAGGATCATGCATAATGCAAAAGTCGAGCCGCACTTGGGATGTGGCTTTCAGGGCGGTGTTTGTACAGAGATCTCACAGGTGCATGTGCTGGCCTGAAGAGAGCAGCCCTGGGAATCCATTAGGCAGCTGTTTGGATTATTGCTTTAGAAACATTTTAGGAACTTTTAATATCCTGAAATTAAACCTGTGTTGCTGCTCACTGCATTCTGGTTTCCCAAGAAACTCAACCTCAGTGGAAAATCCAAATAAGCCCAAGCTGCAGGAACCTCCTTTCCCTAGAGTAGAGACTCCTGCATATCTCTGGAGAGCTTTGTGGGCTCCATTTTACTGGTGCTAGATCAGTAGTCCACTCGCTCTGTGTTTCAGCTGTTCCAGTCTGGTATTCACTTACTTCCTCCAGCAGATTAATTACACAGGAAATATCAAAGAGTTCCTCTAAATCCAAAGTATATGCTTTAACCTAAAGTGAATACATAACATGCCTGCTGTGTTACTTTCTGTACACATGTGTGCTTCCTCCTCAGAAGGATTTTAATAGGTGTACTTGGTATTTATCAAGTCAGTACAAAGTTTTGATTTGGCAAAGTATATTTAGACCTTCAAGTCCAAGTTCTTTGTTGAGATAAACAGAGGATGTATTAACATCAAAGCAGTTTATGTCAGAAGGACTTCATTGGACTTCTGTCTGGAGGATAGAGGGCGTCAGGAAGAGGTTTCTGTCTGATTTAGTGAAAGGTCATATTTGCTGTTTTCTGACAAATAGACATGTGAACCTGAGAGACAGAAAGTTAGTTCCAACGGTAGTATTAAAAAACCCTTGTGTCTGGAGAGGTCTTGAAATCTGAATAAAAATGCAGTCCACCAAAGACTGGAGCTGCAAGCAGAAACAACTGCTAGAACTGAAGAACTGTTCCCACCACTGTGTCTGCAAAACTCTCTTTCCTCTCTTCTCTCCTTTATTTCTAAGCAGCTGTACAGGTACATCAAAACCAAGTCTCTCACAATTCCATCCAAAGAGAAGGTGTCTCTATTTGAAGGCTGGCACATTTTGGCTATCTAAAACCAATGGGAGTGAACTCTCAGACCCCCATTCTAACTTCTTTCTCTTACCATGCTCCTGCAAACTATGGCCCCTGTTCAAAGCACTACTGATTTTGGTTTGATTTTACACAGATTTAAGGGGAAGCTGGAACAGATCAGACAATACCATCAGGACTGTAATAGATTCATAATTAAGTAAATCCCAGCTGTGTTCCAGTTTTGGCTAACTGTGCTTATCCCCATACTGAGTCATTATTATCAACTGGAGTGTGTCTGGGGCTCACAAGAGCACAGTCCTCATGCCAAATGCTTTCTGCCTCACATAGCACTTTCCATAATATTTTTTCCTTGTAGCACATGAATGCAGCTTCTCATTAGTAAAACAGCTGTACTGTTGGTGAAGGGAATGATTTCTCTGACACCATCTCTACACTGCTGAAGTTCCAGTGATATAACTAGAGGTCTTCCTGATTTACCATGCTGCACATAAAAACAAAACCTGGAGGAACGACGGTTCTGTTTCTGGCATGCATAAAGCACATTCTTAAAATAATAAAAATGATTCTTGCCAAACAACCTCTAGATGGCTCTTGAGGCTTGCTTTGTCAATTAGCAGGCACCTGAAATAAGTCTGCATCAGGCTGTATCAAGATTTTCCTATTACTGTCTGTCTTCTTCATATGAGTGATGAAACGCTGGAGTGTTTTGCATGCAGTGGGAAGGCTTCCCTTGGTTTTGTAAAAAGCATTGAGAACCCTTCAGCTGAAGAGAGGAAAAATGTTTGTCTTCTTTCTACCCAGCAAGTCCTGATCATGGATTCCACCTGTGCATATTTTGCTGTAGTTACTACATCTTTATTCACTCAGGTGTGGAAATCACCACTCTTGATTGTAGCATCTCAGGAAAAAAGCACAGCCACCTATTCCCCTAAATAAGCAGAACTGCTTGCAAGTGTCTTATTTACCCTGTGAAATCCCAAGGCTTGGTGCCTTTAGAAATTCTGCTTACAGAAGTACATCCCTTTTTCATATTGCAAAGGGCACCTGGGGTTTATTCCTGATTCAAAGAAGCGGGGAAGTAGGGGGAGGAGGGAAGGAAGAAAAACATATTCATAGTTTTAAGGTGAATCACATCATAGCAATCCACACTTCATCCTAAACAGATCCTGTGAATTACTTGCTGCTCAAACTATTACTGAGCAGATCATAATGGAGATGATACTCATAATCCAAAAGGACACAAAGGAAACTGACAATTAAGGGGGTAAAATCTGTTAGGAACTTTAATCTGTCAGACAAAGAAGTATTTATACCGATAAGTGCAATGCATTGCTCTGTTTGCAATTAAGAGCTCACACACCTCCTACAGTGTTTCCTCCAGCACAGTAACTAGATCTTTCTATGACTAAGCCAGGCATTATATGAGCTAGATACTTAACTTCACTACTAAGTGCTTGAAATGAATTTTTTTTCTGGATGAAAATGTCATCATTACAATTCTAGGGCAGATAAAATATTCCTTCCTCCCTTAAGCAGATAAATGGTCAAAACATTAAAAAAATATTCTTGGATAGATTTGTAACTTTTAATTGGGAAACCTGGTAATGCTTCTAAGATAAAGAAAGGTTTAAAGATGCTGCCTGCAACCAAAATATATGTGTACTTCTTCCCTTATGTAGTAAGAAATTATACACTGTTTAATAACACACTGAGGTCCTCCACAATTAAAAAACAATGAGCTGATTTAACATTAATCAAGCACCACGCAGCAAAGAAGAATTCAATGCATTCTTTGTTGCAAAGGTTAATATCTTTCTGGGTTGTACATTAAGAAAACCTGTAAAATATTTATGCGGTTAAAAGCAATACAGAACTGGCCATCAGCAACAGTTACAGTAACTTCCTATACTTTTTTCAAAACAAGACATCTTTATACTCAAACGTTCCACCTCAATAGGAGGGACAGATCTTTGGCTGTAACTCAGCATCTCTCCACAGTGATGGAGATATGCCTCTGTACAATAGTGAGGGACACACTTGTCTCCTGTGAATACACTCACACACTGTGTTTGGCACAAATTCCAAGTATAGGACTCTTCCTTTTGGAAAAGTTTTGACGAGAGGACTATTCTTGAAAAAAGAAGGATGCAGAACTTGACTGTCTTTCTATGCTTGGACTTCAGCTCTCAGCCACCAAACAGTCTGTGCTTTTTTGTTATTTAGGGCTGAATATGCTGAATGTAAGGAAACATCACAAAAGATAGTGATAAAAGAAATCAAACTCATGATCTGAATGTATCTTTTGAGATAAGCCTGTTCTGGATTATCTCCATCAGGGAATACTACCCAAACTGAGCTGGGAGCAGCTATCTGTATTTAAAACTGAAATTCACATTGGCAACAATATGAATTCTTTCTAAAATACATGCCCTGGTCCCAGGAGTTTAATGTAAAGTAATAAACTGTAGTATCTGTTTTGGCTTTATATAAAAATCATTGTGCCTTGCTAAGACATTAGTAGGTGTTTCATTCTTAAGACAGCATAGAGATTTAGCCAGCAGATTCTCACTGAGAGCAGAATCTCATTTTTTCAGACACTGAGAGAACTGTATGCATGGGACCAATTTAGAAAAATCCATTCCAATGTCACTTTCTTTTATGGGCTATATAAATAGGTATGAAAAAAAAAAAAGTCATGTAACCACAAAGTAATAACACGACCTGCAGATTACAAGGTAATTAAACTTGAAGCTACCAAGTACAGTGCTCCAGGAATAATTTACCTCATGGTGTGGGGAGCTGAGATGTTCTGATGTTTCTCGCTAATGCAAAATGAATAAGCATTGGGAGCTCCAACCTGCCAAAGCTAAGGAATTAACGGGTTCCCTACCTGTATCTTTCACTTCTTAACACTCGTGATGACAATCTAATTTGGAAAGCAGCAATAACCATGTGGTAACTGTCTTTAAAAGGCACTTACCATGTAATTTTATGGTCAGTGAAAAGACAGTATAACTGGCTGAGAGCACTGATTTGAAACACACTGCCTTCATTAGCTGACCGTCACCTCGATAGAGACCTGAGCGTATTTTGCTGACACATTTCTACAGTTGGTTCCTGGCTTGAGGCAGGTGTAAAGGAAATGTGAAGAGCTATTTGATAAAGGATTTAGACAAGCTTTAGGATGTTCTGTTAATTTCTAGGTGGGTAATCCAATCTCCTCCTCTCCTTGCCCTAGGAAAGAAGGTACTAGAAGTGAGCTTCTTGGAAAGATGTGCTCTCCCAAAAGGGGGAGGTTCGGCAACATAGATACATAACTCCATTCGGTAAAATACACTTGGTTTTCACTTCTGACATGGATCTGGTCAGGGGCAGAACTGAGAGATGAGTCCAGTTAAATTTAAATGAAGATGAAGGTGATTACACCAATTTGCTGTGATGTACTGGTAGCTCAAATAGATTTCATTGATTAACTGACAATTTAAATAAACATCAGTGCAAGCAGATGGCATTTAAATAGGAAGTGAGTTTTTAAACTTAAAAACGTAGAGTCTTTTTTGTTGTTGTTGTAAATTGCTGATACAACATGTTTGCCTAGGCCACAGTACTTGGTGTTGAAGTCATTGCTTTATGTCCACAACATGCGAGCCCAAACACAGCAATGTTGTCTTTTACACCTTGATTCAAGTACAGCCAGTGGACATGTTTTAACTCTCACTGAACTCAATGAGACTTAAATGAGTTTTAAGTGCTCTGCTGGCTGCAGGTGTCTTCTGTAACTGGGGCAATGGATATATTTAGCTTTTTCATTGTTTATGTCTTTGTCAATGTGTCCCTGAGAACAGATGATAGCATTCAGTCCAGCGCTTCCCTCTATGCAATTCTAAGGATACATTTAAGGTAGTGTTCACGAACTCCTCCCCAAAGATGTAGTGGGGCCTCTGTACATTACAATTATTAATCTTCCACAGCTGGATGATTTCTGCTCTTTCAGCCCTGCCCTAGCTTTGAACCATCACTCAGCTGTGCTGGTGGAGGCTGAGTGCCTTTCCATAAACCTTGCTGCTGTAAATGTCAGGAACGTATAAAACCAGATTGCAAACTGCAGTTACTCAACACCTCTTACATTAAAACTCAAAGTAATTTTGACACAGGTGTATCAGAAGGTCCTAACCTGAATGAGAGTACTTACAGTAGTAAAATCAGGCAGTCTGCATTTTGAAACATGTTACCAGACTCTGCTTAAACATTGCCTCTTGCACTCCTATCAACTCAAGTTCAATTGTAGCTGGGCACGAGCATGTGTGAGTTCCTCTTTTCATGAAACACAATATAGACAATTCAGCAAGATAAAGCTAAGCCTCATTTAACTGTGTGTAAATACACAGAAACACAGAAAACCCCAAAATACTCAGTGAGTTGTTGCAATGATGGGTCTCTTCTAGTTTCCTTAAATCAAGAACAAAGTGAACACTGCTGCAAGAAAAAACCCCCAGTATTTCAAGAGGCACTAAGCTGTTCCTCTGTGCCCAATGACATAAATTTGACACTTACTTCAATAAATCATACACTTTCATAGTGCTGTTCAAAATTTAAAAGACTTTCTTTTGTAGTGTGGCTAGAAAAATCCAGAGGTTGGCCAGTTGTCAATGTGCTAAAGACTCCCAGTTACTAATGGCAAGGTGGGAGAAAGGGAAGACAGAGCAATGTGAAACAGCATTGCATCCCACTGTTCCCTGCTGATTTCTGTTTAAGGCCAGGTACTGAAAGACAAAAACTGTTGTGTTCTGTTCCTGAAATGGGAAATCTTTTGGTTTACTTCTGATTTACAGCTTATGACCAGAGATGAATGCTGATTAGAGGATTCCCACAGATGAGCCTGGAAAGCCGGTAGCAGAACAGAGATCGATCCCAGCAAGAGGGACAGATTCTGCAGAAGCCAGAGCTATTCGCTTTATTTCATTAGACTTGTGAGTAAATGAAATTGAATTTGGTCCACTGGACAAGGAAAGGCAATGTTATGGCAAGGGAAGAAATACTAATTTCCTCCCTAATAATACCAGATCTCAACATAATGTCAGGAACATAACAGCAAGGTTCAGCAAGGGCAACAGAGGACTGTGATGGGCAGTAGCAGGAGGCAAAGATAAAAAGGAGGCTCTCTTGGGTGGGGTGAACTGGACGATTTCTCTTTGTTGCAGGTCTGCTCTGTGGGCAGAAATTTCCACCCCTACTTTCTTTTCCTACCACCATCCTCAAGTACAGCTGGGAGGCGCTGGCAGCATGCCAGAGGACTGGTTCTTCTCTCATTGAGGTCAACAGAAAATGCTTCCTCAACACAAACAAGGGCAGGTCCAGCCTTCCAAACGTAGCCTGCTCCCTGCAGCTGGCATTGCAAACAACTCCCTGCAGAACTAATCGCCTCTTGGAGCTGTGCGTGCCATGCAAAGGCGATACTGCAATACACATCTCCCTTCCCCCCTTTTTTTTTTTTTTTAAAATGACAATGAATGCACATGAAGCTTCAATTACAAAAGATTATGGGCTTCAATTTAGTGTGTGCAGTAAAGTTGTATTAAACGATCAAATGCTAATGAGGAGAAAGGCTCTTCTAGAGAAATAAGGAATTAGCATAAATTAATAGAGTTCCATATGTGCAAGTTCTACAGGGTAACAAAGTATCTCATCACAAAAGTATAAATATTTAATTTAATTCTTGCTGGGGCCAGTACACAGCATTACAGTCAGCACAGAAATATGAATTAAAGTGTGGGAGGGAGAAAAGCGCTACCCAATTCAGGTTCACAGAGAGGTCACTGTGATGGCTCTGCTGTTCTTTTTCTGTTTTCCAGCTCACACAGTTTGAAACCAGGTCCAAATGGCAAAGCAATATATGCATGGCCTCATCTGCAGTCTGGGGAGTCTTTCTGCTGGCTTCACTCAGTGTGTTATCAAGTTCCTTAGTTCTGCCCAAGAGTATATTTGCTTGTTAGCATAGGATCTTCCTGCTCTTATGGCAGAGAGAAAAGGCTTCAGAGGCATTTTGGTGGGGCTTTTACAGCACTTTCCCTAACCATGTGGAAAAGAGCTGCTGCAGGTATAAATTGAGTTGAATTTGTAATTTACATTCAGCCTTACAGTGTATATCATATTAATGTTGTGAATGAGTTGCTATAATTAAGATTAATTTTACTGAGGTAAAAAGCAAGCTCAGTCCTCTATGCTACTTTCCTGAACAGCTGTAGCACGGATTAGTGTGATCTGCTCCAAACAGCGCTCTGCATACACAGGGAAGAGTCTTTGTGCCACTGTAATAAACATACGGGTTTCTTGGGCTGGCTTTTTCTTGTATGACCCAGTTTGTGGGACTTGGGAGAAATGTACCAGTACTACTGTGCTTCTTGTGTTCTAGTGTTGCATTGCTAGAAGCAGCTGTCTTCAGGGGTGCAATTGTGTTCACATATGCATGGTGCGTGTTTAGTGTATTTACCTTCTTTCCTGCAGTTGTGTAAATATGTAGGTGTGTGAAGGAGTAAGTTCATTTTTACCTCTAAATAAGTATAGCTGTTGGATGTATTTTGCTATGTTCTATAATTAGAAGAAACTGTAATTCTAGTCTGAAATTGTACATGTGAGTACCTGCATGCTTGACACTTGAGATCTATAATTGTGTTTTTGAGAGGATTTTCATTTGATTATTTTCTTATATTTTGCAGCAGAAATATGCAGCAAACTGTTTAAATCCATGACCATGGAGAAATATGTCACCTTCCAAGTCCTTTTGGTCATTATATATAGTCATTTTGTTAATAGACATTTTACCAGTTCCCTGTATGCTGGGCTTCAGGAAATAAGGCTTTTTACTAACTGTTCCATTCTCAACTCACCTTCTTCATTAGTGTGATAAACAGCTGCTTGAAAACAAGGGAAAATCCTGTAATAACACAAGAAGAGAACAATGCCTAAAAAGTCCATTAGAGAGGAGCTGAAATATCAGCATGTTTCTTCGAGTTGAACAAATACCCAGAAGACTGCAGCCACAGTTATATCTTTCCAACTGGTCCCTGCTCCATCTCATTCTTTGGCAGAATATGGGAAAAACAGCTTCACTAGGTACCACATGCTGAATTATCCTTCTCTTGGCTGAAATTCACAAAAGGTGTTTCTTTGTGGAAAAGCAAGTTCCATGTGAAGGTAGTAGATTTGGTTGGCGGAGCCATGGGATCATTTCTCTAGCTCCAGCGAAGACTTTTCCTTTTGACCGTGGCCAATTCCTTTCACGAGCCATGTCTCTGCTCTCCATCAATAAAGCTTTTCTTTCCCTTTCCTCCCCTGTTCATCTTGTCTATTTAGACTGTCATCCCCCTGAGACATGGACTACTACTCACTCTGGATTTTCCCTGCACATAGCTCAGTGGACGCCAGAATTTTCTGTTAAGATAGAAATAACACTGATAGCCAATGGTTACTATAATAGTTTTGAAAGGAGTACACACCGTGGTACTCCAAGGCAGGAATCCCATCAGGGTGAAGGCAAACTGGAGACTGGTCCAGCAGGAAGAAAAGGCAATTGCTTGCAGAGCACAGAGCTGCTGTTGTATAACTGGCAGATACAGATCTAAAAATCACACTCAAACCTCTCTGCTCTGGTGCATATTACATCAAGGATAGTTGTTTTTCAATGGTCTTAGAGACCTGAACTGATATTTCTGGTAGTAACACAAAGAATACAACCTCTGACTGATGATATTTTGATTGATCTGAGTTGCCCTACTTCACTTCAAAGGAGGGACTGGTTTCAACTTAGCAGAAGAGAAACCAAGTCCGATATTAATGCCAATTAGACCATGTGACCTTGGTGACTCTCTGGTGGTTTCCTGCTTTGATTTTGGCTTTTTTGAACTGACCCTTGACCAGGAATGTCAGTGCCATGTCAGTGATAGCACAGCGATTTCACCATGGCCTGAATACACATAGGTCTAGGAGAGCACATTTCCCTTCCACGATTTAAGATGAACCTTGCTGCCAACAGACTCTGCACACTTTCCATCTTCGCTTTGCATCAGCTGAAACAATTTCAAATTAGTCACTTTTGAGAATCATTATGTCAAGAGATCTGTCTTGATCGCAGAGCCTCTGTGGGCATAGAAAATGTCAGTCGTGTTCAGAGCACGCTCCTGACACTTGGTGACTTTCTGCCAGGTTACATGTTTGACAGCTGTTCTGGGGTGTGTGTTCCCAGCCACTGGCCTGACAACCATCATGAAGCCAATTACAGTCACAGGCAATTAATGTTCCCCTCCTCAGGTTCTCATGGAAATGATAGCATAATGCAGAGGATCAGCATGAAATCTGTGACCTTTGGAAATATAAGCTTGAGACAGGAGCTGGGCTTATGTATACATCAACTGTGTCCAATTAAGCTCTTAAGACATGGCAAGGGAGATGGAAAATTACATGTTTCATAAAAGCAATGTGAACGATTTTTTCCTCTCACTTCCAAACACAATAGCTTCTAGTTGACCTGAAAATACCAGCTCTTCCCCCACACTCTCCCTGCATCAGTTACTCAAATCTCATGGTTAGTATCTTCTAGCAACAGCTGTAATTTTATACAGATTTTCTGTATTGCTATTGTACACAGGCCTGAATCCATCACGTTTCTTCTGTTCTGAGCCATGTGCAGGCAAGCCTACAGGGCCAGCTCCTCCAGTAATGTAAACCAATGTAATGCCACTGAATAGAGAAGAGATATGTTTATCTGCATCCTTTCAGCTCCTTCCCCAACAGATTTCAGTGTAACAAGGGAAGAGAAGATCCTTTCCAGGTTGACATGGCCAATTAACATGTATACAACTCTCCCAGGGGTGTTTTTTGTTGCCATGCTCTCTGGAGAGAGACTGCAAACAAGCAATGAGAAATTTCAGTTCAATTACTGGGTGACATAACTTTGATTTTTCTTTTCCCCTCCTTCCTGGCTGCACCAAAGCCAGGGATGTTGTTCTAGTTCGAGCTGAAGTACAGGCAGCTCTTTCTATCGTGGTCACAGTAGATCACAGTTTTCTGGTTTTGCCACTGTATATGTACGTGAATGGTCCATTTCTGGCATTTATCGCCTGCCAGTGGAAAGGAGCAGTATCTATGTGCAGAGGTCCTGTTTACCATGTAGAAAGCCAACAAAGGGAGGTTTGAGCAAACAGTTTGGAATTTAGGGAATTCATAGCAAGGAAATTGTGTGACAGCAACATCTAGAGTTCAGATGTTTCATCTGCTTTACTCCAGATTCAGAGAATTTGTTCACTGGCTTTTAAAAGACCAGGAAGTTGCCATAAAGCATATTGGGGTTTTAGGCCAGAACATTTTCAGGATAATTGGTCTAAAATCATGTTGTCTGGGTAAAGCAGCCTGGAGCCTAGCCTGTCTAGCTGTTAGGTTTTTTTCCACCACATCTCACAATAAAATATGCAAACTGAGAAAACAGAAATTTTGACACATTTTTTAAATTTCATGGCTTTCAGTTCAGCTCCATAACTCTTAAGAATCATGTTTTTAATTTGTTGGGGGTTTTTTTTGTTAGTTTAGTATTTGCCGTTGGAAATATTGGTCTGATTGAGTCTGTTCCTAAATTAATCTCTGGATTATCAGGATATAAATTCCCAGGATGAGATTGGCAAAGTAAATAGTTCTGAATAACTATCCTTTGCATTACCGTCTTCTCAGTCATGTCAGTTTGGTATGCTTTAAAGGGGGACCCCAACATCAGAAGTATCCAGTCCTCATTTGAAAGAACTCCATTCCCCCAAACAATGAAATTTGAAAATACTGATTGTATTCTTCACTATCCAGCACACAAACTGAAAATAAATATTCATGTTGGAAAACAGGATGAAAAATATCAGATGCTAACACCACCAGCTGTATTTCTTTCACGGATGTGTGTGTGTGTGTCTGAGGGAGAGAAAAAAGAAAGTGGCTGGGAAAGGAAGAGAAAGAAATTATTTGTGAATGTCAAAATAGGTCATCTTACTTTTTTCAACATGAATGTGTGTTTCTAGGGGAAAGTTCTGAGGTTACATTGCCCAGCCCTCTCAAGAAGCTTTTGCTGTGGAGTGCAATGCATTGCCTGCCTGGTGCAGGAGTTTTGTAGTACTTCAGGCCTCTGCATGAGTTAATTAGGACCAGCCTTTTTAAGCCAAGTGCAAAGCTGGTTGGCTGCTTCTAGTGCAGCCTGATGCTGAAATATTTTTCCTCTTTAATAATGAAAGTAATTCCGTGAGGAGCCTGAACCGTAAGAAAGGGCTGTACAAATGCCATGCATACAGAGACTAACTGCATAGTGATGCTTGCCACAAAAGAGTGCAAAGGTTTGTACACTGAACATTTCCACAAATTCAGGGTACAGTAAAACATTTCCACTTACACCCAAGCTCATTCTAATCTGGCAAGACAATTTTGTATTGATGTTAACCAAGAAGGGAAGGGGAGTGTGTAGGGAAGGGGAATTTATTTTTGTGTGCCCATAATGTGTTGGTCAATGAGGCTGCAGAGATTTGGAGCATGGATATTCCCACTGGTATGACACTGGTGGCTGCTTGGTGTCCTTGGGCCGCAGATGTTTGGTCCTGGTGTTGATGTCCAATATGTCCAGCTATTGAGGCAGATGGTGAGCAGCAAAATATTTCCAAACTTTTGGAAATATACCACCCTGGAGCCCAATGAGGGAGATAGCTGAAATTGGAAAATAATGTAATAGAATATTTTATTTTTCACAAAAGACTTTAAGGCTGGGAAGACTGCCATTTCTGAAAGGGCAGTTTGGCTGACTTCCCCCTACTCTGCACAGCTTTACAATGACCCTCCCATTATGACCCCTTTCCTCTTTTAGACTGAAACAGAGGTTTGTACTTCATTTTATACACATATACACACACACTCACAAGACAACAGCAAGTGATATTGAATTTGTAGACTCATTAAAAAAAAAACCAAACAACCTAAAACAGACTTTAGCTTAGTCTTTCTGCAGCAAAGGACAGGAATAACTTTTTGCATTATGTGTGACATACTGAATTGTCTGGCCTCTTTGAAGATGTGTCCATTCAGCCATGGGTCTATCTGTCCTCTCTCCAACAGCAGAACAGAAGAAAGACAAAGGAAGAACAGTAAGAACCTTGATTCATCAGAAGGCTTGAAAATTTGATTAAGTTCATGCAACTACATGGAAATCAACAGGAAGGTTCACTTATTGATAGGACCCTTGTTATCTGTGGGTTACTAGCAGACTTACTTAATATTAAACTTGTGCCTGACAATTTTTCTCACAGCAAAAATAATGGCATTTCAATACATTTCAAGTAACAGCTTTTTGGAAGGAATAAGCTTTTTCTTTGCATTGGGGGTGGCGGGGGCCTGCACTTTTTTTCCCCCATAAAGCATGTAATTATAGTGCTACTGGGAGAAACTGAATCGCTTGCAGGCTTTTTCCATAAAAACAACTTTTCCATTTTCAGTGTAATAAATTAACTTTGAGGCAAATTCTTTCTTGAGAGAAGAGGCCAGGTCTTTGTCTTCTGAGGAGTGAATAATGGAGAACAAATCATTGTTCCTATAATTTCTACTTGTTTCGGATTCATGAAATTCTGTAGTCAGGCAGGATGGAAAGGGAGCTCCAAGCAAAACAATTATGATAAACAGACTCAAAGGACTTGATTGATACACTTGGCAGGGGCAGTTGCTGAGCTCCATCCAGGGACACTGCTAAGGGGACGTTGAGGATAAGTAGCACCAATGAACTAACACTAAGTTCGTGTGCAAAATCTACTTACTGGTTCTGCTTCCAAGACAAGTCATGGATAAAGCGTTCTAGATAATTTCTATGGTTTGTATTTTCTGAGTTCACTTTGGGCATAGTTTTAATACCGAATTTTGGGTAAATTCTCCAGGATAGTTTAATCTATCTCAGTGTGGCAAAATTGTGCAGTACAGTGAACAGTAACTAAATGCCATTAGCAACAAAAAGAATTTAGAATGAGGAAATAAGGAAAATATGTAATTTTACTGGAGTTGTTCTAGATGCGCTCAAATAAAAACACCTTCCAGTTTCTAGAAGACTATGAAACACTCTGCTCTGAACAGGTGTTTAAATATTTTCACTCTGGAGTGTTGATTTGTTAATATTCTCTGCAGAATAAACTGACTTCTCTGAGCCTGAGAATCATTGCTTGGGGGTGTAGCATGAGTCACACAACAGGTTTTGGATGGCTGTTTGTAAAGCCATAGACAACAGCAAAAGGAAGCACTGTCAATTCACAGATCTATTTGTGAACCAAACGCCTGAGGGAACTGGGTATCAGTGCAGGAACCAGAAATTGTGTCAAGCATATTTTTCCTATCAGTATGGCTACCATGCATGTAGTAACATCTTATACACATTACTGGTTTCCTCCTCCCAAGAACTCAGTGCAGTACGGAAATACCAGAATCTCTTCTTAATTACAAGGATGAAGTAAGGCTGGCCTAACTATTCACTCCATGCAGGATCATGCTTGAGATACCCAGGTATCTCCAGGAGCGATAGATGGTTGCCTTCAGGGAATGATGCTATGGGTCCAAGAGTTTACCATAGGTCTTGGAGACTATTTGGCTATTTTAAGACCATGCTAATGGTAATTGGCCTTACCTCTCATGAGGGCTACTAGCACTGTGCACTTGGGTGACATGTTTTTAGCATGAGGCTGAGAATCTGTTTGGGTGGGTTTTTACTAAAGGCAGGTGCTTAGGGCTTTTTCATCTGGGACTGCAGTAATGTTTTTTAAGTTTTACAGACCTCTTTTTTTTTTTGTAACTACTATAGTAAATACAAGCATACACATACTTAAGATGTTAGTATACATATGAACTACATTTAAGAACACTAATGCCTCCTCAGTACATCCTGAACATTAAATTTTTTTCTGGAGCTCATTGACATATACATAACTGGACTTTCCTGCTATTTGTATCTGTGAAGGTGTCACTGACATGAAAGGTGCTGTTTAAATAAAAGATACAATTTATAAAATTCCTGCTTTATGTTCAAGGTACCAGAAGGCCAAATTGATTTTCAGTTTAATTGCAATGACTATCAGCTATTCATGCTACTTATTGTAATGGACATAATGCTTTGCATTAAAGGATATTCTCATTCCAGTACAGAGGGATTTACATGTGTATGGAACTTCCAAAACCAGTTAATATGCAATTGTAGAAATCCCTCTGCATAGGGATGAGACTATACTCTAAGCCTTCACCATCTGGTCTGTCCTCTAATGATGAATCCAGCATCATAATATTCACAATCCACTTCTTTAAAAAGTGAGGTACAAGTCATTCAAATGCAGGTCTACTGTCTCTTTTTTTGTAGAGAAACTTGCCTCTGCCTTGTTTACTGAGAGAAAGATACCCTGAACAACACTGAGAGCTGTTATTTTTCCTTGGTGCTCCGATCCCAGAAGGCCCAAGAACTGATGATGCAACCAAAATTTCCAAATTTAAGCTGGTGTCCCTCAAAAATAGAGTATGAATATCCACAGAGCTGTGTGTTTAAGAGTGTTAGGAGCAGGGCTGTGTTAATGATGTGTATTTTGTTCTGATGCTGTTGGCCTCATTTCCTTACAGAATTATAGAAACTGCTCTGTTTCATTGTGATTCTGATGATAATATAAGTTTAATGGTCAATACGAAATGGGAGGAAAGAGGAGATTTGTTCAGCTTCTGAAACCTTATAGCCCAATATTACTACCTGATGCTATGCAAGAAGCAAGGAACTAAGAGGTATCGTTAAAGTGCCTGCAACTCTAACATATAGTGACAGAAATGCTTAAATATGTATGCACGCGTCAGAAAGAACTCATTTCATTTTTACCTCTCGCTCGAGTTTTTATCAAGGGTGGCAAAATTGTCAGGAAGGAACAATAGTGAAAAACAGAGCTGAAGCAGACGCAGATGTTTGTATAGCTCTCCCAGAGGTACGGCCGCCTTTGCTTCTCCACAGTGAGACAGCACTGCACCAATGTGTGATTGCTCAGAGATGGAAGTATATTTTTAATGTGTTCATAGCTGTCTGGAGGCTGTTATCTGTCATGCTGACAGAGACAGAGTGATCTACCAAAGCTGCAGTGAGCACCTTTCGAAGCACATCAGTCCTGTCCTACATAGTGATGTGCCATTTACAATAAGTCTGGTTCTGTTCCTCCCCCCTTGCTCTAGGTTTAAGAAATTTGGAGATGAGAAATGGACAGAGGGTGGCTCTGAGTTGCTTTAAACTTCCCATTTGCTGGATCCACCGTGGGTCCCTACCGACCCTTGCCAAAAGCAAGAGCAGCGCTGCATGCTCACAGGAGCACGATTTCAGGCTGGAGCAGTAGGGGTAGAAGAGGTAGATGGCATATTGCATGCAAGGAAGGTGCTATTTCTCCATTTTAATCTTCCTTTCTTTGCCCCATCTGTTCATCTTCAGACTCCAGAGGAAGCAAAAGTCGCCCAGCCCCATCCCCTGTAGGCACGTAGTGATCGATTCCCAGAGACTTCACACAGGACTACAGGGGAGCAAAAGCAATTGGACGACCAGTAAAGCTGCTCAGGTGAGTAAGAGCTCTGCACCCACGTACGCCCATTACTTCTCTTAATTTCTACCCCACTGTCTGCTGGATACGGAGACCACCCTGCCATTTGTCTAGCTTGGAAATTAAATATTCAAACTAAGAATTTGCTGAGAGAGCTCAGGGATTTAGACGCATCCTTTGCATTAATTTTAATGGACGATACATCTAAATTACCTGCTGTGCTTGGGAAAGTCTCAGCCTGAGGTTTTATTTATTATTTATTGAATATTCCCCGAGTAAACAGAACTTTTTAGCACAAAGATGATCTGGCAGGAAGAACAGTCTTAAAAGGTACCCTATTATTCATGCAAGTGTAGTGCATCACTCATTCTTTTTTATTATTGTTTGTATTACTGTAGCACCTTGAGCTCCACAACAGAGACGAAGGTCTCTCCATTTCAGCTTCTGTTTGAACACACATTTGGAGCCAAACCCCATCATAAGAGCTTCCAATTTAAACGGATAAGGCAAACCAAACTGTGCAAGAAGCAAGTGTGGAGAGAAAAAGCATGCTTGCCCAAGGTCATACAACAGATTGTCAGTAGAAGCAAACCTAAACTCCAGATATCTTGAACTCTTTGGCCAGTTAGACCCCACTGTTCCTCTTCTTCCTCAAATAGCACAGCACACTGCGCTAATTCTTGCTCTCTGATACTTATCTGATGGGTTTCACCAGTTCTAGAAAAATTATTCTCCTTTTTGGTTCCTCAGCAGACTCATTTCCAACCTATCAGTTTCATTTTGACAGGCCTAACATTACAGGGGAAGAAATATATATATGTTCACAACACAAAACTCTCGTGTTATTGGATTTCCTTAACTGGACCCGAGGAAACACAGTGCAGCCTGATGCTTTTATAAATCATAAATCTTTAGCAACCTCTGCAAAGAACCAAACAAAGAATGAAAGCCCAAAATACAGTATAACAAATATGAAAATTATATACAATTTGGATCTAGTTAGCGATTTAATTGCTTCATTGTCACTCGTGATGCTGATGCAGTGAAACTGGATGTCATCTCTTCCTTCCTCATAAAACTGTGGTCCGTCTCACAGCATCCCTGTACAAACAATATTGTCCTCAATCAGGCAACGAAACTCTTGAGGGAGAGACCATTAACTGAGGCAGGAGGAATTGTTCCCTATGTTCTCTTATGGGGCAGTCAGGAAAGAAAAATAGTCATTCCTGAGGCTCTTGCCTACTGGTTCCTACCAAGAGAGTCTTAACCTCTTTATGGCTATGTGGATAGATGCTGTACGTCAAGGTTTACTGCACCTCCGGTGCTCTGTGCAGAATATGTGCCCTGCCACGTTGTTGGCCTCTTTTTGCAAATGGAGCCCTGCTGAGGATGGGGAGGCTTGTCTCGTCTCGCCTCACCTCTCAGAGAGCTGCTGGATGTGGGCTTCATTCCCTTCCCATGTAGCTGAGCGACACAGCAATCTGTCACATCCCCCTGCCACAGAGGAGGTCACGGGCTGGGCACATCTGCGAGCACAACTCGTGTAAGGAGCAGAGCCAAAAAGCAGGCTCTGTGCATCTAGGCATGCAGGAACTTTTTTCTCTTTCACTTGTATTTATTCCTTCTTCTGCATTCAACAGTGGAAATTTGACTGTATTCGCACAGTGATGTGCTTCAGTAGGATGGTTATTTAGCTGCTGAAGTGTCAATTGAATAAAGTTACCCCATGGGTCAGGGGCCTTATGCACCTCTTGTGTAAAGATGAGTGCTCTCTTCTGTACTACACCCCTGTATAAATAGAGGTTGCACATGGGCTTTTGCCTTCTCACTGGATAACGTACCCCAGGAAATAGAGATGATCTAATCTCTCTCTCTCTAGTTTCTGATATGACACTAGTATGACAATTTTCTGTAAGCCCTGTCCAGGCCTTTCGTCGTGGTCACAAATGAAATCTATACTTGAGACGAGCTGTGTATTACCTTCCAAGACCAGCACAGTGGCCTTTAACCCATCCTTTTGCTAAGGGTTGAATGGCGATTAGAAAAGACATGCTCAAAGCCCTCCTCCCATCAGCCCTGAAAACCACTGAGTTTTCAGGGCTTTGTTGTGCTTTCTGATTTTATCCATTTGGAATCATTGCCTGTTGGAGAAGACAGATGTAATTCTTTTCACATCCTCATGACAGAGACAAGTGCACATCAAGTCTTTCATTGTTTTGCATTGCCTAGTCCGCAGATTTTGGCTGGATGGTTGAACATGTAATTCTTTTCACATCTTGGCTACAAATAGCTTTTCACATGTATGTTTGCTAGCTTAAGATTTGGTACCTGAAATTACTTTGTTCTGTACACACTTCCCCACGCATCCTCCTGTCTGAATACATAGTCGTGGGATGGTACTGCACACCCTTGTTTGTTTATATTTGCTATGAGCATGTTGTGTCTCTAAAGGAATGAAATGGGTGAGATGCAGTCCTCCTGCCTCCTGTCTTGCGTGTTTATTTCTGGGAAGACAATGCATACTTTCTTTTAATTTTAAGACAGGGGGTTGATTTAGAAAAAGCCTTTTTATACATCAGTGTGGAGTTGCATGGACTGAGGACTTAGGTAGAAAAGCTGGAAGAGAAGGCAGGAGCAAAAACATTGCTGGAAGAAAAAGTAGCTTCAAGAGGCAAAGGCCCAGGCTCTTCTACCTCTTGGCAATGCAGAGTGTAACACTGCTAAGCCATTTCTGAGGCCCCCTTTGTTTTTAGCAAAGGGCTGGGTGCATTTGAGCTGACCTCTAATGTCTCTACCCTGCAAGAGACACAAAAGCAGAGGGTGCTATTTCTTTTCCTGAAGACACTGGGAAATCTCAGTGCCGCACTGCAGAGACTTAATAATATATTTCCAAATATCAGTTACTGAGATCTCATTAAAGTCACTCTTTCCCAGGTCTCCACCCCATTTTCTATCATATAGTTATTCCTTGAATTGAACAATTAATAAGTAATGGTCAGATCTGTACTGATCTCATAATACTCTGTAAACTTTTAAAGACTATTTCAATATATATTTCAACAGGCCCATTTGGGAGAAGGTTTAGTCCTGCACAGAGACAGCCTTTTGATTTGAGCAGTCTCATGAGCAGGCAGGAAAAAGACAGGGACTGAAGCAGGTAATAATGGATCAAGTCAACTGAAGCTGATATGGGCCCTTTGCTGGATGAAATGAGGATCTGTCCCTGACAGACACCAGAAATTTGGCAGAGCTATAAGTGTTTAAAAAAAACCTTCAGTACCTGCCCCTGGTCCAAGTCAGAGGAGACATGCAGAAACAGTTCAGAAGAAATGCTTTCTGAAAGGGAGAAGTCCATGAGCTACTTAAATACTCACAACTGTTATTCTGCCTTATTCTACAATAACCTAGCAGTAGCAGGGATAACCTGAAAACCAAAGATGCAGCGGTGGGCTCCCACCCTCCTCTCCAGCTTGGCCTCTAGTCTATGGCTCAGAGGCAGCCTGGCTTTTAGCTGTGCTGCCAATCCCCCTGCTTGGTGAGCCCAGTGATGCACAGAAGCAGCCCATAATCCTTAAACTCCCAAGTTTACTTATATCACTTTTCCCAGCTGCCCAGAATAAGTCCCCATTCCTCCCAGGAACATTTCCATTCCCCAAGACCATGGCTGAACCCCACAACACGTGCCAGCGATAGCTGTGCCCCTTCTAGGTCAGGCTCAGGGACACTGAGGAAGGAATGTTGAGCCAAAGCATCCTGCATGCACCTGCCTCACTGGCCTTTCTGCTGCGATTTACACAGGGAGAGATGCAAAATAATTACATTAATAGGCTTGCTCAACTTCTTCCTCTCCAAACAACATCTCAGGAAACAGGGAACCATTGGCATGAGGAATGAAAAGCTTTTTCCTACTGTCAGTTTTTCTGGCTATCCCCAGGAAGCACCCATGTCACAGGGATAATCTCTCTCCCTTGGTAAGAGAATAATGTTCGGTGTCATTTCTCTCGTATGCCCTGCAGGAAGCAAGAGCAGGATTTGACTCAGATAAAAGACTCAAATGACCCTTGTAAAAGCAGGAAACCATGCTAGCTTTCAGAGTAACAGAAGGATGGATAAACTGGACGTCAATACACCAGGTCCATGTATTTCACTATTTCTCTCTGACTTACAAATCACTTTTCAGGTAGTCTCAGCATTCTGGTATAGGGCAGAAATCACGGTGGGGTCATATAAGCGGCCAATTACAAAACCCCTCTGAACTCCTGGGAGGAAAAAACTCCTTCTCTTAAAATGTACATGCTCAGAGTGCCCTGGGTGGAAGTCTTGCTTCACTTCACTGCTCTGCACTACACAGAAGGCAAAATACTGCTTTGTGTGAAATGTTTATTTTGGAGACTGTGTGTACAGGGGAATGACAATCACCATGTACTCTGTTTTTGAATATTAACCTGTCCTGGTTTGTGTGTGCATGTGTTTGTTGTTTCTGCCTTTTAAATGGAACGGAGAGGTGTCTGTGCTTAATCCAAACATCACATCAAGCCTGGCAGCAGGAGGCATATTTCAGTGATAAAGCAGCCAAAATAAATGGACTTCTAGGGAGAATAGCCTGGGATTTGGGTGGGAGTGGGACAAGGCTCCCAACTGGGATGGCTGGCCCACAGCATAAATTATGAAAGCAGTGCTCTTTCTCTACCATGCACTAGTCCTTCATCCCATCTATTGTGTCCATTGTTTTTCTCTTTATATCTTGTCTTGCCCTATATTTTTTTCCCTTTTTCTAAAGCCCTGCTAAAAAAATATT
This sequence comes from Haliaeetus albicilla, assembly GCF_947461875.1. Taxonomy (NCBI): domain Eukaryota; kingdom Metazoa; phylum Chordata; class Aves; order Accipitriformes; family Accipitridae; genus Haliaeetus; species Haliaeetus albicilla. The sequence continues at coordinate 7,207,997 of NC_091506.1, forward strand.
CACAATTTTATAAGGGAAAGCAATGTATGACAGTTCTGCTCCAACCGTTATCTCCCAAAATAAATTAGAAAAAAATCCATCCCTTCTGTCACACTGCAACTTCCAAACTACAGCAGACAAAGTCCATAAATCATTCCTAAATTGCCTATCAGGCCACAGTTGGGCTTTTATCTACAAAATAAAGTAGGGCAAATATATAAGGTCTATAAAGTTTAAGGATGTACTATTTACCATTGGTAATTAAAACCCAAGTGCTCTACAATAGGCACACTGTTACAGTGGACTCCAGGCTGATGTAAATGGGCACAGCTCCATTAGGCACAATGAGGCAAATCACATTAATTTTAGCCAAAGGTTTGTTCCTTATACATCTTATTTTGCTACCAAAAGACCAGGTGGTGCTTTCCTTACTTGCCTTATATAATCCCAAATTGATTTCAGTGGGACTATTTGAGTTGCAAGGTACTATTCGGCTTGAATAGGGATGGTTGTACTTGGCCTTTGGCGTGCAATAGATTTTTTTTTTTAAAGCCTATAAAAACATACATTTTCTTTACATACTCTTTTCAAGGCCTATAATCTAAGTAGTTATAACTCTTCACATCATTCGTCTGTCTTTTATTTTCATGGTAATGACAAAAGATGGAAATCATCCTGATCATGGAATCAGTTGGTGTGATTGGGTTCCTCTGGCATTCATACCAAGGAAGGGGCTAAGACAGTGGAGTGATCCCTGTCCCTTCTTGGGACACATAGCGTGCTAATGTCAGATTTCTGAAGTCACACTACTCTGTCAGCTCTCTCCCTGTCAAGCAGGTGGTGAGTGAAAAGTTATTCAAGGATGGTGTTATGTACCCTTCATGAATTATGCATCTTAAACAAACTTACATGATCTGAAGCACTGAAGTGGAAGCCTTTTAGCTAGAAGCAGGCCGCTGGAGAGCTTAGCTACAGATCTCCGATAATGGTTTAAAATAGCTCGCTGTAGTATGTCTGCTCTCGTTCCCTCTTTGACTCAGTAGCCCATGCTTCGCTTCATTTGCTTGCTGCGGCTGCAATGGAGCTTCTGAAATCCCTGTAGGAAAAGCCCATCTTAAAACATCTTCAATGGTTAAAAAGGCTATGCTTCTTTCTGCTGGGGCTTTGTCTTTTGATGGGCTTGGTGGGGAGGTGCGGTGTTGGTTTGGTTTTATTTTGAAAGAGGGAGAAGGAGAGAGAAATTCTGCCAAGGTCACTGGTTTTTTCCCTTTCATGAAAAGGTAATGAATGTTGTTTTAATATTTGCTTTCAGTGAAAAGGAATCTTGCTGTGTCTTCATTGCAGCTACGAGCTGGTTGAGGAAATGTATTAGTCACTGTGTCACCTAATCAGCCTGTGACAATATTACCTGGCACTAATTAATTGTTTCCTCTTCAGAATGCGTTACTTGGGTGCAAGATACAGCATTTCATTTCTGATCCTGAGATGATGTTAATCTGGTACGAAGATGGGTGGACTGCCTACTTGCACTCCATAGACCATGTTTTTTTCAGCACATGAAGTTCCTCAAGCAGAGAGAAGAATTAACTTTTATTTCTTTAATTTCATTCAACTTCATCACTGTGTGCAGTCATGCTGGAAGAAGGCTGCTTTCTCTAGACACTAAGTTGTGGTTTCATTATGGATACACTGCCAAACTTGCATTGGATAGGGCTTTATTCCACTACAAGTTCCCTCAGCCTGATATAAGGCATTTCAGACAGAGCAGTAGCATACAAAGAAGGACATTATAGTACAGCTTATTACAGACTGATCTCAGGAGCGCCAGTCACTTGGGACTCGGGCTGTGTTGGCGGTGTTAATACTACATCCGGCTTCTCCTTTGGTTCTCATGTATTTCTTTGTCCCTCTGTGAAAAGAACAGCAACACCTATTAACTGAGGACACTGCTTATCCAAGCTTGTCCTGATCCTGTGCAACCACAGGCAACGGGAACTTCGCTCCTGATTTCTTTGAGGTAGGAGCAAGCCCATACTCACTAAACCCACAGCGGCAACGTTACAGCTGCTGGCTCCAGAAGAAGCCTCAAGTGGGCTATACATCCTCCTCAGTGTTAGATGGTGGAGATCGGGAGAGCAACCTGTCACCTGACCAATCCCAAATGGCCAACTCACCCTGCTCTTGACCAATCCCATGTCGCCAGCTCACCCTCCTCCTGGCCAATCCTGTGGGGCCAAATCACCCTGCTCCTGACCAGTCAGCTCCTGACCGCTCTTTGCTATTTAAGGGCTGAAAAGGGATACGGGCACCTTCCCTCTGCTGTCAGGTGTCTCCTCTGGCCTGGTGTTGATGTCTCTTGGTTGTGTCTTCTTGGCCCTGCTTCTTCTTGCACGATGGAACAAGAGACGCACTTGGGAGATACAAGTTCTAATGTAAAAGGTCAGATTTTAATTTGGTTTAATAGTGCTGTGATTGAAGTTGCTTGGGTTCCACATGTCTTTCAGTTGTGGGCAATCAATAATCCTTGAGAGATGGCTTACTTATGGGAGCAACCTCGCGGGGGCCAAAAGTGAGTAAAGACTGCTAGTTGAGGATAGGAGACTTTGTGCAAACAGCATTGCGTATGCATGAGGATAGTTATATTGTTCAGGGTAATTCTGTTCTTGCATCAGTACATTTGGGGAACTGGTATTACAAGGTCAAACCGTTCTACAGGCTTCCAAAGCAGCATCATTTTCATCTTGTCAAGAACTTTGTGAACAAAATCTTCATGGAGTATTTTGAAACTAACGCGTAGCTTAAAAAAATTTGCTTTCCAGCTAGTGCTAATACTTTTTTGTAAAACCACAGAGGGAAAATAATCCATTTTCTTTAATGGCTTGTAACAGGGTGGGGTAATGGGGCCTTTCCACATTTCATGCTATGTCAAAGATGCAGTTTGTATAAGTCTGCCAAAAAAGCAAGAAGGAAGAGAAGAAAATGTGAGATGCCTCAGTGCAAAAAGAAAGAATTGCTTGGTTAAAGTTTGCAAAACGTATTGCTAAAACTTAGAAAATATTGGAATTCTTGTATGTGTGTTTGTAGGGACTTAGTCTGGTAAGGTGCCCTGCACCACGACTTCAGAGTGAATAAGCAAGGATTGTCAATTCCTGTAAGAAAAGCTTGCATTTGGAAAACCTGGTGAACAGTGTGGCTTTGTGTGTGAGTTTCTGCTTTCTGTATGCCACATCTGAGTGCTTGGGTCAACACTGAGGGGCCAGTTAGGTGGAGTGCTAAAGCAAGACCGGACTGTCCTCTGAGGTGGGCTCTGTTTAGGTGATTAGTTTCAAAGGATGTTGCTAGAGCTGAAGCAATTTTAAGGTTCTGGTTTGAGAAACAAAGGTTTTAGAAAACCAAATTCACTTCTTATAGTGCAAAATTGCTGGATTGGATTTGTGCTCTTTCCCCTTCATCCTCAGGGTGATGTAGTAGTCAAATGATGAAGACTGCACTTAAAAACTCCTCTGAAAATCACAACTCATTGCCTGCCTGTGCGCAGATAGCCAGACCTATTTTTGTCTTTAGAGTTTGTGTAGTCATAAAAAATATTTTCCCTTCAGGTAAAGATTTCTTGGAGTCAAGTTTCTTGTGGGTGCCACACCCTTAAATGTGATGGGGACTGCTGCATTTATGGTGTAATTAGCTTTTTTTCTTATTGCAGTTTTGACTGAAGGACGTAAGGAATTTTTTAAAGTGTTTACAATGAGTGTGCTGAGTGGCTGAGGAAATGCATCCTTTCACTAGCTTAACTGTATAGCCAGCCTTTTTGCAAATATATTTCTGGAAATACAGCTTAATATGAAACTTCAAAAGCTTGAGCAAAAGTGAATGATGTGGAGAGAATTCAGGTGACAAGAATCGAGATACACCACTTTCCTCCATATTTCTAAAACAAATCTGAGACAGTCTAGCTAGCCAAGCAAGGGTTTAATTGCCAACGTGTCCTCAAGAGAAGAGCTAGCTTTATTGAGTGCAAATGTTTTTTTAAAAAAATCAGAACAAAGGAGCTCAGTCTGACCCTGCGAGATCCCCCTTTAATCACTACTTTGATCATCCTTTTCCCCACGGAGCTCCCTCAGTGCTGGAAAACATCCTCCCTGGCACGCAAGCGGGCTCCTTTTGGACTGGAGCACAGTGATCTGCCAGACACCCGGCAAAGCAGCGTGCTTTTGGGGACTCTTATTGCACCAGCTCTACCCTTTGCTCACCCTTATTGCCATTTCTGGACATTCTCATCCTCAGACAAAGATATTAAATCTATAAAAGCTATATAAACCAAAACAATTTGGTTAATGTACCTGTAAGTAAACTCTAGAGGACTTCTGAAAATACATTTTAGAATTCTGATTTTCTCAACTGTAGGTGTAGTAAAAATACAAATTGGAAATCTGGAAAGCAATTACTGCAATTAAAGAGTGCCAGTAAGTTGGCAAGTCCTTGCCTTCTTTGAGACCAATCTGCTCTCCACATTATTGCATAGCATGCTTACTTGGGGATGGGAGAGAGGAAGAAATGGAAGTGATTGTGTCTTTGAGTGTAAATTGGCCTTGATTTCCTTCACTGACTTCCCCACTGTTCACAGTTGTTCTGCTATGACATTTTGCCTTGGAAGTCATTCATATCTGCTTAGCGCTGGACACTTACTAAAAGGTTAAAGTAATTTCTCCAGCTGTACTTTGACCAAATTCTGTTTGGAGACTCCATGAGCCAGACTGTGGCCAGAGCCCCTGGTGGGAAATTTGCACCCAGGTGGGAACCTCAGAAGCCAATGGCTTTGCTGAGACCAGAATTTGACCTTTTAGCTGAGTACATCACGTTCATTCTTATTTCATCCTGCTCTTTATTCCAGAGCCAGCTAAGGTGACATTAGAAAGCCAACCTACAGCTAACTCATCACAGTAAACAAAGGGAAATCATAATTATGTAATGAAATTAAGTCCCAGTCCCTAGTTACCTGGCTAATCCCATGGAATAGCATGGTTGTGTTCCTCCTGTCTCCCTTGGACATTATTGAGAGTAAGCCTGCAATATTCTTCTGAGTGTTTAATTGGGTATTTACTTTCAGATAAAATTCTAATTTAAAACCAGCTATTCCAGTTTCTTATGGTTAAGTAAAAAAAAAGGCAAAGAAAAACAAGGTGTATCCATAAGACCAAAAATGATCCTTAATTGTCACAAAAGGGTTCAAGTAAATTTTAAGCATGTCTAATGTCCTTGATCTAACTTGCAGGCACTCAGTCAAACCATTCCAGAATATCTTTTAAAAATCAAGTCACTGAACTGCATTAAATCTCTGAAAAGACAATCTTACACAGAATTAGACTGGTATTAGTTGAGGTTACCTTAATTTACTTTGGAAACAAAAATCAAATTCTTGCTCTTTTAGTCATGAATAACCATGCCTACAAAAAGGTAAATGTGATTCAACAAATTCATTTTACACTGGTGTCTAATTTTAATTTTGATACATTTCTCTAGTTTTGCTATGTGGACAAGTTCTACACCAAGGTAAATTTGGAATAAATCAAAAGTTATTCCAGGCTTTCAAGATTCAGCCAGACAAATACAGAGCTGACTTGAGCAAGTGTTGGCTCTTGCATGGAGCAGGAGGTTGCTCCAGATGACCTTTAAAAATCCCTCTGTCTCCAAATTACTGATGTGCACCAGTGTAACTGAGCACACTGTGCTAGTTGTCCTCACTGTCAACTTATTTTTAGAGCTGAATTTTTATAACGGGGCTCTTTAAATATTTAAATAAAAGTACTGCTATATTTTTCAAGCTTACAGATTTATTTTTTTTAACAGAGATGGAAAACAGATAATTATGGGAGCAAAGTGGCATTCTATCATACGATGATAATCTCAGCTAGATTTTTAAAGCCCTGAACTTTGTTTTAAATTTAAGCAAACTTAAACTGTCAGAATAAATCTGCTCCATTATGTATAGGGATAATGTTAAGGCCTTTGCTTTGTTTGGTATATACAAACAAAACTGGAAAAATATATTGATAAGAAGTTTAAAATGCTCTGGGGATAACACAGAGTCCACTTAAATCAATAGGAAAAAAGTCACAAAATCTGTTTTTTAGAGGTTTTGGATTTACAAGAACCCTTAGGGAAGAATTTTTGGTAGCACTTGTGTTGCTGAATTACACAGGCGCTTTATAAATCTCGCTCTTTATCTCCAGTAAAGTCTCACAAATGCAGCCTGCTGGGTTTGATTTACTCAGACTGGCAGGGTTTTATGTGGCTGTTTCAGACAGGCATTTACTGGGAGAGGGGCTGAGCCCTCCTCTGCGTTTCACATGGTCTCCTGAAAGGTGATGACTTTTAGTTGCTGCTTCTCAGCCAGACTGCCTTGATATTCTCTGTCTAAAAGCTTTTATGCCTCTTCAGAACAACACCTGCTTACCTTTATCAGTCAGTGAAATGGTTGTGATTACTTGAGGTAGAAACCTGGTTCCCATTCACACGAACGCAGAGATGTCCTTTGGTGTCAGCCCAGGCCAACTTTCATCTGTACAGAGACCCTGCGTTGTCTTCAAACTCACCAGTGCCAAGGACTTGCTAGTTAAATGTGAAATTATTTCTGTCAAAGCTGAACAAAGTCATTAGTGTTTCACTGAAATATTTCATATGATCTTGAGGAAAATAACTAGATTGACTTTCAGGTCTTTTAATCCTGTCTGCAAAATGTTTTGAGTTCAAGTGTCAGATATTGGTTAGAATCAAAAAGAATAAGGAAAAATGAAACACAAAAAGAACAAGGAAATATTTTGTTTTAAAATGAGATGACATTATTCATCTCTTTCCTCCTGTGACTTTGCAGCTGGCTGGAATAACCAGTTTGGGACCATGCAGATACTTGCTGGGGGTGCACAGCATGTGGCTTGAAGTAACCAGAGCAAACTTTCTATTGTAACCTTTTGTTCCATCCTGTAACCAGGACAATTTCTATCTTGCAAACTTTGAGAAATGATCTGTCTAAAACAATACATAGAACAACTAACCAAGAAACCAAAGAGTACATAATTTCCTTTACTCCACTGAAAATTACCCATGTGTGCATCCTCAGAGAATCTCGCTTGTTTTGAACCAAGTCTTTCCCAATCTTCCCTTAGAAATATTGTTAAATGGTAGCTGACCTGACTGAAATAGGACACCTGCTTTTTACCAGCTGAAAAATTTTTAGGTTAAGGAGAAATCTGTGCTTATAATAGTCTTCCTAACAGACTTCATTTATTCCTGTCAGGGCATACAGCACCCGTTTTTAGATGCATTGAGCTGATTGTCTATTTTTTAATTGCATCAGTAATATTTTATATGTGCTGAAGTGGTATTAAAATTTAAATTATTTCAGCAAGCTAATAATTTATTTTCTACCTGGCAGACAGACAGTCTCTCATGCATAGGAGTAGACAAGAAGAGTGAGAGATGGTATATTAGATGTACTTTAAGACTAAAGCACCTTCTGCAGACCTGGAGGGTGAAGAACAGACACTTTGATATAGTCATTGTGGTTTATTGATCCTATTAACATTATCTTGTGGTAAAATCAATGCTGGAGTTTTAGTCTTGCAGGAGACATGTAAATGAGAAGATGAAAAAACATGCCAAGGTAAATGGTTTCCTGATGGAAAAAAGAGATACAAAAAGAAATAACAGGAGGAAGGTGTGTGTTAAGCAAAGATAGTACTTAGAGACGGGAGACTGAGTGTAGGACCTTGCCAAAAGTCATCCTCTGTGTTTGATGCAGAACGTGGTCTCCTGAAAAATCTCTTCACTAACTGGGACACGGCCTTGAAAGGCATGAAGTGCTGACAGCTCCTGTTACTTGGGCAAACCCTGGACCCACATGGTCCCTTCTTGTCTCAGGTCCTGCACAAATGGGGCTTTTCTGCAAGTCTTGCATGTGTTTATGCAGGGCCCGTCCAGGCCAGGCACATAACAGCAGCCCATCCTGCTGTCAGTCATTTGAAATCAAATACAAATGGCTGTCGCATGTCCATAGTGCTGTAACCAAATCACTACTCTGTTAGGTGTTTTTTCTCCACTTTGGTCCCTTTACATACTTACCTAGAGAACCAGGCTGTCACCCTAAGCTCCTCCACTGCACCTGCAGCCCCACATTTAGGGTGGTCTTAGCCCAGATTTGATGGCAAGAGGAGATGGGGGACTGCTCAACCAGCTGTCTCGGGTTGGATCTGCACCTTGTAACTGAAATGTGCTGCCTGCCTCCCTGTCCTGTGTCTTTGGTGAAGGCTGCAGCCACAGAGTATTGGGAGAACCCAAAGGTGTTGAACAGGAGACAGTAACAGGAAAGGAGAATCTTAGGAAAACTTTGCACTCCTTTTGAAGTGTTTTAAAGGATTTTTAGAATCAGATTGTCAGGTAACTGAAACCAGCTCTAAGGCATTCACTCAAATCAGAGCATTAACTTAGAATTAAATAGTTCTCGCTCTTCCCCATTGCAATTACTGAATCTTTTCTTCTTTTAACCTGACCAACTCTTTGAAATCAACATGAAATTGTTCAGTCATTTGGCTGAAGGAATCTGCATTTTTAAAGGGAACTACACAGCATGTGCTCAAGAAATGAAATCTGGCTCCATGCATAGGTTTCACTGGATGCTGAAAGCTGCAGGTAGCTCTAATAACATCTTTACCCTTGTGCATTGCTGCAGTAGGGCAGCATCACTCACAGATATCAATGAAGGCTCAGGTCTGCAGGCAGAGATGCACCCAAGCTGACAGGGCCAAAATAAATCTGTGTTCTGCTATAGCTGGGTTTGAACATAATGAAACATCAATGTCCTCTAGATTTATTTGGACCGAATGGTGGTTTCTTTCAGAAGTTTGCATTTTTTTTTCTTCTCGCACCATGAAGTCCACCTGTATAACAATGTGTTCTTAATGATCAATTAGTGAGTTTCCAAGCCACAATCCATATTACAGAATGACAAATTAGAAGTTTCATGCGAGATCATTTTTTGCCCTGTAGTACATTTAAATTAGTATGGTTTCATTTGCTGGGCAGCTCCATTGTTGTTTTTAAAGTTAATTTGATCTGTAAAATATGAATTTATCTAGTTCTCTGGTCTACCAGTTCAGCCAGGTTATTAATGAAAGGTAAGATACAATTTTTGGTAGAAATTTCAGTGATGACACAAGTTGTACATTAGATCCTGATCCCCCCCCAAAACCCTCTCATCAATACTTACCAAACCATCACCTAAAGAACCAAGGAAGAAGAGAGCAGCTCTACTGAGTATAAGTGTTCTGTCCCTGACAGCAACCAGCTGCAAATGGTTAAGGACACAAGAATGGGCAGGTCTGGGTGGTTGTTCTCTGATGCCTTGGGCCATCCCTGTATTAGGGGCTTCACCAAACTGGCATCTGAACCATTAGGAGAAAACCTCCCTATCAGTGAGTGACTCTTCCCTGTTCCCCTTTTGAATCAATTTATATTTTTGACCTTTACAATATGTTTTTGGCAGGAATTTTTGCAAGGATGTTGGTTGAGATTATATTTCCTTTGGTTTGTTTCATACCTGCTCCCTGGTACATTCATTGGGTTCTCCAGAGCTTCTACTTTCATGAGAGATAGGGAATAACTGTTTCCTGTTTAGCTTTGATCCACCATTCATTGTGTCCTCCCTCAGTTATTTAATTTTTAATTTTAGGTACATAAATAATGCTATTGGCCACTGTGTGCCTAAAATTAAGCATGTTGTAAAGTGCTTGCCTGAATCAGGGCCAAGGCTTTTGTGCCAGTTAGCTTTCTGTTCACCCTTAGCCAGTGAAGTATTTGGATGTGCAGGTGTAGCGCAGGACCCGTTGTGCTCCCTTTTCCCCACAAAAAATGAAGTGGTGCCCAGTGAGAGTTCCCTTTTGCTGAGCTTCTGCATGTGGCTCCTGGAGATGCTGCTGGCCTCCAGCGCCGGTGTTTCGGACCAGGAGCTGCAACCAGTGGAGCAAGACACTGGGTGCATCTGGGGTCCTCACCTTTCAGCCCTATGGTGCTCCTGACGGTGATCTGTATGTATGGAATAAGGGGAGCAACAGGTTTGGCCCGGGGGGGTGTTTTCAGGCTGGGTCCTGGTGGTCGCCTGAATCCCCTCTGTGAGCGTGGGGAACAGAGATCACTGGAAAGGGGCGTAGTGCCTTGTGCTGCATCTGCTTGGCCTTGATGATGATGATGGCCGCTCCTCTGCTGTGCCTTGGGTCACCATATAGGTAAAGGCAAAGCAGAAAGGATTTGTGTTCAGTCCTGTTGATTCTGAAGCAAACCTTTTTCACTCTGTCCTCTGAAATTGTATTCGGGCAGGATAAGGCCATAGGCACAACTCAATGTTACAGCATCTTTCCAATTAAAAAAAAACCCAAAACCCTATAGTTCAAAAAAAACCACAATGACTAAACAAATAGATCAAAACTCATTAATAACTACAGACTCCATTGCCAGTTTAACATGAGGAGCAATTTAATTGGGACCTAGACTGCTTTGTGTAGCTTCGTTAATGTAATTGAGTAATGCATATTGATTTTTCATGGGGCTCAGATCTTTTTTCTTCATCTCGTATAAGAAAGCCTGTTAAGGAATTATTAATCACACTATAATTGCTTTAAGATCTATGCTCTAATTAAAACCATAAATTCTTTATTACATCTTTATTTTAATTAGACATCCAGAAAGACAATAATTTTTACAAGAAAACTCGTACAATAAAATTACCCCGTTTAGCAATGCTTCAAAGATCCTGTGCTTTGGACACAGACTCCAATAGGACTTCCTAAATGAAGACATGCGTGATTCTAGTCATAATCAGAATTAAGTTGTCCTCTGAATGTAATTAAGTAACTTTACAATAAGATCTCTATGCAACAAAACTGGGTTCATCCACAGGAGAAAGACTTTACTTTCTCTTGTTTTTCTTTTGTCTTTTAAAAATCTAGGATCGAAGAAGCATGTTCTGAAATTTTAAGAGTCTAATCAAAGGTTTAAAATATAATCCTACTGTAATGAAAATAAGCTTATTATCATAACCACCTTCTGGTATTTTCTTCGGGGTGTCTTTGTTCCTGCTGTGATAGGTACTTTTTACCTGCCAGGAGGAATTAAAAATAAGCATATTTCCTCATCTATGTCGAAGGACCTGATATTTCTCTCATTTAACCTATTGGGAAACTAGGTCCTGGAGAACAGAGTCTGGCTTATAATTTGTGGGGGTGGTTTTTAGTTTTTTTGAACTGCGAGTCCTATGGGTCTTTGTTACTAGAATTTGAAGGTGCTTTAAAAGCACATGGTTTCACTTCATTTTTTTTTAAGATTAAAATTATTTCTGTAATGTGAAATAAGATTGTGGTTTGAAATGTTAGCTAATCCACAATGTGCTTGGTTTTAAGTCCAAAACGTTATCAGAAAGGTCAATGACTAGCTGACTCTGACTGAAACTTTTCTTAGTATGTAAGCATAATTGAGAGTTCACCTTAGCCCAGTTCAGGATTGAATGTCTCAGAGTGCTCAAAATGTTCACAGAGAAAACCTTGTAGATTCCCCACTTGAAGGTGGAGTATGTGCCAGAAATGCTTATCACAATTCCGCAATCTGTTCTTGCGGTGGGTACTTTGTTTATGGCCATAGTCTCACTGCAGCCAGGTAAGGAACCTGGGCCAAACAAAACATGCTTTTATCCATATTTATTTTGTGGGAGAAATGTACCAGTTCATTCCTCACTGCAAGGCAGATTTTAAACTATGGCTGTCTGCAAAGCACCAAGTACAAACTGCAGTGATATGCTTGTAACAGAAATGAATGCCTGTATCCCATTTTCCTTGAAGAATCTGCAGTGTGTCTCCTTTCAAATCCCAGAACACCACTTCAGAGTGATGTGTTACTATTTAGGCCGACAAGGTCTGATTGAAAAGCCAGCTCATAGCCTAGCAGTTGGTAAATGGTAAAAAGATAGGTTTATTTGCCACTAACTCCTCCACTCATCACTGAACAAAGCCAGTACACAGCCAGTGCATTGCCTAGACACATCGCTTGTCAGATAATGTCTTGACAGTCACTTGATGCTCATTCAAAATAGATGAAATAAGGTGTTGCTGGAGGGTTTGTTACAGTGGCAATTAGATTTGCATCTCTGGCTCAGCTGTGATCCTTACCTGTGCTAAGCAGTGACTGCTCATCTGAGTGATGCTGTAGAGGTAACCAGGGGCTGCAGCCCCGCGTTGCTCTGATGTGGGCTGAAACACAGAAAGAGGGACTTGCACACATCCTGGTACTTTCTCTCTTCTCTTCTGCTTTTTTTTTTACATCTGCCACCCTTTTCCAGCATTTTTTATGGTTCTGTTCTTCTGTGGCTATTGCTTTAATTTAACCTCTGCTTAGTTATGGACTAGACTGCTGATGGTTTCAAACTTCTCCAAGGCATGGCAGATGCTGACACAGTACATGAGCTCAGGGTTTAGGTGCCCCATTCTCAAAGCATTGCCTCCCCGTGGGACCTGAAACCAAACTCACTGGCCTGGTCTGGACCAGATCATGGGGAGCCTTTTCATTGGTTCCAGTGGGCTTTGAATCAAGATAACTGGACACGGTGGAGTAAACAAGTGAGCTAGGTGTGAATGGAAATGTTTGAAAAATGTGGACATATTACCTAGAACAGTCTGCCTTGGCGATGCATACCAGTCAGTCAGAAGGATGATAGTACCAGCTTTTGTTTAAGTGATAATGAAATTAAGGGGGTGGAGGGGTGCAGGGAAGCCTATTCTTGAGATGCAGAGAGCTGCCTGCCACAGACAGATTAGCAAATAGATCAAACAGCATTGCCAGCCGTGCACTCCTCTGCCTCAAACATTTCACTTATTCGGCAGTCCTTGTGAAGTTTGCAAGATATATCTGGCCTGGCTCCTGCTTTAGAGAGTGAGAACATGATGTTTTTTTCAGGCTTGAGTTCTGAGGCTTTGCTTTCCTGATCTGTCTTTGCTTAGCCTGAAAACAACTCAGCAGGTCTTCTGTGGGAATTAAGCAAACAGACTACAAGGCTGGGAGTACGTTTTGAATACTTGAGTTGAGCAGCTGAAGTAGGGAGTGAAGGGAAGTGCAGCAGCAAGAGCTCAATTTAAGCTATATGCCCTTCTGTGAGAGAGGGTTAGCTGCATTTCTGGTTTTATTGTTGCTACATAGGTAAGCTGAAGTAAAGCAGAACATGGCACTGTTCATAGCTTGACTGGTCCCCTCAAACATGATCTAGCTGCAGTTATACTAGTAGGGCTATTGCAATTTATGAACCTGGTTTTACTGAGATTTTCTCCCCCCAAGATGGAAAAAGAAGGCCAGGATTTACCTTAGAGATTGCTAACAAGCAGAGCTAGAAGGCTGCGGTGGAAAATATTAAATATCATTCATTTCTAGGTATATTAAAAGTTATTAAAGAAATAATAGTTCATTTGTAGAGACCAAAGTACAGTGAGCCACTTGGGTAAATCTGTGTGATTAGTCTCTCTGAAAAGCATCCTCAAACATGGGAAACGTTTAGACACCTCTATCAAAAGAGCAGCTATCTATTTGATCTTCTTGCTACCCAAATAGAAAGCAAAACAATAAATAGCCTTCCTATTATGTAGGAAACAACATTATTTAGCCTGTCAGTACATTTCAGGAATAAATCAAAAGGGGGTTTTGGCATCTCTGGCATTTGAGCTCTGCTAAATGCCTAACACCTACTATTCATTTCATGGGAATCCCAGGGTGGATATCATACTCAAAGATTCAGTATCTATTTCTTTAAGAATTAAACAACATACATTAAACAATTATTTACTTAGATAATTTTTATGTATTTAGTATCCCTGTCACTGATCTTATTATAGATATAATCTGTTTTCCCCCTTTGAGAAGCAAATAACCTTTTTACTATTACAAATATCAGGAAATAGTTATTCTCAATTCCTCACAAATGTGACAGAGGGAGGGAGATATCACATGACACTATTGAGCAGAAATATAAAAAAGGAAATGAATAATGAAATTGTGGAGCTTGTGGCTGCAGGATGCTGCAGGACCAAGGGAATAAAAAACAATGAGAAATTAATTGAAGAAAAGTCCATTGGAGGCCATTAAATGAATCTATCTTTCAGATTTCTAGCAGCTGGGGATGTTGGATAATTCAAGACAGTCATTGTAAGAAATAGGGCATCTGTTACTGGACACTGAGGAGAGAGGATATTAGGCTAGAAAGGGTCTCGCTCTGATCTATGTTGCATGTTTTATAATGGTAGGAGAAATATATGAGCAATTTATAAATGATTGCTTGTATACAACTATTTCCCCTCAGAAGATGCATTAACCAGCCTTGTGTGTCCAACTGTGGACAGGATTGCAGCTCTTCCATGTGTGGGTGCCACTGAGCAGGCGCTGATGCTATGGCTCAGGGGGGCTCAGCTGGGGCAGAAAGCAGCACCCGCTGCACCCCACTTCTGCTCAGGGCATCCCAACACACAAGTGTTTGCCAATCGCTCCAGCTTCCAAATGGGCTCGTTCTGGTGCCAGCTCAAAGCGGTTTCATAAGAAGTTCCTGTAAATGAACAGCAAAGCAAGAGATGTCCAGAGCAATAACTCTTATTTAAGCATGGCCAGCGGAACTGGGAACAGCAAACCTAGCCAAGTGTCTGTGTCCTGTTTGGCACGGATCAGTGAAGAGCACAGTCTTTTTTTCCCCTCCCCTCCTGACTCTGCCATGGGTGATGGGAGTAGAGCTTTTTAAGAAAATGGATGCTATTGAGGCCACTTTGTAATACTAGCCATTTTAATGGATTTTAGCCATGTGGTGACTCTAGTGTCCCAAATCCACCCTGCTCGCCCCCAGCCTTGGGGGATCTGAAGAGATGCAGTCTTTCTACAGCTGCATCCATCTCTCCTTTGATCCCATAGAGCTAATCCTCCAAATGGGGTAGCTTCAGACACACACACATACCCCTGCCCTGCCGTGCATGTAGATTTTAGGGTGATATAAAATGCATCTTTCCATTCCCACAGGGTTATACTGGCTTCCAAACTCCTGACCGGGCACATATGCCAAAACACCTCTTCTCCCCTCCTGTTTTCTTCAAGCAGGAGCTGACTTCCTTTGTCATTATAGCTGAGTAAGCCTATAGGGATGTGAACCACATACTCGCCTGTATTTCTTGGGGACAGTGTGACAGGGCTGTGGAAGGAATAGACTGAAGACATTTTTCCTCTGTTATTACGGTTCCTGTCTGCACTATGGATCTTTATTGCACAAACCCCACTTGTTCTGCATTCAAAATGTCTCCACGGCTGTGGATGCAAATTCCACACATTAGTACACTGACAGGTATTTAATATGAACAGAGAGAGCCAAGTGAAGATTGAAATCTTCAATCCTTTAGACATCCATATGAGCAGTGAAACTGCTAACTGTTATAAATGCCTGTTGACAGTGCAGCTGAACTCCAGGTTCATAGCAGTAAAGAGGCAGGAATTTTACTGCTTCTGTGGTCTGAGAACACCCTGAAGGCTGCTTGTGATGGCACAGCTTGGCTAATATGGATTAGAAAAAATTGGGGAGCCTGTGCTCCACCCAGCTGCAGTTGGCAGCTCTGGCTCAGGTCCTGCCTGCCAGCCCTGGGTTGGGGATGCCTACAGATCATGGTGCTGGTTGCTCACGTGGTGTAACTGGAGATAATTTTACCTGCCCACTGATTGTGCTGAGCTCTGATGGAAAACAATCAGTGTGGTAACCAGCAATTAAGTTGTATGGAAAGATGCATTTCTTACCTCCGTGCTATTGGGAGCCAAATTATGGCAGAGAGCTTTATACCTGCCCTCCTCAACCAAGACATCCCTGCCTCCCTTCCCCAACCCCTACCTGGCAGAGTGCTTTCTGCTTGACCTGCCATCTGATCGGAGACAGAATCTGCCCTTTGTTCCCTGTTTGCCCCTCACATGAGAGAAGATGAGATGGTGAGTCTTGCTTTGGTGGTACCTCGAGGGCTGCCAGGCTGCCCCAGGCTCTCCAGTATAAGTGCAAGAGCTGCTGGGGCTGAGCATCCAAGTACCTGCGGGGAAGGCTGTTTGCCAGTGGGACCAATCTGTCCAGCCTGCTGCCTCCTGGGGAATGGAAGAGCTATTTTAGCTGTGAAACCCCAGAAGTGAGCATCTTGCTTGTGGCCAAGCCCTCGGCTGTCAGTTTTGTGGACTTGAGACCCAGAACGGACCTCCAGCTCTGCCACCACTGAGGATGGACTGCTCTGCGGAGCCTGTGCCACAGCTGAATGAATAACACTTGGTAAAGGCATCGAGAGGCAGCTACAGTGCAGGAAGTGTTTTGTCCATCAATTATCCCCAATTCTTCATCCAGAAAGATTAAAGGCTGTTTGTTTGCAGTTATGTGTAATGTCATGCTCTGTTTGTCATCTTATTAGCTCTCCTGGGATCATAAGACATGCCTAAATGCTACAGTGCCACCTTTCAGAAAACAGCCTACTAAAACTAATTAATAGTGTACCCTAGTTAACACATGCAAACTTGGCATTATTAGTCTAATTAAACAGATTTTAACAATCTGAGTTCCCTTCTCTCTCCCCCTCACAGATTCCAACATATGCAAGTCAAGTAAATTAAACCCATTAATCACCATTGGTGCAAATGATATAGATTCCTGTAACATGGGCTCATCTCTGAAGAGAGACACTAACAGGCCTCATTATGTTTAATTTCATTCCTTAGCAAAGGATAATAAATACAAATTGTAACATCACAATAAAATATTTAATTATTCACGAGTTTGGTAAGAAACGTAATTAGCTTACTGGTATGTGTCTTCATTTGGGTGATAATAGATCCAATTTAGGAGCTTAACCATTTCTGGATAAAGGTTGAAAATGAGAGTTTTTCCAGGACTTTATTGCTTAAACATGAAGAGAATGAGACCGTTTTCACAATCTCCATTACCTCCCGTGGAGAAAGCTTTGCAGACATCCCAGCCCATAGACCTCACAACATGCCCCGTGTACCTGGAGCTCTCCTGCCTGTGAGCAGGCTCGGGCTGATCTCTTCAGTCTTGCAGAGATATGGGAAGCAGAGGTCTGATAGTGTTGCCAGAGTTGATACTAGAGCAATCTCAAAGAACAAGATGTCAATATTTTGAGCTTAATGTTGGTGGATTTTTAATTTGCTGCATAAAGAATCCGCTTTGCGTTTTGCAGCTGATTTGAAATTCAGGGGTTTACATTCAGCTACATGAAAGATGAACCACAATTGGGGAAGACCTGCCAGCGCATCACAAGCGATTTAAGCTATGTCCCATCTGCAAAAGGGGGTGGACTGGATGGAGAGCACTCTTGCCCACCCAGCTACCCTCCAGCCCATCTACATCCCTGGACACAAGCCTGGCTGTAATAAAAATGTCCCAGGAGCTGCTGGTGGATGGGCCTGTGGCTTGCAGAAGCAGTGTTGCTGCAGCTCAGGGGTGCAGGAGTTAACCCGGTGCACTACTCGGTACAGGAGGCAACCGTGCCGGCAATTTAGCTGCTGCTGTTAGCTTTTATGGGATCCTAATTTTATTTATGTTATGTTGTCCTTATTGCATGCATTTAGGTGACAGATGTGTACGTTCCTTAATCTCTACCTCATTACCCTATGAAATTGTAGCTGCGTTTTGACAGCTTTCAGACAAAGATAAAAGAGGAGAGGAAAACTTCAAACATATGGAGATTTGCAGAGACCCTGGACTGACTCCTGGTGGGGAGATTACTGAACACATAGTTAGAGGAATTAGTTAAGACTGGCAGCCTTTGAGTTCATGGTGTCTGAATGCGGATGTAAGGGAAAGCATTGCTCAAGCAGCCATGATCCCAGCTTTCGATTATGTATCATACAGGAGCGAAGGGAGCTTAGGAGTGGATTAATGCTCCGAACAAATTAATTCAAAATTGTATTTCCAATGCACTTGCCATGCACCTCTGCACTGTAACCTTTGCTTAAGGAAAAAAAAAACCAAAACACCAGGAAAACCTAGGATGTCTCAGCACCTGCATGATGCAAACAGCACAATTCAAACTTACTTTGTAAGGTAATTAACAGTGGGGAGATTGATTGGTTTGGCAGAATATAATGTCTTACCACAAAGGGAATGGGAGCTTTATGCCAAAATTGAGAACAAGGCACTGTATTTTTTTTTGCTTAGTTTGAATTATTTTGCATTATTTGCCATACCCATTTTACTTGCCCTATTGTGCTGTCCCCCTCACCATTTCCCATTCCTAAATAGACTTTCAAAGAATCCCCTAAAACATGAGTTATATTGTCTTTCTGAAGAAGGCATTCGAATTAGCGCAAGAGTGTGAATATAAATTTGTAATCAACATTATAAATGCGGTGTAAGTGTTATTTCTTCCTCTGCTAATTCTTCTGAGCAAGATTTTACTGTCTCGGTGAGGTTTTTTTAAATAAATTAAATATAACATGAACTAGATAGTTGTTCACATGGAGCTAGAGTTGGAAAGGCTCATTAATCACTAGTTTAAATCCCAGAGTATCCAGTCATCCTAATTAATGATTCAGTGCTGAACTTTACTCCGGCAGTGGCAGCAGAACCAAGCTATTACCCATCCTGGCTGATAGGGACCGAGCAAGTCGGAGGAAATGAAACAGCCCTTTGGGCTGGTGAAGCAGGGCTGCTGCTACCCGGGCAGCTCTGTACCGACCTGCTCCCACCGCATGGGCAACGCTGGCCGTCATTGATGCCTAATGCCAAAAGCAGCTGCCCCTGCTGCCTAATAGCCACATTTGCAGCATTTGGTTGGTGTAAGGGTTCAAACGGCAACCCTGAGGGACGGGTATGGGGTTGAATACTGGAGGATACTGGAGGTGAACTGCATCCAGCCGCTCCTCCTCAAACAGCGGTGGGCTCCCTGATGTGCGGTAGGGTGGAGTGAGAGGTTTAAAATGATCCTGCGGTCTAAGCTAGGGCACCCGCAAGGGAGAAAGGTCATACCTGTCTCCAGTGGGTGCTCCAGTGACTATATAGACAGAACAGAACATATTTATGGGGGAAGAGGGTTTCTAGCCCCCTGGATTCCTGGTAAGCTGCTGGCTAAGGCCCTTCTTTTGGCAGAGATGCAGGACCCCGGGAAGGGGAGTATTTGTATATTGTCTGCATGGTGCCTGAGGTCTCCTCTGAATCCTGTCTGGGGTCCTGATATGTCATGGATGGGAACAGAGCAGCTTTTGTGCAAGCCAGTGCATAATTAAAGGCTGCAGAATTGGAACTCGTTCTTGTAATAGGAAAATCATAAATCATAATCTTATTATTCAAATGAATTTACCTGCTCTTTAGGGCTACATTAGTTCTGTATTTCATTTATCTGTGTTTCTAAGGCAAACAATTCACACTATTTCAGTGCTTTTTTTGCTGTAATGTTTTAGCATGTAAATGCTTTGCATTCCTCACAAATGCCAAGGAGAGGACACTGTCTTTTGGTTTTGTTGTAGGTGCTTTGTTTATTATATATTGGCAGGAAACTCCAGTAGGAAAGTGTTCCATCATGCCTTAGAGAACAAGAGACACGCTCAGGCCCTAGATTAGCAAAGCGACAAATTACAAACTTCTTTGCCTTGCTGCAGTCCTGCTGCCTGGAAGTAAATTAGGTGGTCTTGAAGGGTTGAACTTTGCTGACTTTGGGGACAGTAGGTTTTTTGTTCCTGTTTTTTTTGTTACAGGCAAATTCTTACAGGAGAAAGTTAGCTTGGGCATAGTCATGGCGCGTGGAAAATGTGCACAGAATGGATTTTGCAGTTGCATCATTGTTTTGGACTTAAAGTTTTTGTCAGCTGTTGTTATAATTAACTTAACCACGAGAGCTCTTAGGGCTCTACTCACCTAATTCTTAACAGAGAATCAGGGCCTTTGCAGCAGCAAATAATTTTTATTCTTGTTGATTTTTAGCCTGGCTAGTGGGAGCTGGGAAATTTTAGCATATGTAATTTGAATTATTTCATGAAACATTTAACAAGGGCCTATTTCATTCTTCACTAAAGCAAGCTGATATAAGAAGGATGATGTTATGGTTAATGTAAATCATAATTATTACCAGGTGCATCACTGAACTGGGAAATTGTGCTAAAAATGTAAGTTTTGCTCCATTTCATATTGAAAAATTACTTTGCAGCCTGACAGCCATTAATCTCCGTTACAGGAGTGTTATTCTTTATTTTGGTAAATTACAGCTCTAAGACATAACAAGGCATAAATTATCAGGCCGCAGGAGTCCACTTCACTGAGCTAAGCTGGGCTCGAACAACCCCTGACAGTGAGAAGAACCAAGCCACCTACACCTCCTGCCCCCACCCCAGTGCTCTCCACCCCGGGGGCCCTTCAGCTCCCCACATAGCCAAGCCTTTAGCAACTCCATTCCCTGAAACTTGTCTTCTGGACATAACTAAAATTGTTTGTTATAGCAGCACTCCATCTTTGTAGGTCCCACGAGGCTGTATCCTGGAGAGGTTTGTGGGCTGGGTGCTCTTCATCTGTTGGCATTGCTAAATCCTCTCTAAAAATAGGTTTTATCATAAAGCAGGGCTCCAAGAAGAGTTCCCTTTTTATCCAACAGCTTCATTCTTAAAGCAGGATGGGACATCTGTGTTTGGTATCCAGCCCTGAAGGGGGGATGCAAAACTGTGTTACTTTATTTATCCCCAGGGGGTGAATTGGCTAGTCCAAGGCAGAAGCTTGAAGTACTTTCTGACTTGTAATAAAGATGCTTTTCCAGAAGTGATTAGCTCTGTGTTGGGCTTGGCAGATGGAGAAGCTCTATGGCAAGTAGGATTCTAATAGTACTACGTGTAGTAAGGTCTCCTCTTCTAACAGGGAGAGCACTTGTACAAAGGAATATTTATTATAAAATACCTAAACTTCCTCAGAGCAAGGTGCTGCTCTTTTCAGTTTATGCTATAACTTCAGAGGTATAGAGTCCTAGTAGTTTTTGCTTTATAAGCAGAAGAAGCAAATAAACATGAGTTTCCAACCACCGAATTATTCAATAAAAGCATGTAGGTTTTTGAGATGATTCTCCACTAGGCTCTTCATCTGCTTCCAATGAAGTAGTTTTGGTTTGTCCTACTTGATTTACTGTGAATCCAGCTTCCAGGCTACTGACTCCATGAATGGTATGAAATTCAGAATACTCTTTACTTTTGATAGATATGTCTTTCTGCATATAAATGATACTTCTGTTCCTCTCACTTTTGTCAGCTATTCCAAATCAGTCTGATCGTTTTAACTCTTCACAATAATGTTTTAAAAAACATCACAGGATTGTTTATCAGCATGCCATCGCCTGCCATGCCAAGCTTAAGTCTAAGTAGGTGGATCCTGGGTGCTCTCTATGAAGTGCCTGTATCTCCCATTTTGTTGAAGCTCAGCTCCTTGTACTCAAATCACTGTCCAAAAGCCCCGAGGGCTCCTCCAAAGCTTTTTATTGATTGTGCAAGCAATAATTCTCAGAAGACTCTTTATTCATCTTTGACAACTTTCCAAGACAGGATGAACAGTTTTGGTAACATAACTGCGGGATAGGCCAGAGAGAAGTCTGTCCACCTTTAGTGACCATTTTAAATTTTCATTGTATCATCCTCAGGCTGCCAGGGAAAGGGGCTGGAGCGGATGTGTCCGCGTCTTGGCATCTCTGGTCTCTTCACTTGCAAAAAGCAATATTGAAAGTGTTAGAAGTGCATAGCGAAGCTGAAGTGTAGCCTGTGAAAATGATAACAGCAAATGGGAAACTAATACTAGATGTGTTGGTTAGCTTAACAGCACTGTGAGAATTTTGCCAAACCTGAAATGTATGCCTTGATAGCACAGAGTCAGCAGAAAAGACCTGAGCCAGCTGAATTGCCATGCTTGCATTCAAAGAAATTGCAGCAACAGATGCAAGTACTGTTGCACTTCAGGGTTTGCTAGAAGCATGTGAGAGCAATATGGAGCTGCCCTTTGCCTAAGCAAGGCAAGAAGTTAAATTAAATACATTTCCCTAAAGTTGGTGACTCAGCCCAAATGGTGCTCACAGTCTCATTAATAACTTACCTGATCAAATCTGGTTTGCCTAGGAATGCAATTATGTGCAGCTACCTTTAAATGATTGCTAAAAAATTACTGGCTTTTTCCATACTTTAGCATCTTGCATATTATTATATAGAAGGCTTATTTCTCCTGCAAAAGTGTTGAAGTGAAAGGAGTTTTAGTAGGACCATCACCATTTGATAGCACGGAATACTGCACCAAAAACATTTCTCTATATGCCATTTTCTGGGCTCTTAAAAGAAATCTAGTGTCTCAGCCAGAAAGAACAGATGTGAGAAAATTGCAAAATGGTTGCCAAGCATTATGAATTAACTCCGCTGGTCAGATGTTCAACACCCCTGGTTGATTGTGTGCTAATCGAAGAGTAGAGTAAATCAATCATTATACAGGCTCAGGATATCTAGGTAGACCGTAGGAAGCCTCTTGATTAATACGGACATCCTCACCTAGATGATGGTTAGCTCTGCAATTCATGGTTAAACTGAAGGCAGAAAGAATTGCTTTTTAATAACCTTGATAATAACCCTTCTGATAGCTCCATTTAGGCATCATTATTGAATAATAGCCTGTGCATGTCGTCAAGTCACTCTGACATTAGAACAGAAAATACACAAATATCCTGGTCATGCCACTGATCAAAACAAGAGACAAATCCTCTTCTGGGGCAAAGTAACATAGTTCCCTTGATATTAACAAAAGGGAGGAGAATTTCTAAATAGACACCGAACCAAAATGATGCTTAAAAATTTGGATGCAGTATGTAAAAGATTTTATACGTGTAAGATTCTTAAAAAAGCCTCAAGTGCCCCTGTGCTGTCATTCTGGCATTGTGCAGCATCTAAACTCGTGCTCAGTGTATTTGTGATAGACTTGAAGCTGCAGGGTGATGCAGATGGATGGACACCACAGCCGGGGGGGGACCTGACGCATTGCAGACCACAGAGGTGTGGGGAGATGATCGGGGCTGTTACAGGGTGGTGAACCAAAATTGTAGGTCTCAAAGGTTTACAGCCATTTATCACAGCTGCTGTTGTGGCAAAGGAAAGCAAGTCCGGAGAGACTGTTGGTACACGCACAAACAGAAGAACCAAATCTGGACTATTCCTGCACCGCTCAGAACACCTTACGGAGGGAGACGTGCTCATTACTGGAATACACTACCGTCAGGTCAGCAGTGCCAGCATCAGTAAAACCACAGTGAATTATATCAACTGCTTATTATCTGGTCCATGACATACTGCATCTGAGCTTGCTCCCAACACTAGAATACCTTTGGTGATTCAAGTGGGAACAAGACTATGTCCAGCATGAAGTAGCTGATACTCTTTGCACAGTTAGCATAACTAGAGCGATGCGTGGCATGCAAAATACACATTTCATGGAGGCTTTTGTTTATTTTTTCCTCTGTTAAACCAATTACTAGCTAATAATTTTGTATAAAATAACACAATATGACATTATTAGATCTGATCTGCGCAAACCCTTTATGTATAACAGCCTTGCTTTAATTTCATTTGTAGGATTAGCAAACAAATCTAACAGCAAAACTGGCATTGATGAAAACAAAAGGGAAGTCAAATAAATGTCACCCATGTTTAAGGCAGTGTCAAATGGTGTAAGTTTTATTTAAATTTTCAGCTCTGATGACATGAAGCTAGGAGGAATCTTCATGCCATATAGTCAGCAAGAGAACTAAAATTATATGATCACATTATTGGCTGTTTCTGTCAAGTTAACACTCCATGGTCCCTACCAAAGTCCTTTCCGTTTTCTTTTTGTGTTAATACTGCATTTATTATGGGATCAGCTCTCTGTGTGTGTTCCCATTTCCCTGGATGGTCCCAGCATGAAGCATTTACTGGCTGGGCAGAGAGTTGAGACCTGGGTGAACAGCACAAATCAGCGAGAGAAGAGAATGAAGAAGCAAACATAAGTATACAGGTATGTGGATGTGACGGCATGCCTGCTGCCTTCTGCAGTTTGTGGACCCAAAGGATTGCTGGCAACTGAGGAGCTTGGCGCAAGCCAGCTCAGAAGACAGAGCTGCAAGAGGTCCCAAAGGCTCTGCAAGAAGGTGCAGTAAATCCTGGCATTCACCATTGCCCACTGCTGTGCCCTGGGGGCAGCTTCCCTTCACCCCTCTTCATTCATAGCCATTGTCTGTTTTGCTGCTTTGAAATTAATATCAGCCATCGATCCCAAAGGGCTTTTCCAAGGAGATCAGTATTGCCCTCCAGTTCCAAATGGGCAAGCTGAGGGAGGAGGAGGAGAGGCGACGTGTCGAGGTTGCTCAGCACCTGCAGACCAAGACCCTTCTCTTGAGTCTCTCGTATGCCAGCGGACCACTCTGTCCTGCAGCAAAGGCTGGGCAACAGATGGCAAACAAAGTCTAGAAGGTGGTGATCGAAAGAGGATGATACTCACATCACTTACCTCCTCCAGATGTATTTAATCAGGGCAATAGATATTTTTTCCCGATTTAGGAAATGAAAGACACATTTGCTCTAAGTTTTGTCCCCTGAGTTGTTCCTTACAGGCGTGCTGTACAGTTAAGATGAAAAAGCAATACTGCAGAAGAACCAGACTTTTTGAAGGAGGATTTGAAACAGCATTTGCAGGATAAATGTTTCTTATTGTCCTTGTTCAGAGAGCTCTGGCTCTGTTAGGGATGTACAGTAACTATTGTTCCCGAGCTTCTAAGTCCTTCACAATTTGCTGTAGTCTGGTGCTTTGCAAACACCAGTGAAAAACTCCCTAAAGAATCAAATCCCACCCTAGCTAAATCAGAGATATAAACTGAAAGGTGCCTATAAATCACAGCATGCTTTCATAATTCCATTCATATGTGAACAATATGTTAGAGCCCCTATATTAAGCAATGGAGCTGTGCCGAACAGCTCTGTGGACAATTCTGTATTAGTTGCCAAGAAAATATGATTTATCCAAAAGCTTTGCATACAGAAAAACTTACACTGGCTCCCAGGTGGCTTTTTTCCCCATCCCTAGTACTTATGGCAGAAAGGAATATTTTGAGCTGACAAGCCAATTAGCTGCCAATTAGCTGATTGATGTGCTCAACGCTAAACACTGTGCAGCAGAAAAATTGTCACAGTCCTGGAATCAGAAGTTTACTTTTAGCACACACCTTCCTGCCCTGCTTCTTTTTAAGTGGGTGTGACGATTCATCCAGGAGTAGAGACAAATTTTGGTAAAGAAGGGCCCCCCCTGGCTTTGCACTTGCGCTGACCCCTCAGCCTTGTGTTTGGGTGGATTTAGAAGGTTTTTGCTTCTTTTTTAAGTTTTGCTTTGCCAAACTTCAGAAGCCATGGTAGCAAGAGTGACTACGATTTCAGCATAGAACCATCACTGCTTACTGGGTTGGGGTTTTTTGTTCTATTTACATTACCTCTAGTAATCCTTATTTACAATTACATTTATTCCCAACACTTTTGAGGGAAACTGACACACTTTACTTAGCTGTAAAAAATAAGGATTTGGGTTTTATTAATAGAGTACCTTGAATTCCTTATTCACCTTCTGTGAATATGTAACACACAGTCAGATCTTCTTATGCATTGGTTATACATTACAGATTTCTTATTCCCTGTATCAATGGCTGTTTATTCAGTTACACTGCGGAAGAAAAAGGGACGCAAACCTGCTAATATTAGTATCATAGGACCTAAATATGCTCCTTTACCGCTCACTCTCTCTCAGTGGAAGCTGACTTCTAATTTCCAAGCTTCATGCCTTCAGAAAGCCATATGATACCCATTTGTCTGTATGCTGGCATTGTTCAATAGCTGAAATAGTTTTTCTCTTTCTCTAGGACTTGTTCCTCCTATGTAATGGGGTTTAAAATTTTCCACTGGTTTAAATCAGTATTTGCTGCAGTTTTTTTCCCCCCGACATTTCTGTAAGTTTCTCTTTAAAGGTAAAGACAAAAATTAATCCTTCTCAACAGTGGGTGGGTCTCTTCTCTCATTTATTAGTGTGATGGTTTTGAGGTGCTGATAGAGGACAGTTCTCCTGAAGGACAAGGGAGAGGGAGATTCTCGTTTCACAACCGTATTTCCCTGGCACGTCCCTGGGTCTGTGCCTCAGCTTTCCCTCCCATCCTGCAGTGTTTGATGGGGCTGTTTAGCAAAGCGGTTGTGTAGTGCCTACAGGAACTGTGTATCCTGACAGGGCACATGGGAGCTCGGGGGAATATCCTGCATTTCTTTTTCTGATGGATGCTTGGAAGCACTTCTTGCATATGGCAGCAAGACAGCAGAAACGACTGCCTGGCAGTTTAGCAGGGAGCGGTTAATGAGGGCGTTGTGAACAAGTGAGGGGGTTTTTGACATAGTTCAAGTGGGATGTTGTTTTCTGTTGGAGTGGAGTGTAATTTTTATTTGAAAAGCGATGCAGGTTGGAGAGAGAGCGTGTTGATTTCCTGGGCTGATCACAGTCCACGGCACCTTCACTGCCTTCTGTGACTATTTGTGTATGAACCTGCCCGCTTCTTATTTCCACTTTAACGTGACGGGTATGAAACTCTTCCATTTGAGAAGGCGGAGGGACCCCACACCTGCCAGCAGTGGTGTCGCAGGGAAGCAAAGGAGGTAGGAAATGTGCTGCACCTGGAGGGTGAAAGCAGGGACTACTGTACGTGCAGGATGTATTCCTCCTTTTCCAGCTGTGACATGATGTAAAGCAAACATAAAGGATGCTCAGGATGAATAATTTAGGGGGAAACAAGGGGTGTAAAATTGGTGAGCTGTGAATATGCAGCCAAGACAACGACTTGAAGCTCTGTCTGTGCATCATTTTCAAGGCAATACTGGATTTTAAACTCCTATCTCCAGATGTTAATCCTTAATGGGAGCAAAGCTGGAGCTTGGCTTTCACAACTCAATTTGTAAAATAGCAGCCACATGTTCCCTTCATCCCCCCATTGTTTTTATCACATAAAATGCAAAACTGCAATTCCCCTGCTTATTTTTTCTCCTATACAGTCTTCCCATTTAAAAGAGTTATCATCCAAAAACCCATTAAGCAATGTTTTTGTCTCTTATTATGGGAATATGCAGTTTTACTGCAACAGGTTACAATTTTCAGAGAGTAGCCTCTGACTCTCTGCCAGTTCATTATGAGTCCAAATTATTGATCCACTTTGACTTGTAGAGGCCAGATCCTTACCTGGTAAGGACTAGTCCAACTCCTTAGTACACATTGAGGCTGTTGTGGTACATGCTGGCCATCCATACATTTTGCCCTGCTGTTGTGGGCAGCAGAAGATAACTGTCCTACTTGTAATTGTTACAACTGATTTTGCATATAGACAGCTGCACAAAGTGAAAATCCCTTTTTATTTCCATGCTTCCACTTTTGAATGAGGATTTTCAAGTTTCAATTAGTCTGTGCAATGAGAGATGAGCACTGATGAATATACAGGTGTCTAGTTTAGCCCTACAAGGAGGAATAACTAAAGTTCAGCCCCTCATTTATTTGTGTGTGCCTGGGAGAAAATTGCTTCTCTGTCACAGTAGCAGCTGTTGAATTGGAGGGAAAGAGGATTAATAGAAAGTGGTACCCAAGAAATTTGAAGAGGATGGACAAAACCATGCAGCATTCAAGGGGAAATGATTCAGAATCGATCCACGGTCTCAAGCTTTGGGGCTGCAGGGAAGAGCAGTTGGAAGAAGCTGGTAAATAGTTAATACATTTTCCCTCTGAGGGGCAGACAATATCACTGGCAGGATAACAGCAGCGTGACGGGAGCTTTGCCATACGTGAGCGTGGTGGCTCATCGCAGCACGGCACGCTGCTTGCCATGTGCCAGACGGGACATCTGCTCTGGATGGAGAGGAGGCAGAAACTTCTTGCTCCCATCCTTTGTGCTTGGGTTTCCTTTAGGTAAGATTTGCCTTCTCCCAGTTCCTCCAGGGCCTGAGGAAACTACAGGGAAAACAGAGCGAGGCACATCTGGAGCGATGCAGCAGCTGGGAAATGTCTAATGCTGCAGGGGACAGTGGTATCGTGCGGATGGCTGTGACCTTTTCAGTATTCCAGATTTTGATTGATTGGCCATTTCCCCTCTTTCTCAGGCTGTAAACAGGGGAGCAGTGAAATAGGTGGCCAAAATAAACATGGAGTTACGTAGGCTAATGCAAATTTATATTGAATTTATGAGAGATAAAATTTTGCTATCTCGTTCCACCCATAAAAATTATAAAGAGAAAAGAAAGTGACATAAAATCAATCCATTTCCATGACAAAGCTCATTATGAGAAGAGAAAATATAGTGCCATATTAACTTGTTCTCATTACTGTTCTAAGATTTATCATGTCAGGTGCAATGTGCAATGGAGGAAAGGAAAACCTTCCTTGCCCTTACCTTAAAAAAAATCAAACAGACAAAATAAGCCAAATTGTCCTCATCATGTTCAGTGAGCATATATTTTGCCAAGCCTCACAAGGGGCACGATTAACTCGAAAGGCGTGACTTTGAGGAGCCCTTCCAGGCTGGATGCTCTGGGACAGGGCAGGTAGCCCTGCCCCAGCTGTCGCTATCAAACCAGCTCTTCCCTCGGTGTCGGTGAAAACTGGCACTCTGGGAGGAAGATGCTACCTGAGGGCTTCACAAGATGAAGGAAACCACTTTGAGTCTCTAACATCATACCTCTTCTAAAGGGTGGCAGGAAGTGCGTCACAGCTATTAAAATGCATGAAGTTTTTTAATACTTAGGAAGAAATAACATTAAAGCAGATAATGTGTTTCCTTTTTTGTGCTACTGCATTTATTCTGAGATGCTTGCCGAATGTAGCGGTTACCTGTTTTCTAGCAATTTACTGTAAATGTAGAAGTAGGGAAACTATAGAGGGCCATGGATGTCTCAAGGGTGCAAATTATTTGGCTTGCAAATATACTAGAAAAGTTTTAATTGGAGGAGCTGCTTGGCAAAGCACGGAGCTTTGTAGCTCCAGCTAAAACCCTGGCTCTGCTCCCATCACCATAGTCAGAGTCGGGTCAGATCTTGATTGAAACAGCCATGAAATGATGTGTAAACAAGGTTCTTCACACTGCAAAAACTAGCCCAGATTCCCCCACAGGACTAACAGGGTAGCCCAAGTGCCCCTTCAGCCAGCTGACTCCAAATACAGCACAGACCAAGATCCTCTGGATTGCTTATCAGTGGTGGATGAGTTAGGACTGGTCCTTCCAACGTGTTTCCAGTAGCCTGTCAGGAGACGGCTGTCTTCCTTCTGGAGGAGCAGGACCATGGGGATGAGCAGCTGAGCTGGAAAGGCTGATGCACACTGTGTCTCTGAACTTCAGCTGAACTTGACCACCCACTGATGTGGCATGAGGCACCTGTGCAAATAGTTTGGAAAGCTCAGGTGGATAAGCCCCCCTTGTCTCAGAAGCCCAGCAAAGAAGTCATCTGCTCCAGCCAACAGGCAGAGCAAGGGGCTGCTGTAGGTTTAACGTGGAGTGTCTGGTAACACCACCTAGCTGGTGGGGAGCAGGATTTGGAGTAGGAAACAGCTGATGGAAAAATAAGAGCAGTCCCGAGTTGCTCAGAGCCAGGAAAGGGAATGAATTGCCACGCTCAGGCCAGCCCCAAGGTCAGTTATCTTGTCTGACTGCTGTATTTTACCTGCAGTTCTCATTCTCAACTCAGCTTAAGCAGAGCAACAAGTCCTAGGAGAGAAGTCCAAACCTCTCTTTGCAGATGGACTCATTGCTGCATTTGTAATGCAAGTCCACAGCCCTGGCTCAGAGGGGCCGTTTGAGACTCGAGTCTCATCCTCACATGCATTGCTCCTCGTGTACTGCTGAACAGATGCAGTTCATTTTGGAGCTGACATCTGGTGCTGTCAGAGTACATAACTGGTGCTGATTTGCAATGCAAGCTGAATACTCTGACCTTTTCCGTGCATTCATAAGAGATGATAGTCTGTATGCGCTATATAGATAAACTAGTCAGTGTGTGGTATGCGCGTTTGCAAGGATGACAAGGAAAAAGTAAATACACAAAATGAAGCCTGCCAAATTTGGCCAACATAAAGCCTCACTGGTCAGCTGAAGAAGAGATGACAGATAAATCGAGGGTAAAATGTCCTGATAAACACAGGCATTGCCTCAAATCAGGATTACAAATGCTGCTTCTCAGTTCAATCAGCCTCCTCCTTACCCGTGCAATTAATGTTCCCAACGCTCTTACCTGACCTGCAGAGGATAGCACAGAAATACTGTGATGCTTTAACAGGATGGTTTCCTTCATCCTTCCAAAATCTGGGAGGGCAATATGAGGTATCACGGAGGCTGGGACAAAGAGAACCATATCAGGAATATCCGTGCTTCACAGCATAAAACGAATTGTGACCTATCCATGAAACCTAACCTAGCACTGACTTGAGTGGGAACTTTTATATCGGGCAATGCAACACCCTGTAGAAAGGGTAGCTCCAGTCTGGAAGTAAGGTCTCTCAGAACAGGCTAGGTTTGCTTTCCCATACGTGGCTCTGGGATTTATACTGTTGTATGGCTGGAATTGCTTGAGGTCTTTGCTCTACCCGTTTTGTCTCCGCTTTGTGGTGTGGCCTTTGAGTATCTCAGTCTTTCACGCATTTACCCCAATATGTCAGATTGGGACCTCGGGAATGCAGAGAGAGGCTCTTTAGGGAGAGGCTTTGCTTTACTTAGCCGTTAGCATCCAGCTGTCATGCACCCCAAAGCCTGTTGGCATGGGGAGATGTAAAGTCATGCAAGGGAGACCCTTAGCTGAGAAGGGTACTTCGTGCGCTTGTGAAGTGTGAAATGAAAAAGGGATAGTCGGAGCGAGGGGGGAGAGAGGCCAGGACCTCTCCTCTGCAGCCTCCTCTGCGAACCCTCACGAAGTCACACCCCGCTGGGAAGGAGACGTGCATCCCCAGCTGTGCTTTGAACTTGCCCTGCGTTTTGAATTGCATCAAGTGGTGGAAACCTGAGTGATCGCAGGGCTTGGCTGTAATGGCAGAGTAGCTTCGATAGTGTCAGTGCAGATAAAAGTGAGATACAAATGTTTATCTGCCAAGAAGCTTGGGCACTAAGTGACATATTTAAGGGAGAATTGAACAGAGCTATCCAAAGCCAAAAGTTAGAGCATCCTTCCTCCATATAAAATCAGGGTCCCATACCTGTCTAAAGACCAACGCATGCCCAATGAAGGGCAAGACTTCATGCTGCCAAGAGAGAGTTGCCTAGGTCTTTGAGCCTAGAAGAGCCACAGTACGCTGACCCCCGGCTTAGTAAATTATAGGATTTCCCTTGGCTCCACCAAAGGTTTGCCCCATTACAGAGATTAAGAATCTAGCTCAAAATCTTCCAGACACCTTTAGGACAGAGGGAAGCAATTTTCTTGTTTTTCTGATGGCATCATGGGGACAGTCACAAAGGGACATCCTGGGTTCCCAAATTCATGGTAGAGGAGGGACTGCAGCTCTCCCTGGGGCCGGTCTCCCCTGTGAGCTCAAGGGGTGAAACTCCTCCCTGGGCTCCACGGGTTACAGAAAAGGTTTCACAGCCTGCACCTCTCCCGCCGTGTCATCTGCAGAGCTGGCTGTCGGCAATGAGCAGCCTAACAGATTATTGCAATGGCCTTGAGATCTGTGTGTAAAAGTCAGAAGTAAAAAAATTTCTCCTTAAAAAATTTGCTCAGAAAAGTTGAATTTTAAATGAGTAGTTCCTTCAGCAGTGGGACTAATAAAAGCTGATTCCTTACAGGTCTGTACTCTGTAGTTTGATTTTTCTGGTAGTCAGGAAGGGGCAGACTCCAGGTGAATATTTTCCTGGGTTTGGGGTACTGATACCATCTTTCCCCATGTGGACTCTTGCATGGCTGAGTAAGGATGAGGTCTGATTGCAGCCTTTCCACCACCGGGGACAGCAGCCATGTTTTCATGACAGCCAGAGGTTCTCATTTGCTTTTGAAACTGCTGTTCCCTTTCAAATTTGGTGCTGAAAGCCCCATGGATTCAGAAATTACTCGGGGAGAACAGACATAGATACATAGAGGTACATGGAGTATGATTGTGTGAACCTTGCTTGGGAAAATAGGCTAAAAAATAATAAAATGCAGAACCCTTGTTATTATCACAGCTGAACAGTCCTTTCTGACATATTCTATTAAGTCGCTTCTGTTTCACTCAGGTTTTGCATTACTGGCTCTCCTTTCCACGAATGACCTTTTCCATGCCAGGCTTTGTAAAACTATTGCCATTCTTCATTTAGAAATTTGCTAAAGTGTGTTTGCAGAAACGATAGGTTTTTTTCTGATGAATCATTCCTTTTGGGGGAAAGGAACAAAGAATTATGCTGCTGACCTTTCTTTATATTTAACAGAATCTTTTTGCAAGTTGAAAATCTTACCATTGACTCTAAGTAGGAACAGTTTTTCCTATCCTGTGTCAGTGCATTTATTCGACCATTTCTTAAGTACATCAGTAATGGTATTTATAGCACAACGTGTTTTGTGGGGAAACCTCACTTTCTTATTCCACATAAAACATAATTGAGAAACCGAGAGAATATTATTAAAACATGTACGGAGAGAAGGATAGGTTAATAGAGTGACGCACTTAGTGTCCTATATTTTGATGAGAGAGAACAAGACCTATCATTTATTAAGCCATATTTCAGTTGGTTTGCAGCTTTTGGGGTGTATTCAGGCTTCCTATCTCATGCACAGTGCAACCATGTCCCCACAGAGCAGGAGGGAGCAGGGCTCTGATGGCCAGCGGTGATGAATTAATTGAATGTCTTGCCGCTGTATTGCATTGCGCCCTGACAGGTGCCCACACCAGCATGGCCCTACAAGAGAACAGGAGGTGAACAAGATTTAACTTGACCTCCCCAGCTGTATGAAAGGTTTGTTTGACGGCTGCATGTACACAAAATACTTGTTCCGTGCAGTCTTATTGCCTGCTCTGGTAGTGTTACTTATTACTTAGGTCATGAGGACTTTGTTGGTGTAGAATTTTATTTGCTGCATGAAAAAGTTACTAAACATTCACCTTTACCACTAAACTAGTTATTCCAGCCGCTCTGTCGCTTATCTGAGATGTGTTACCCTTGCAATGTAGTACCTAAGCCTTGGTAATATATAACATCACCTGGTGCCCTGAGCAGTGACGCTCATTAGTGATTTGTGATCCCATGGTATGTGCTAAAGGTAGATGAATGAAATCACGCAACTCCACAGAGCTCATCCAGCAGCTCCTGTTCAACCCAAGCACATCCCCTTTGTGCACCTGTCGGGGGTCTACGAGAGCAAAGCTATGGGTCGGTGACTTCGGTCGTTCTGAGATGTCATGTTATAGAGCTAGCGAGGAGCTCATGCCCAGTTACAATTTGCTTCCTTCTTTAAAACCTGGCTCCTGCAAGTCTCCCCAGTTACACCTTGTCACAATCATGTCAGCCATCTCAGGGATTCACTGCTCCTGCTAGCTGTGCGTGGGGTTTGGAAAGATCACTGGTTGTCCCCATAAATCACCAGTTTCCATTCTGTCTGGCTGTATCCATAATGGGTTTTCATTCTGTCAGCATCTGGCTCGTGTCTCACAGCACTGAGCAGACCTCTGAGCTGGGGGACCCTGTGGCATCAGGTTCAGCTATTCAACCTAATATTCTGCTGTTAAATGTGTTTAGGAGAGGAATACCTTGTGCTGCAGCCCCTTCCCATGCCACGATTCCCACCGATTGCCAGGGCTGACTTGCAAAGCAGCCATTGTTGGTGCTACAATTAACCGAGGACTTTTTCTCAGCCAAGGAGCGGAGAAGTGGCACCGAGAAGTCCCATTAACTTCAGCAGCATATAGGTGCACAGAAGGACCGGTTCAGCCTGGGCTGCCAAGCCTCCCAGCTGATTCGAAACAAATCTCTTTTGTTCTCCCTCTTTGTTTGATGCAGTAAATAAAAATGAATCCCCCCAAGGACCAGAGCATTTAGGCTTAGTGTATTTTTGTTTGTTCAGAGCGTATCAGTCTGTTGTTCTTCCTGGCTAATCAGATAGAGCGGAAGCTAAAACAATCTCAATTTGTTGTTCCATTTTATTCTATACATAATCACTGTTTCTCGTCTGCCTCTAAATAGCTGCATAAATACACATTAAATGCAGTGACATCTCTTTTGGGACTCACTCCAGTGTTTCCTGGTTATTTTCTCTCTTTGAAAGAGATTAGGTTCTCAGATATGCCATGTTTCTTCTAAAAACCTCTGTACTGTGCACATGCAGGAATGGATATTATAATGCTGGCCCCATTCTTGTCCCCTGCAGACGTAAGGGGTTTCATGACACTAAATGACTGCATAAGAATAGCATGTGCCCACATACCATGTGTGAAAACAGAAAAAAGTTCTCAGTCTGGGTAGCCGTGAAGGTTATCTTGGAATGACACTTCTTGCCCTGTTCCCTCTTCTCTCAGCTTTCTTTCCTCCTACTCTGTCTCTGACTCTCAAGCTCCCGTCCCAGCTTACAGGGATCACTTTGGGTTGGTGGTTTGTGGTTCCTGCAGAATGGCTGACTTCTCTTTTGGTCTGGTTTCTACCACCCAGGAGACATGTGCTGTCACTTTTGGCTTTTCAGAGAGCCTCCCTGCTCATCACAAGTCTAATGTGTGGATATTAGCACTTTAGACTTTCAAGATTGAGGTAGATACAGGTGTCAGAATCTGAATTTCTGGCTGGCTGATAACTGTCCTTCTAGTACAAAAAGAGACATTTGATGCCATATACACTAACTGCTAGCTCTAGAAAACCGTGAGCAATAAAATCTCTGCAGAATTCATAAATTAATTTTGGCCATCTTCCTGTGCTTTCTGAAATTGTTTCCCAGAGATGGGCAGGAGGAGGAAAGTTCCAAGTGGCTTTCAAATTCACCCATTCAGGTAGTTGCACAGCGTCGTTCCCAGAGCAGCAGTGACCTCAGGCAGGCACGTTCCTCAGGGGCTGCCACATCTGGCCAGCCTAGAGCAGGAGGAGACTGAGCCCACATCTGTCCTCAGCATAAAACACAGTCACATTGTTCATTTTAGCTTTCATTTTCAGTTTGTTCATTTTAGCTGGAAAATCAGGAGAGCAGCTTTGTCAGTTTAAGCCAACCCATAGGTAGGTTTTTGGAGGGTGGCATAATGAGAACTGCTATATATTTTTCCAGAAGAGACTGTAGTTAACTAAAAATATTTATTGCAGGTTAACTATTTCACTCTAATAGTGAGGCAGGCACCCAAAATATATGCATATCATGGGAGATGCACATATGAACATAAATACGTGCATACGCAGGCATGCACATTAACTCTGGTGCTCTTCATTTAGGAAGACAATCCCAGCTATTTGGTAAAGCACTGGGACAAATCCTGAGGGTGAGCACAGTTTTGCCTGAGACAAACTCACAACTGAGGTCCTATAACACAAATGAAGTTGAAGCCCAGTTCGTGGTATTTTGCATCCTTTTGTATTCCACGTTACCCACATCTACGTGACAATTTGTCACGGCTGGTTATGTCGGCACATCATGCTCAATATATTTCCGAGGCGCAAAATGAGAGATGATGAGAGAAGTTCTGAAATATCCGAAACAGGGAAACTCTGAGCTTAATTGCAGCATTAAGCCTGAGTGTGGCACTAAGCAGGAGCTGGAAGAGCTCAGCTCCAGGGGAAGCATCTGCCGAGTCGCTCTGTATGAAGGGCCGCTGCACGCTGCTTTGCCACTTTGGTTATCGAGCGGTGTGATACCGCTGCCCCCAGTATCCCCAGTGCGTAACCGAAGTGGTGTGGGCACGGGACAGGCTGGAGGATGGATGCCCACCAGCCCTGCCCCGAGCATACAGGGTAGTGCTGGGCTTGTCATGCTGCCCGCTGCCTCCAGTCTCAGAAAGGGCAGTGGGAATACCCTTGTAGAAAAGCAAAATATCCTTTTCCTTTGTCTGTTTTTATCCCCCCTCCCAGATTTGCATTTATCTAAGAAAGGAAAATGTCAGGCATAGCACTAACACAGTCATCTGACAGCAGATAGGAGTTGGGGGGGAACAAAACTCTAAAAGTTTATAACAGAGTATAGTATAAAAAAACAGCTAAACCAAAGCAGACAGCCTGAGGAAGGAGAGTTTGTTCTGCATTTCTGCTGCAGAGAAATGCACAAAATCTCTCTGCAAGAAAATCTATCTATTGTGCTGTCGGCTAATTAATAATACCCAAGTTGAAAGTGAGGAGGAAAAGCACAGGGGTATCTGAAAACGCACTGGAAAGAACATGCACATTCAAAAGAAGAAAAAAAAAAAAAGTCGGATGTGAAAAGCCAAAGGTCGGGCAAGGACTGAGCAAGCCAAAGGCAACTAAAGAGGTTTTTAGTGCGGTGCCCAAGAGCAGGGCAAGGCTGATCTCTAGCGGCTGCGGGCAAAGCAGCTGCTGGCGGCTGCTGCTTAAATGTTCCCACACCTCTGCTTTTTGGGAGGGGAGGGGTAGCTTTCGGGGGTGTCACTCACAGCACCTTGACCCAGAACAGGGTGAAAATTTGTCCAGATTTTTTTTTTTCCACCTTTTAGTAATACACCAGAATGTATTTTCTCTTGCAAAGAAGCTGTTTCTGTAGCAGCACTACCATGTGTCTCTTGGAGCAGAGCTCTTTCTCCAGTATTGGGCTTCTAAATAAGAATTGTCTGGATGAAAAAGGTAAACATTGATTTTAGATCTTTCTAGAATTTTTTAGATTCTGTTTCAAAACAATTGTTTCTTTTCTATTCTCTGTTGAATACTTGGTTTCTTTTTACTTTCTCTGTGGTGTCCAATCTTGTTCCTGCTATGACTGATGGAAGGAGAACAGGTGGAAAAAGGAGAGGTAAAAGTCAGATGAGTAGTATTTTTCATTTGTGTGAAATAGTTTCCTTCCTAGTTCTAACAAAAAAATAGAAAAAGCGATGGCGTTTCATGCATAATATTTGCAGTGCTATTAACAAGAGAAACAAAAAGACATTGTTTCTTTGAAATAAAAAAGGATGGTTCCTCTCCAATAGGAAAATGCAACTCCTCACTAAGCAACGTGCACATTAATGCCATCAGCCAGACAGCAAAGCAGTTCTTGCTCAAATGTGCACCAGTCGATTAGCGCCTGGTTCATGTTTTCTGGTTTCTCAGTCAGAATCTCTGAAAGGGCAGTTGGGAAAATCAGATGCCTTTTAGTCACCACTCACAGGAACCAGGAGGAAAGAAGGAATCCAAAACACATTTCAAAATAGCCAGAAATGATGAGCACTGTATACTTTGGAGGACTATATAATATTGGATTTGTCAGGCAAGTCATGTCCCTCTGGGTTGTGCTGCACCACCTAAACCCACTAATTTGTTCTTAAGCTGCAAGACTAATAGTGACAATACTACTGCTTTTTCAGTCACTGTATGTATTTGTGTTCTACATGATGCTCACAAGGCACTGAAACAGAAACCACACATTCAGAGCATCACTTGCGTGATTATATATGTTCATACATCCTTAATGTAAGGGCTTCCTTTTATTAGCTGATAAAACACACAGCACTGCTGTATATTTCTCTATGTTCCATTAGCAGTTGTTGCTTAATAAAATTTGCTGATGAACATTGCATAAGTCTAGGGAGAAAAGCCTACAAACTTTAGGAAATTATTTCATCCGTCGCTGTTCTTTGAAGCAGGCCGTTTTTTTTTTCCAGATAAAATATTACCTTTCCTTAATTAAAGAAGATATGATTAAGAATACTTCAAATTGATCTAGCACAGTTCATTCAAGGGTGCTTTGCCTATCACATCCTTCCCACCCCGAGCTGTTTTCATTCTGCCCGTACAGCAGCTAACACCCTGTGATCTATTCCCTGGCTGGGTGTCTCACAACAACAGCTAATAATAGCATCACCAAAACCACAGTCACTTCAGGGAAAGACAGAAACACCTAATCAGCCCATAACCATAATGTAGTGGGAAGGAGCCAAGCTGAGGCATATAGGAGTTTATAGAAAGGGCAGGTTTGTTTTTTTTCTTTAAGTGTCCAACACTGGTCTAATTGTCCTCCCACTAAAGGCACTAGTAAGATCCCCTTTTTTAGGTGAGTGCAATCCCTCTGATGTTCCTCACATTTGAAAACCTTGGGAATTAGCATGTCTTAGGGCATCTCTCACTTGGTAGTGGAGCTTGGCCAGGGACAGGGGCTTGCTCTGTGCTCCTCACTGACCTCTGTGCTGCTGTAGTCGATGTCCATATTTTGGCTGGATAGGCGTATGCTCCTCAGATTGTGCTTTCAGCTCAGGGAATCTTTTTTTTTTCCTACCTCTTGCTGAAATCCTTCCTTTTTGGCAAAAGCAGGGCTGTTCCCTGCAGCAATGCCTCAGTAGCGACAAGTGCTTATGGGAAGAAGGAGACCTTGCTCCCCAAGAGAGGGGTGACAAGTCCCATCCATCCCTAAGCCAGGGCAGGTCTCAGCCTTTCCATCTGATGCCTGTGTCCTGAAATTTCCTTAATGTCTATAATGAAAGGATTTACTACAGGGCTTTGGGGGTTTTAATGTCAATTTGGTGTTAAAGGGAGGAAGGTGTGCAGGTCTTGCACAACGTAGTAGTTCATGCCACAAGTTGGTCAGGGCTGGAGGCTATTCCAGGAGGGCACGGCAAATAGTCACGCTCATGCCAGCATAAACTGAGAGCACAAACCTGTGCAGAGGAAGCTCCCCAATTTTGGCACCTTTCCTGCAGTTCCTTGGAGAGCGGTTAGGGTTTTGTTGGGGCAGACGCTTTCCCAGGCTCCTGCCATAGGGGCACTGTGAAAAATCAGGTATTCAGGGCTCACACCCCAACATTTCAAAGCAACCCTGAATGCTTTCTGCTGGCTTCAGAGCCGTTTTTTACATTTTGCTGCTGGCTGTCCTTCTCACAGCTCCGGCAGCCAGCACTGAAAGCATTTGTTGCCCTGTGATGAGGAGCTGCATGACAGCCAACGGGCAATAAAAGTCCTGCAGCAACCCGCTGCCGTCTGTACGGATCCTTAGGCTGATTCATGCCTCTCTCTCCAGCAGCACAGGCCTGACATATCCTGCTCTTTCTGGCGTTAAGGAGAAGCCAGTCAACAGCTTTGCGCTTGGAGGAAGCAGCCTGTAGAAAATGCCTCTCTCTGAGCCTTGCCGAGGAATCCTCCTCGTTTGACCATGCTGGCAACGAGCGGTCCCGGCTACAGAGGCCACGTGTCCATTCGGTGGGCTGTCCTGCACAGGCGGGTGTAAGGGAATAAAAGAATTGCCCTACTTCGATGCTGTTTGAGTCTCTTCCATAGGAGGAGTGATGTTTCCCATGCAGGGTTTCCTTCCCCGCTCCCTGGCAGTGCAGGCAGGACAGGCTGTGCTCCACCTTGAAAGGGGCACCAAAGGGAGCGGTGGCTCTTTCTCCTCTGACCCCCATCCATGTAAGGCTACTGTACTCCCTCATTTGGAGGTCACAGTGATGGAAGACACACTTAAAAGCCTTCATCCTTATATTTATATAGCTGCTACAAGAGCATTGAAGTATTCTTTGTTATGGGCTTCTGCTTTTCTAGGTTTTCCAGCTCATATTAAAGTCATAATGTCCTGACTTGCATTTTAAAGTAGGGTCTCTGGGAAGTGCAGATCATGATCTGTAGATAAGTGTACGATTTCCTATCAGCCTGACAGTCCCAAGTGGTGCTTTGCTGCTCCAGGAGCGTAGAGACACTGGGAGGGTAGGAGCCATCAGCCCAGCTGAGTGTGGGGCTCGTGGATGTGCAGAAAAGCCACAGCTGCTGAAAAGATAATGGCTAATAGAGAAGGACCCAGTGATAACTGAGCAACCCCAGGATGCTTTTAAGCCA
This sequence comes from Haliaeetus albicilla, assembly GCF_947461875.1. Lineage (NCBI taxonomy): Eukaryota > Metazoa > Chordata > Aves > Accipitriformes > Accipitridae > Haliaeetus > Haliaeetus albicilla. The sequence continues at coordinate 7,247,995 of NC_091506.1, forward strand.
CTAGGAAGCCCTAGAAACAGCCTGCACAAGTATACATAGGACTATCACATGCATATGGTATCTCTTCTCTGCATGCAATGTGTGCACAGATAAGCATATGTGCAGTGCACAGAGTGCCTGGACACATCTGCACATCTGGATGTTCTTCACATTGGCCAGAATTTTCCTTCTGACTGGATGCTGGGGGCCTGGGCTCATGGCTTAAAATAGCATTGGAGTAACAGCCATGAGCTGGTGCAGTTCATGTCCCTGGTGCTACCTCCAGCTGTCCAGCGGCTTTGTCCCCTTCTGCAAAGCCCCTTTGAACTTACACTCACATTTCTATACACATTATGCAAAAGAGGAGCACCTCCAGGAGCAAAGGCCTGCTGCTCTCATCAGTGCTTGCAAACTGTGTGTGTCAAGGGGAAAGCCCTGCTCAGCTTGTGTGCTCGCCGTCATTTCTCACAGGTAATGGTTCCTGCTAAATCAGCCCCCAAACATTTCTCCAAACAGTGCTTAACTGCTTACCTGCTTAGAAGTAAACCACATTTAGCTGCCTTTAACACTTTTCCATCTCTATTTTTATGCATTAAGATCAATTTCATGAAGTTTCCTAGGTAAGATGATTGCCATCAGCAGGAAGAATGTAGTAAATTAATTATAGATGTATGTTAAATTACTTTCATTACCACCCTTAGTTCTGGGAGAGAGTCATGTGAGCAGGATGACTGATGAAACAGTGTTTTTACATATTCCCCCGGTAATGGATATTTTTACTTGGCTGCCAGTGTTGTTTCTCAGCTCAGAGAAGCTGGAATTACACATTTCAGAAAATGGAGGTTCAGTCTAAAATTAACCTCCAGACATTGCCAGACAACTGTAGCTAAGACAGACTTGCTGGAATACAAGCTGTCTCTTCGGGGTCTTCTACTGGCAGCCCTCAGTGATTTACAAAGGTAAACTTTGGGAGGATTTGTCCTCTTAACATCAAGCACATCCAAATACAAGGGAGAGGGAGTCACTTGCATTTGGGGTGTTGTTTCTACGCACTGTCAAAGACGTAACAGACACGACAAAAGTCAACATGAGTGGAAAGTTATTTTCCATATTCACCTTATAACAACCTTGGTGCAGGGTATTTTCTAGGGATTAATGACCGGGCCAGTTTAATGGCTCTCTGCTGAACTTCAGGCTATCAACTTTTCACAGCCTATCATTAATCCCTGGAAAATATCTAGGTTCATGATAGATACGAGTGAAAAATAATACACAGTGTGAAGGTAAGTATATTGCTAGTGTTTCATCATGTACTGGCCCTAATTGCTAACTTCAGATGCACTTCAGAATACAAGTAAATTAGCTACAGCTTAGTTACACTGTAATTACAAAGCTGCTTCACTGCACTTCTATTTATGTAGTGTATAATTACTATCTTCTCTGGCTGAAAGCTGAAATCATGATATTATTGTCCCTCATACTGGAATGTACTACACAGTACTGTATTTTGAAGGATATCTGTAACAGGTAAGTCAGAGGACAAATTAATTCAATGTATTTCTAGGCACTGCACTCACAATCTTTTTTGTTTAAAAAAAAAAAAAGAGCAGTGGTTTGCTAACAAAAAGGAAAAGAGAAAAAGATAAACCCAAACAGTCAGGCTATTTTCCAAAGCATTGAGCTTAGTGAGAAGGACACCAGCCTTCTGGATATTTGGGACTTTCTAAGCTAGTCCATTGATGGAAGTCTCCAAATGGAGGTTTATCTTTACAGAGGTGATGGTTCCTCCTTGTAGACCTCTGTCTAAATATCATAATACAGATGACATGTTTACGCTCCATGCAGGAGGAGCCCCACATGGCTGTAGCTCATCCTTTGAGCAGCAGAGAAGTTTTACTTCTGGTCTTAATTAATCAGCACAGTTATCTTTATTAACTTCTTGGATGAGATATGAGGACCCATTCGTCTTCCCCATATGAACCGACTAGCACTGTTGTCTGACAGACTTCCTGGAGAACACAACATCTCATGAAGGAGCACGTGTGCTCAAAAAATCTTTCCACATAAATACTCACAATGTTAGGGTTAAGTTGACTTTGGGGAGTAGCACTAAGAGATCTCAAAAAAAAGGAAGTCCAAAGAAATAAGAAATATGAATCATCATACCTCATGTCCCAGGTCATGAGCTGCGAACAGACTTTATTACCTGGGTTGTCCTGCCTGGAAGAGTGGAAAGGAGAGCCCAGCTATGGAGAGCAAGGTGTGCTGCCTCCTCAGTCCCTGGCTGTGGTCTGGGGTCGGGAGTCAGAGCTGGAAGGAGCTCCCTTCTTGTTTCACATTGCGACTGGCACCTGGCTAGGACCGACCCAGCACCATCAAAGATGCTTTGAGGATCCTTCCTGCCACCAGATTTGAGTGACTCGCAGTCTTTTAACGCATCAATCCTGACAGCACCGGGGAATGCAGCCCTCGCGTGCAAAGCTTTAGCTTGTGGATTTTTCCTCCGATGTGTTGGAGTGAAGCTGGGACGTGGGTTCATGCATGTGCACGCAAGGTAGGGACTACCTCGGAAGTCTGAAGCACATCAGAGAGATTTCCTTCCCCACGCTGCCTCTGCAGGAATAGGCCTGCTGTGGTTTCCATTAGACTTGTAGAAGTGCCAACCCCCCCCACCCCCGGTAGTCTGCTGGGAGAATAATTAGACTTGGCAAGTTTGCACAACAAGCACTTATTATACATAGTATTAATGGGTGATAGGTAGAGTCTGTGTTTTTTCCACTTAATAATGCATGGATCCTCCTAGATATCCTAAGGATCTCTCTCTGGAGTTGTGTTTTGTGATCAGATGGCATAACTAATGGCCAGGGCTGATTACATACTGATTAAAAACTACTTAAGAATCTCATCTGTCCAGGAAGGGAATGCCAAGCCCTGCAGTACGAGGGAAGTGCTTGTCCCTATTTCATTTCAGTTACACCAGTTCATCTGTTGCCAGCAGCAGGCACTGAACGACTCTGCTTTGCACATCAAAGGGAATCCAGGATACATAAGGAATCTGATGTGGCTGAGTTTAGCCAGAATTAGACCTTGAAGATGACATCTTTGGTGAATGGGTATCTTCACCTCCTCAGAAGCTGATTTGACCAGGAGAGCATAGAAGCACATTCTTGTGTGGTGCCTATCTGAAACTGCAGCGTTCCCACAGAAGGTGGGAATTTCCTCATGTGACACATTTTGGTGGGACACCTTTGCACTGAGCAGACAGAAGTCTAAAAAAGTCTGGAGAGCCTATGGGAAGGCTGTTTCTCTAGGTTTTTCTTCCCATGGATTTAGTCTGGTGTGAAAAATGACAAATTCATGGGCTGGGGAGTTGGTAGTGAAAAATGGACCATTCAGAGATGATCACGGTGGGATGATGGGCAGTACCATTAGGGCACACCATGGGTGTTTGCACCATTAGGACTGTGGGTTAGTTTGAAGTAGATCCAGACTTTGGCTCCTAAAGGCAAAGTGCAGGATTCTGTCCTGTGTGTGTACTGAGGGACACCCCCATCCTTTCCAGCATAAGATACTTCTTAGCTGCCTTCGTAGTAATAGACATATTTCCTTCTTATCCCTCCTAAAATCTGCTAGGCATGTATGCCTTAATAGGTAAGACATAAACCAGAGCTGCATTCACCAAAAAGCTTTAAACTATATGCTGGCCTGCTGGGACTGCCTCTAGCCTTTCCCACAGCATTGGCTAGGAAAAACTAATTCAGCTAAATGCAAGCTTCTGGTGTGATTTTAATAAGCCTTTGCAGAGAAGCAGTTTCTGCAGTGCTGAACATGCAGTCTCTGAAGAGAGGGTCCTTTGCTGTGTTCAGTTTACAAAAGATAGCTGACCGGGACAGCCTTGGACACTTAAGGCCAAATATCTGTCACTGAATTACCTGTGAATTCAGAGAAATCAAAATGTAAATGCATCTTTCGAACACTGGGAGGGACTGTTACATTTGGAGGGTACAAACCTCAGTGTCTGTGCTAGACTCCCCCTGAATTGCCGTGTCCCTGCTGCAAGAGGCATGGTGTTGCTCTTTCCCTGTCTGGCTTGCACTGTAACAGGTTTCTTAGGCTGTCCAGCAAAATTGCAACTTGAATTTCTGACTAAAAGATGATCTACAACTCTTCAGTGACTTTGTAGTGTTTCAAGAATGTTGGCATAGGGGAAAACTGCTTTTAAAAAGTATAGAAACAGCACGCTATGACAGCGTTCGGTGTAAAGTTACTGTGTCTGAATAAGGTAGTTTAAAACGAGAAAAGAAAGGGAAGTCATTAGAGGAAGCATTTTCAGTCCAAATTCATCAGTAATACTAAAGTTGAAGAGATGTAGAGTATGTTTCAGAAAGTAGTAACATATAAACAAACAAATAAATACTAAAAAAAGAAAGACTATTTTTAAATAGCATCCAAATTTATGCCTTTTTGGAGTGAGAGGACATACATACAATTTTTCCATTGCCTAAATATCCTCTCTGACTCTTTGATTGATGGGCTAAGGGCTTGGGTATCTCAAGCCATGTAGGACTGAGTTTGTCTAAGCCTGCGCTGTTGAACATGTGGAGATTCACCCTCTGCTGATACACTGGAGTTGCAGGCACAAATGTCATAGCAGGGTCACACCTTGAGAGGTTGTATGTTTTTTAAAAGGGAATTATATGATGCCGTTACCTGTGATAGCAGGGTCTTGACCGTGGTGACATAGACAATCCCGTTTACCTATATATTGTCATTTTTTTGGTGTCAGAATGTAAATGAGCCCCTCTCCAAATACAAACAGAAGCACAGCAATACTTTAGCGAGCGCCAAAGCAGACGGCAAATCAAGTCTTCGCTTCTGAGCCGCACTGCCTTTATGGGAAGCTTTGCTGACAGTTATGAATGTCACTCATCATAGCACCCTCACACGGTTCTGATAAGCCTAAATAGTACTATTTTATAGTCAATGTCACTGTCGCCACAGAGGGCACGAAAGTCGTCTTTTAAATTCATTCCTCAGTGTAATCTGAATGCACCTGTATTGTCTACTAGGTGTTTTCTGAACGCAGCCAAATAAATTTGGCATCAGCTGCCACAGGAACTGTCCTTCTGAATAATGTCTTGTGTTGTCTAAAATGATTGCATATTTCAGACGTATAGGTTGGCACTTCATTTTTTTGTTTGCTTGCTTGCTTGTTTTTAACCCAGTTACTACCAAGTTACCTCTACTCATTCGTGGTTCTAGACTTCTCTGGTCTCCTCATGTCTTTTGCAATTTCTGGACATGGTTCATTCTTTTTATTAAAAGGAGGACAATTATATTTTGCTCTATTGCTGCACATATTGCCAGTGAACGTCCTTCCCCTTCGCGACCATGAGCTCCTCTGTGTGCCAAATGTGGAGGACTGCCCAGAGCAGTGTAAATACGCACCAGTGATGGTTACAAGACTGAAAACTGTAGCCTCCTGCGCTCCCTTAATGAGACAGCCTGGTTTTACACTCTTGGTCCTTAAGCGCTGGGTACTGGCGTCCTCTTGGCTATCACCCCACTGAAAGTTTTCATTTACAGTATAAAATAAAAACCACTAAAGCTCTTCCTTGTGATGAGCTCAAACCTACAGCTGACCTTGCAGAGCTGTGTCCTCCAGCCGTGCTCATCAGCCCTGGTCTCAGGCAGTCCGTGTTGCTTCTTTCCCAGGCCAAGACAACACTATGTGTGGCAAAGCAGCACCTGGCACAATGTGTGATGACAGAAAATGTCCCCTTCTAGTAGTGTGACACTGCACCATGTGGCACAGTCACTGCATTATCATTCTGTCAAAAAAAAGGAGGTAGGAAGGTATACAAATTTTGCCACTTCAGTGTAAGTAAGTGTTGAAATATTTGAATTTCTCCTACATGCCTTTAAATTTGGAAACCTAAATATAGGGAGGGAAAAAGTGAGGGGAACTATAATAAGAAATGAGTACGTGGGACAGATCTAAATCCAATCCACAGTACTTGTTGCATCTCCCCATCAAACACCACTCTTGCCTCAGCAGCAGAACGCGGCTGCAGGGAGTACTGTGCTGCTGCCTCGTCTGTTGGGTTCTTTTCTGGTTGTTGGGAATGATGGTTCAGCATCAAAATCAGGCTCTTATAGAAATTCATGCAACCCTGGAAACAATGGGCAATTGCTTCTAATAAGGTCACAAGCTAATGAAATATAAAAGACGTCTAATAATTGCACTCCAATGAAAGTGTTAGCAATCATCCTTGCATGGCTGATATCTCAAATATGCCCCTTGTGCCTAGTACATATGTTTACGGTACAACACTCAGACCTCTTGACTTCCCTACACAGGTGCTTTCCAGACTTAAGCATGCATGTAAATACGAATATTGCGTTCAATTTGCCACACAAATCACTAAATTAGATGCACAGGCAGCTTCTACTCCTTCACAAGAGGTTTTTCTAATAGATATTTCATATTGCACCAGTCATTTTTAATAACTGAAAATGTTCTTAGGAAAGTTAGTTTGAGAGTTTTCCAAACCTGGATTACAGCTTGAGCCTGCAAGGCATTAAATTCATGGGATTTGATTCAGTGAAGCATTTCTAGGGCTGCTCATGCGCTTAAAAGTACACAGTAACTTGGCATTGCTTTGCTGCATTGATTAGTGAGATGTTGTGATCAGCGGTTTGAACCTACGGTGGGGCAAGAGGCAGGCTAACAGGGAAGAGGCAGGCCACCCACCACTGAAAACCAGCCGTAATCGCCAAAATTGTATTAAAATAGTCTGGCTTCCTACGTGATAGAAATAGTGCCGTAATCTTAAAGACAGTATATGTTTCTATGACAGGAGGTTGACTAGGTTAAATGAAGTAGCTGCTTAATGTTAGAAGACTTTAGAAGCCATAAAGAACTACTTATCCAGTGTAGCACTTTTTGCCCTCAGGGACAGGTTAACAAAGGCGTCTCTTTTCCAGAGGATTTTCACAGATAGCTGAACAGAAAGCCTTTTTATTGAAAATGTTATCTGTATTAACAAAGTTTTATGATCTAAAAAGCTTGCTTTGGGTTTCTGCTAGATAAAGAGCCTTAGCATCATCTCCTGCAGTAAGGACAGCTGGGAGTCTGGGTCATTGTTCTTCAAATTAATTGATATGACCTGATGGGAAGGTATGAAAATCACCTTGTCAGATCCTTGCCAGGTCATTCTCTGCTGCTTTCAGACTCATGGGCCCACACAGCTGGAGGTGTGAGTCAGGCTGGCCCAGATCACTGAAAATGTCAAAGAAACTGTGTGGCAAGGAGTTTGCGGTGGTGGTCCTGGAATAAGAGGCTACGACCAAGAGTTGTATTACCATGTGCATGTAGCCAGGACTGGAAACCCTATGAGGATAAATTCCTTAATGAATAGAAAGGCAGCATTACCCTACAGATCACAACGGGCAAATGTAAACTCATTTCATTTTTTAAAAAGAGTTTTATTAAGTATAGGAAAGCTTCCAGAAGGCATATTGGAAAATGTTCAGAACCATCTATCAAGGCCTTTTTTACTGAAATACCATAGATATATTTAACAGCAACAAAGAGTGTTAAAAACACAGCAACAAAAGCCTGAGCATATTGAACAGATTTGTTTTTTCAGAGAAAATACAAGATACTACATAAAGAAAAAATTTAAGTCCTACTGAATTCAATGACCAAAGACCTTTATTTATTAGTGGAACAAAAGATTTCACAGAAAAGGTTTTGCACAAGAAGAGAAGAGTGGTCTAAGTTTAAGAGTATACTGTATTTATGAAAGTATTTTTACAAGCCATTCTTCATAGTGTTTACACAAGTGATAATTAAATACAGTTTTTCAGTGACAAAGTCATGAAAAAATACTATCAGATCATGTAAGGGTACCATTGAAGCAAAAAAAAAAAGAGACCTAGCCTTTGGACTGGTGTTAGCTTCAGCTTTGAGCGATCTGCCTGAAAAGTCCTTGTTTTTATCTAGTCACGTGGAGCTAAAGCCACAAAAGGCTGATGATTCAACTACATGATGCCATGCTCAGCATACATGGCTCTTGGGCAACAGCTGCTTATTGTAAAATACAACAGCGCTTGCTGTTAAAGTCCAGATCCTCCTAGCTCAAAATTATCACCACTGGGTGAGAGCCTCCTATGTAGCCTCAGCTCCAGCTCTGCATCACTGACCTGGGGAAACTTTATTTCATGCAACAGGATGCCATGAAGCCACCAGGTATTGCAGTGCTAGCAACAGAGAGGTGCCTAACCGGGCCCAAACAAGGAGGAGGCAGCTATATTTGGATTCCCTCCAAGATGGATGCAACTTAACCAGGTTAAAAAAATAAGGCACAAGGCCGCAGCTCTACGACAGCGTTTAAAATCATTAATCCTGAGTAGTAGGAAGCACAAAGTAAGCAGGCTGCACTGCAGAGACGGCTGTGGTTTAATGCATGAATATCTGTGGTATTTCCTATTTTCTAGCAGGGGGATACCTGCTCTCAGCAGGGCTTTCAGGTACCTAACTCAGGGCAGTGGATCCCATTTCGGCTCTGGCATGCCTAAGCTTTATTCACTGATGCAGTGATGCCCATAGCTCCTCTGTGCTTCAGCTCTTCATTTGTGCAATTAATTAATAGTAACAATACTTACTGCCTCACCAGGGTGTTGTAAAGAAAAAGCATGCTAAAAATGGTAAAGCACTCAGATATTGGATAATAAGGACTTTGTAACCTCCTAGGGAAAATTTTAAAGAATTGGCACTGTTCGAATGTAGATCAAAGTTTAAGCCTTTTAAGACTAAATTTCCGCCCCGCACAGACAAAGGACCTGGAAGAAGAGTCCTGTAGCACGTCGGCTTTGTGCTGGCCCCGTGTGTAATGTCACCTTTCTCAAGGCATTTTGCTAAAGGCAGAGGTTCCTGAGAAAGTCCTTGGTCGAGCCATGATGAACTGCCCCAAGTCAGTTCCTTCCTCGCATGCTCCGGCCACAAGGACAGGCTGCCTTGCTGCCACTTCATGCATGGGCACGTACTGCCCTTGTTCTCTTCAGGCAGCTCTCTCATGTTGTGTTTAAGATGAGTGTAGGGTCTATTTTACATTTCCATGAGACAGAGGTGCAAGTCACAGTGCAGCTGCTAGTGGAAGGCAGCACCAAATCCCTGGGATAAGTCTGATGCTGCAGTCAAGGAGAGTCAAAGAGTTTTGACCTCATGGTGAGAAGATCCATCCACCACAGTACTCAATGCAAAGCCCGTTCGGGCTGCTGGAAGGGCTCTGCATTGACTCTGATGGCCATTGGCCTTTTCACGGAGTAGAGCTGTAGTACAGGGAATAAAAGTAGGGGGTCAGTTACACCCTTACTCAGCCCCTCTGGGAAATGTCTAAAGAAAAATGTTGCGGGACCTTTGGTATGCAAATGGATACTGCACTGTGTCCCAGCACTTTATAAGAAACTAGACTTGATATGGTTCTAGTCTTCTCCTACAACAAAGAAGAGGATGCACATGGCAGAGCATAGAGCAAAATTTAAAAACCTAGTGTGATTTCACAGCTGGTGTCCACTTAAGCAACCCAGAAGTAATTTCCCATTCAGCCCATGAGAACAGGTTTAAAGTTCATTTGTGCCATTCACTTCCTTCTTTAGTCCTTCTTGTTCCTCTCTCAGAGGTTCCAGCTCAGGCCCATCCTGTGCGGTTTCTCTGTTCCAGTTATTTCTGCCTTCATTTTCTGTCCTTACAGATTTAAGATCCTCTTCTTTTGCCTTTCTTTCCTTCTCCTCCTTGGCAAGCATACGATAATTATAATAATTCATGATGAACAGGAAGGTTCCTGCCAGGACCATCACAGCTCCACATTTGATGAACATATATTTATAGTCCCCAAAGGTATCAATAAGAGTTCCTGTAAAACATATATTAAAAAAAAAAAAAGGGGGTGAAACTTAGAGATGAAGGCAAGAATATTGTGTTTTCACATCCTAAATATAAAGGGACTTGGCTTTAGGATAAAATAATACATTCTCTGGACTTCTGATCTCTTCCACAAATACTCTGATCCTGCAAATACTACACACGTGTTCCACTATATAGCCTGTGGGTAGTTAACGTTGATATAGGTAACACTACCAATAATTTGTACACTTAAATAGAAGGAGACAGAGAACCTATATTGCAAAGACTGGACTTTTCAGGCACACCTATTTTTTCCATGTAGAAACTAAGTCCTCTGATCACAGAGTCTGCTGACGGTCTTTCCATTGACTCCAGTGATCACCTACAAGGATGTCCATTTGACTTGGTAGTCCTCAGGCTGCCAACAAAAGCGGCAGCTTTCAGGAAGACCTTCGTGAGATGGCACTGGCCACTGGGTCTTGTCTCAGGCTCTTGACAAAGACCTTCCAATTTATTCTATCACGGGTCGTTCACCAGGATTAGAGGAGACTCAGCTTTTGGTCACAGCTGCCCTTTCTGCATATATATTCATGATCTAAAGATGAAAGGGCACTGCGTGGAACTGGAAAACATTAGTTCCAGGGAAAGCAAAGATGATGCTGTCAATGTCAGATAATTTCAATGCCAAGACAAATGTGACAGGTTCCTCTCAAAGGTTAATGCCTCTGCTACGGAGTTACAGAGTAATTGAAGGGAGATGGCTTAATTGAAATGTCAGTGTTCTCCATTATGTCAAAATGTAACACAAATCTTATTGGGATTATGATCCTGGCATTAATTCCCATTTACTGGTGCAACACAGACCATTCTTAACATCCCAAATCCTAATTAAAGTAAGACCCACTCCTAACCTGGCCTTCACAGTACAGATAGGCCTCCTTGAAACTGGCCCATCATCCATTAGCTCTCTGACTTTTTGGCATATGTTCTCCTTCTTAAAAAGAGGGACCTTTAATTACTTCCTGACTGACCCTTAATGTTGAAAAGCTGATGATTAATTACCCCACTGCATTACACTAACGGGGGATTTTATGGCCACCAGATAAGATTTCTTGATCACAAAAATAAAAATTTTTAACTGGTTTTGGTCAACGGTTCTTCCTGAATCTGGATGTCTCGGTACACCATTTTCAATGCACTGTGATTTTCATGTTACTGGTGAAACATCAACTAAATGCTAATTGCAACAGTTTTTCCTTTTCTGCTAATCAGGATGACCTAGAGGTCTCCTAAATAGGCTTCAATGAGAGTTTTAATGAGTAGAGTATTGGAAAATTCAGCAGTAGGATAGTCTTGCCTCTTTTCCTTTGAGAATAAGATAAAGTCATAAAACACACTGGGAACAATTTACTTAGTTCATTAAAGCAGAACCCTGCAGTAGGTTATTAAAATGCCAAAGAACCAATAAATTTGCTGCTTATTAAAATGGTGGGGAAAACCCTACAAAACTAATATTATTGATTATTACATAGAACTGTTTTAGCCTCATTAGCAGTCTCTGGTCATTAACTTAATCCTCCACACAGAAAATTATGTAATTCAGAAAACGGTCATTTTAAAATTGTATTTTCTTTTGTTTGTCATTAATTAAATAATGACTCTCTAAGACAGCAAGAGGATACAGCTGCTTCTGTCACACTGTCTGAGCTACATGGTAATATGAAGAATTAAATGGCTCTGCAAGATGTGTCATACAATTAGCCAGATCTCAGTTTTGAATCCAGGAAATGGGTTTGAACTGCCTGCTTCCTGTGCATTCTTTAAACTTACTATGATAATGTCCTCTCAAAAGAATTAGCAGAGTTTAACTTTTGTACATCCATATACAGATAGCACACACAACCTAATTAAACATTTTAGCATACCTAAAGGTGACCTGTTTCCAAACCAGTTATTCAAGTTTGCATACAGGTGAAATGCAAATTGCAGGACAGGGCACATACATAGGATGGTACCTATACACTGAGAGGATGTCACCTGTAAAGTCATTTAATTCATAGCCAACTCAGGTTTGATAAGGACTGCACTTGAGCCAAATGCCAGACTCAAATACGGTATCTTCCAGACATGGTGTGTTCCTTGTAGAAAAAGAAGTGAGCGTGTGCTATAGAGGGAAAGAAGCGAAGGCTGTTAAAATCACAGGAGATCAGTGCGCCCACTTATCTTCAGATGACTGTAAGCCCTGCTGGAGGTTCAATGTTGTCAGCATGGAACTTTGAGGGTCTTTGCCTTTTGATATTTCAAACCATGCCATCCAAAATAAACCTATTTTTATTTTTGGAACCGCCTTAAATCTATCAGATGCACTAAGATGATTGAAATCCATAAGTGGAAATACTCAGAGCCTTAGAGACAAATAGCAAGGCTTAGGTTTGAGTCAACAACAGGATTTCATAGAACTGTTGTGTTTTACTGTGCTTAAATTGTGGTGGCCTCCACCCTTTTGCAACAGGAGGAGTCTCCAGGAAGAATTGTCTGAAGTGCAAGGTTCTTGGTGCTGCAGGAAGTTTTGTTCTGCAAGTTCAGTTCGAGTATTTGAAGGGATCAGGGACTAAAAGATCACTCTCCAAAATGTTGACTTCAACTGGAGGACTACAGAGAAAGGAGTAAAGAGGAAATACTGGAGGAGATACCTAGGACCTGCCTTCCCTGGCCAATTACTAGTGGAAAAACGGTGGGTGGGACGCACTTCTTACAAACTGTGCTTGCAAGAGACTAAATATAAGTGACAACCCCATGGAAGCAGAGGAAGAAAATACACTCACCTCCAATAGGTGGTCCCAGCAATATCGTGCAGCACTCCGCAATGGTGACGAGGCCAACAGCACTTGTGAACCGGGCAGCTCCCACGAGGTCCATGAGCGTTTCAAAGAGCATGGCACAAACCATGCCGAAGGCCAAGCCGAAAAAGATGGAGTAGACGACGAGCCCCGTGTAGCCAGAAGCCAGCGGGCACAGAAGGTGGCAGGTGCCATTGAAAGCAATGGAGAAGCTGAAAAAGTATTGAATCCGCGGCCTCACCCACTTGCTATTTGCAATGATGCCAGTGGTAGGTCGGGCAATCATATCCACGATAGCAAGGATCGAAAGGAGGAAAGCAGCTGAATATTCATCAATGCCGATGTGCTTTGCATAGGGTGCCAGAAAAACAATGGGGGCAAAAAAACCCAGGAACATGAGCACATTTCCAATCAGGTAAATCAAGAACCCTCTGTGCTTAAAGAGAGAAAAATCGAGGTACTGATTGATTTTTTCACAACAGTCCTTTCCTCCTTCCTCTTCCGTTTTGTTCTCCATGGGGACATTTGTGGGACTACTCATTTCCATGGCCTCTTCAGTGACCTCTTTTTTGAGAGCATCCTTCCCTTCCTCAGTCACCTGGGGTTTGACTGAAGCTGGGACTGCCCTGATGGGTCTGAAGAGAGCTCCTGCTACACAGCAGTTCAATAAAATTGCCCCAAGAATTAAAAAGCTGCCCCTCCAGCCAAAATTGTCAAAAAGGAACTGGTTGAGAGGAGCCAGGGTGCACAGCATCACGGGGCTCCCTGCCATAGCAAGGCCATTCGCGATGGGTCTTCTCTTCAAAAAGTATTTCCCTATGATTATCACTGATGGCTGGAGGTTGAGAGCAAGGCCGAATCCTGGAACAGAGAAAAGTAGTTGAGATACACAAAGGAAAATTTGAGACCCATTTATCCTCAGCTCATTGTTTAAGGCAAATTCATGGACAGTTGGTCCACTGGTGGATCTTCAACATGATAGCCTGGATGTAAACTTTGCTCAATATATCCCTGAGCTTCTGGCTGCCACATTTGGGTAACCAGACCCCCACAAAGACACCTTCTGTCAGAGAACGCCCCTTCCTCTTGCACTGCAGATCTCTTGGGTGGCAAACCTAGCACAAAGAGTTTGCTTCAGAATAAATTGAAACTATACCCTCAGTGAATGTTGGCTGGTTTTGTCCAGACACAACAGCCTTGCTGGAGGAGAGGATGGATCTATTAAAAAAAAAAAAAAAAAGACAACTCTCGGTTTGAGGAAGGTTGTTCTGGCTTGGATAGTGCTCTAACCACCAAAGCGCATCCTTGTCAAAGTGCAGCTGGGTCTGCCATCCCCTTCCATGGGCAGCGGGCACCCAACACTGCTGTCACGCAACAGGCCTGCACAGAAAATAACCTCACCCTTCTCAGCCGCTAGTAATTTGGTGGGGTGAGCAATTCAGGTCTGATGCAAAAGAATAAGAGGTCTGCAAGTACACAGCAAAACAGCTACTGAGGATGCTAATTAAACAGGACCCTAGGGTGTTTCTTTTAATTAAAATTTATTTTTATTCCATTTAGATATATAAATGGTATTATAAATCTGCATTGCTAATTCAGTTAGCCAGCTTCTCTTGCACAGGTGAAATCTGAAGGCAGAGATAGCAAATGCTGTGGCGATCTCAACTTTCTGTGGTTCTGTTTGAGAGCACTAGCATATAATACTCTCTTCTTTTCAAACATTTCTATGATGTGCAGTATTTCCTTAAAAATTTAAATTTACAGAACTCCATCAAAACGGCATTTAAAAATCATGCCACATATTTTCCACCCTATCATCCAGGAAAGAATGAGCCACATTAGAACAAAGCAGAAATGTAATCCTTGAAGTGATTATATCAGAGAACATGAATCCTGAAAATAGGGTCATGCAGATTTTTTCTTGTTCATTAGTCTATATAATTAGTTTGTTTAACTGTGCAGTACATAATTAGGCATATTGCTTTACAGAAGAGAATTTAGAAAGGTCAAGGTCCTCAAAATTAATTAAGGAACACTATCATTAGTCGCTGATAGAGTAGAATCCAATTGATGCAGCAGAATTCAACTGATGTTGGATAGCTTTAGTTTGAAGGGGTTTACAAAATTATGATTTTTGCCAAGTCTGAGATTTTTTTTTTTTTAATTACTTGGAAGTTTAGAACATTAAAAATAAATTGAAATGGCAACATATTAAAATTAATCTTGATATGAAACATTCACAGCATGAACTTTTCTAGATAGTCCCCCTATTTGGTAGGGCATGTCTTTGGGAAGTACAGCCTGCTCATAATGCATAAGGGGCCAAATTCATCCCCAAGAGAGGGCTGACCTGAGAACTACAGAGGCAAAACACAGCCTTGGTTAGAGAATACCCTTGACAGTGCTCAGATATACAAATTCATCTTCTTTTACCTGAGAAAATGCAACACAGTGGATTAGAGTTTGCTTTAACTCTGTATTTCCCAGGCTGGTAGGTAAGGGCAGAAATTGAACCATTTCCACAAAATAATTTTTGGTAGGGACCTACCACATGTCGTGTGGAGAAGGAAAATCAGACTGGATGCCAGCTACCCACTTAAACAATAATCAACTAAAATTTTTTATTATGTGAACATTAATTTGCCAGTCAGACAAATCTAATTTAATATTACCTCATGCTCTTCCCATTAATTAAATTTGGAGAGTTTCAAATTGACTGACTGGAATTTCAATTTACTTTAAGCTTTTGGCTGACTTTAGTTGGAAATATTTATATCCATTTTATTCCAGTTTTCAGAAACTACAGCAGCTTTTCCATGGCTGAAATTGTTACTCAAATAACCACATTTTCTCCCCAGGGATAGGACAGAGAGGCCTATCGGCGTTGCATGAACAGAAGCAAGCCCGTGCCAGAAGGAGCATCCCTCCCTAGATTAAATACATCATCTCCCTCATATTAGAAGGAAATAAGTGGTGCTACAGGAATGAGCTGTGTAGCTATTGATCTTGCTCTTACTTTATTAGCAAGGGAAGACCCCACCAGGTATTTCAATGCTCAACATTTATAGCTGAGGCAAAGACTCTAGTCTCATTAGTCAACATGGTTCACCCTCGATCCCATTTTATTTCATGGCAGTCTAATTGGTACAGATTGAACTAAACCGACCAGTCATTATTGCCTTGTACGTAGCTTCGAAATTTGCTGCTTCTACCTCAGACTTGAAGAAGAGGTTGCATGCCTAACCCCCTATTTAATGCATCCAGGCTGGCATCTATCCAGGCCGACAGCACTATGGGGAAATAAGTGAGGAAGAGAACGTGGGGTTTACAGCGTATGCAGAGCGCCTCGTGCAGCCCACAGCTCGGTGCCATCAAGGACAGAGCTGCTGCTTCAGAGCCGCCTCTGACAGCGGAGCCCGGTCCCTGCTCTGCATGCAAATGGAAAAAGACATAATCAAGAAAGCAATTGAGATTGCCATATCTAATCCCTGCACCGTAAACAGATACTTCCCGCTCTGCTCCTCTGAAAAGATTTCTATTAATATGCCAAAGGCACAGGACGGCAGCAGAGACCTCCTACTACCATCTTGTTTTTATCTCCATTCCTGCAAATTGCATGAACATAGTCTTTTACGTCAGTCTGTTTCCTTCTCGGGCTAGTAGGAAGGAGGCTAGAAAGAGTGTGATGTTTACAGGTTGCTTTGCAGTCACTGCAAATCGCCTTTAAAGAAGTCTCTCGCCTTGTACAGTAACGCTGTCTCACCTGCACGATGAGCAGGCAGCTTCATAATTGCCCTTGAACGCTTCCATGTTAGGCCTGAGCAGTGAAAGCACTTCAAGCATAATTAGAGGCATCAAGCATGTTAGCGGGATTACAAGCATCTTCCCTTCTCTGTCAAATTAATATTCCTTCCCCAGCACACACACCATGCCTGGAAATGATGAGTTATTAGCTAAGACCTCATCCATACAGCTGCCCTCATTCAGCAAGCAGGAGGAAAAGATGTACACAACAAAAAATGTGCTTTGCTGTGAGGAGACATCTCAGGATTAAAGGCGAGGAGATACGGGGGCACTTTGCCCCTGTACCCTGTTGCTGGCACAAGGGTTACATGTGTGCATTGAGCACAGCTCGTACTATCAGCTCTCTGGGGTGGGCAGCGGACCAGGTTTGCCGTTATTATTCAGGGACCAAAAAAGAGCAGGGTCTTCATAAATCCATTGGGGGTTAGGCACAAAATTCCCTCCTGGCACGTTTTTAGACAAGTACCTTTGAAAATAGGAGTTGGTGCCTTCCTACAGAACTGTTCCTTGCCTGAGCCCTTCTGCTCACCAAAACGCATCTATTTTTAGCAAAGGATTTATGGTTTCTATGTGCTAATCCAGTGTTAGCCAATTTGCTAGAGGACATTTGTTTAGCAGGGAATGATGCAAGCTCATGCATCAATAAATACTGAATTTATCCATGGGAGACCTTGCTTATTTTTATTTCTCATTGCTTTGTTTCTGGAATCTCTTTCAAGGAATCTGCAAGAGTTATTCATTCAGCAATAACAGTTTCATCTAACTACAGTGACTCTCCTTAGAAAGAGTAAGGTTTAAGAGAGGAAATCCTACATGGAGATTTATTCACTACTGTACAGATTTAATAAAGCAATATTGGTGTAGGAGAAGAGGGTGACAAACTTGCTGTCCCAATTTACTTTGCTAGTGGCTGGTTTTATTGATTTTAAGTGTTGAGTTCGCACTTCTCATATTCGGAAAGCAGCAACACTTAATGCGGCTGCAGAGAGATAGGGAACATTCATTAAAACATACACCTTGCAACCTCAAAAGCCAATTTTGAGCTCATTGTGTCATGTTTTCAGGCAGGTGTCCTAGCTGCACTGGAAGAAACATTGGCTGTACTGTAGCCAAAATAATCAAAGAAAAATGCTTACAATTAAGTATCTATACTCACACAGGTGGAGAACTCACTCCAATCCATCTACCCTTAAAAGCAGTAACCCAGCAACTGCAGGCTTTAAAGATGCTGGACTGAGCCTATGCCTTCTCCTGTTTGAGTTTCCAATATGGAAATTCATATTTCAATACAGACAATTCAAATTGTAACTTCAATAAGGGAATATAGTTTTATATTTTTCTCACTAGGTAGAACATTGCATATTTTCAATCAACCCCAGTAGTTATTATTTTCAGGTAAAGGATCTCCCAACCTCACAAGCAGGCAAAGGGCAAGTAAACTAAAGCAAACCCCTGAAACCTCATTTCATACAGAGAGAAGATAATGCACAGTAATATAGGAACACAGGTGCTTTCTTCATAGTCACACTTGCATCTGGAAGGGCTTGCCTTGCCCAGGGGAGAGCGCAGTCAACCCGCATTCGCTTCAGCGGGAGCTGAGGGCACTGATGGCCATCCTCACCGTCGCCTCTGGCCGAGAGCGCTCATCTGCAAAGGGCACATCCCCTGCTAAGATCCCACACCCGATGCTCAGCCAGGAACGCAGCGCTTAAGCGAGGGATATGCTCTTTGCTAAAGTTCATCTGGAGCAGTTAATAAGCGAGGAGGGCACTTGTCTCATGGCTTTTTATCTCACCAGGTTCCCGCTGCGTTTGGCTGAGGTGCCCAAGTGTGGACACCCCAAGTGAACCTCAAGCGCGGGTGGAAAGGAGATGCTTCTTACCTGTAATGAAGCCCACGCAGATGTAGAGCTGCAGGATGCTGGTGCAGAAAGCGGCTGAGATCATCCCAATGCCACACAGCAGGCCTCCGAATATAACCACCGGTCGGCTGCCATAGCGGTTTACTAAAATACTGCTAATGGGACCTGGGGAAAGAGCGCAAAATGGTCCTTGAGGTAGGTATTGTCTGACAGAGGGCATGTTTGACCCAAAACAGGTAAAACTCTGCACTATCAGTGCCCCTGCCGGCTTCTAAGGTGACTTCAGGAAGAAAATGGGAAAAGAGAGAAGGATGATCCGCATTGCGTGGAGATGGCAGCATGTCCCATGCCACACGGTGGCTGTGTACTCCGTGACAGCTCCTGTCCCCAGGACTTTAAAGTGTCATCAGAGAAGGCAAACGGCAATAACAAATCAGGTGAACACATGATCCAAGCATAGGAGCTTCTTGATTTATTATGATGCTAAACCATACACACAAAGCAGTGGTTCATCTTATGAGGCTGATACCATGAATACTGTTGCATTTTTAATGCCTCTATTTAATGCAGTTCCAATACTGCTGACCAGGACTGAAGCTTCAGCAGAACATTTGTTAATTAAATCTTGATAGCAGTCTATGTAGGTAGAAACAGTTTGGGATGATGGATTAGCTGGAGCACAAATGAACCAGTTTGGTCTTGCATTTATGTAAAGAGGTGGTTCAGGAAAGTGCAAAATTATGAAAGAGGGAAATGGCTTAACAAAGACTCTGCATGCTGAAAGGAAGCACTTAAATCCGAGGAAGTGGAACATGCTTTGGGTGGAGGAGGAAAGAAAGGAGGTCTTGTGTACAGTAGTCTCAACCAGCTGGAGGACCAGTAACAATCAGAATCACAGAATAATATATGTCAGAGGGACTTTGAAAGTCTCAGGACCAACCTCCCACTCAAAGCAGAGCCAACTCTGAAGTTAGCTCAGGCTGAGAAGTCAGAACGAGAGAAAGCAAACTGAGCAGGAAAGAGTGGTCCAGAAGTCAAGCTATGAGCTGTAAGAAAAAGATTCCATATTACTCAAAAATCCTGAACCAAAATGCTGCAGAAATGATGCTGGAAATGAGAAAGGAGGATACAGGCAGCATTTAGTAGCTTATCTTACCTGACTATTTCTGGTGCTCCTCAGCACACAGCAATGGTGTTTCGGAGCCCAGCGTGCTGGTTTGCCTTCATTCCTGCTGTTACAAGCAGCCCACACTGTCCACATACAGATTACTGGAAACAGGTATTATAAGCTTACAGGCATCTATGAAGAGTTTGACTGTGGGATCTACCTCACCGCAGAGCCATTTGGTAGGATATTTACCTTTGCTTAAATAGTCTCAGCCAGAAACAGTGCCACAGCTCTTTGCAGACCCTGCAAACCACAGCACACTTGAGCAGAAGAGCTGGACCCAAACCCCCAATATCCCCTCAGCATGGCTGACAGCATCTGAACAAGTTCTCAGCTCTTATAATGTGCAAGAGTAAAAACCAGTAGGTATGACTCATTTAATCTAGGGAATGAAGCCCATTGTTACATCTGTAACATGTAAAATACTTTCCACTAGCTGTCTAAGGTCAAAACACTCATAAATGAAATACACACAAGCACAGACTTAACAGCATCCCTGTAACTGTGTGATCTGTGAGATGGTCCCATCAAATCCACCATTCAGTTAAAATATCCGTAAGTGTATAATTACATGGAGAGTTTTTTTCTCCTAATCCTGTAATTGGATTCACATGCATGCATCCTTTTGCTGCACAGAGCACTACAGAATTCAATGAGAAGTTCTGGGGAAAGAGATACATATAACAGACCAGCACAGGAGGAGAGGGACCCCTTTCTCACTGAATTTCCCCTGGTCAGTGCTTGGACTTGCATCATGCTTGAGCTGGTCTTCGTGAGTCCTGTAATTCAAAAGATCGAGCCAGTGTTCCTCAGAACGGCACCAACATATTCATCTGCAGCCTAAGGGCACGTAACTCTTCCATTTTTCAATTTTCCACATGTCCGCATTTCTCCAGAATCAATCTAATTACTCAACTAAGAAAATGTGGTTTCAATTACCTTTTCCCACTGGAAGAGGGCTTTCACATTAGCCCTAAAAGTATAGGATGTCGTACCATGAAGCACAGCCTTTAAAGCCCACAAGATTCCTGCTAAGGCCCCTCTCCTGCTCTGACTCAGGGCAGCTCCCAGGGAGAGAAGCCCCTGCTATGAGAAGTAAAACAAAATGCTCACATATGTCCCACTCTTGCAGCATCCACCCTGGGAGAAGGGAAATAGGGATCCACGTCCCTCTCACTCCAGTCCATAAGCTGTTATATTGGCTTCACCCATCAGTAAGGATGGGTTTGGACCATGACAGCAGATGATGAACTGGAAGGGGCTGAGGGTGGGACACATTCTGCTCTGTTTCCCGGACATGGGGACAACCTGGGATAGAGGCTGGAGTAGATGAAAGCAAAAGTTCATATCCCAACCACTGGCTTTACAAATGAGAGCACCCTTCCTGTGACCCTGGGGCACCCTCCATGAATGTACATCATCATCCTCATGAACGTGCATCGTCCTCAACCACATCGCAACTTCCCAGCGATCACTTATTAAGCCACGAGACCGCAACTGCTCCCTGTTCTTGTCTTGTGCAATGCTTTACAGCAGGTCTGCATGACCTTCAGCAAACAGCCTTCATCTGCTGTAACCAGCATTATCAGTTTTAAAGGGGGATAATCAGTCCCGCTTATTTGCCAGTCCGGGTGGGAGAGCTGTGATCTCAAAGGCATTATCTGCCTGGGCTGGGCCAAGCTCATAGGGAACTGTGACAAACTCTCAGAAGCAACATAAGCCTTTCTCCTTCACAGCCTGAAACCTTAAGTCCAGGCCCTGTAAGCCTGCTTTGCTAAAGAAGCCGTTGTACAGGATCACAGCACACAATTGTGAGTGACAGCATTTGATCTCCCTGACCAGCCTCACCCACATAGGACTGAGGGTTGGAGACCTGTAAGGTGCTAAATGCAGCTGATGAGAACGCAGGAGCAGAACATCTAGACTAAACCTTTCCAGCCACTGGAGAATCCACAGCAAAGGCCATGATGAGCACTCAACCTGCAGAGAAAGCATCAGCTAGACCTACACTTTACGAGACACCAGAGAATCCAACCCAAGACCTCAAACAGTTGGAAAACCAAACTTCCCTGAGCTGCTGCTCATAGACCGAAGGTTTTGTAATAGTCCTGAGCAGACCTTTCAAATGCACTGAAGCAAATGCAAAATCACATCCCCAAAATTACTTCCACTTAAGTCATTTGGACCTACAGAAACATCCATAGGCTTTAATGGAGCAGCCTTTCAAAAGCTGTCCCATCTCTCAGCAGAAACTGGTGCACGCAATATGTCACATAGCTGTGCACACTTCAGCACACAAACCCTGCCAGTTTGGGCAGGCACACGAAGCACAGACACGTGCACCTTCACCCTGCCCAGATGTCTGCAGTGATCAGCATCACACCCAACAGATCTAAGTGCACCTCTCCTGCCCTGCCCTGCCACATGCCACCTGTAGCGTATTTCTCACAGAGGGCTGATGATTAGCCATCAAACATTGGATAACTTTAACAACGGTGTTGTGGGGATCTTCAGAAAACATCAAATAGCTCAAGTCAGGGCAGAGGAATTAAGAAGAGGGAACAACAAAGCCAGCACCGCAGTTGTGGGAAATAGGAAACACGATTACTGCTTTGCTTGCAGCTATTGCAAAAATTAAAAGTGTGACAGCCCCTGGAAACACGGTGGAATTGAAAAGCAGGACCTGTCATTTACCAGTTATTCAGGTAGCATGAAAAGAATAAAGATGCTGTATATTACCACACAGAAACCATTTACAGTAATGGTGCGTGCAGCTTAGATCCCAAGGGACCTTTACTTGCTAATACCTGCCTGGTCAAACATACAGGAACCACAGGCTCCCTGTCCTGGCATCCAAACGAAATCATTCTTCCTTCCTGCGAGCCAAAGACGGGAGAAGCTAACAGGAGTTAGGGTGACTTTTGCCTCTTAATTTACAGAGTCAGGTAAAGACAGGGCAAGAGAAACAGCCGGCAAAGCTCTCAGAAAGCTGCCATTTACCTGGCTCGACAGGTAAAGAAGAAGAAGCCAGATGAATGCTATCTATGTCCCCAAAAAGTCACGGCAAGGACCAAAAGCCATCTCAGGTGCTGAGCGTGTCCCCAGTGCATGGCTGCTCAGGGACCGGAGCAGCCAAGGCTAGTGTCACCCAGCCAGTGCTGTCCCCACAACCCCACCACCATGGCAGCACTGCATCTTCTAATGAGGAAATGAGAAGTAAAATTTAATCAGCCCTTCGCACCCCAATACATAACAAGGACAAGGCTGCCGACACGGGGCTGGTAGCAGGCAGTGCTTCGCTGCGGGGAGGGATGGCATTTCCACCCACCCAGCCTTAGGAAACAAGGCAGCCGCTTCCACAACCCAGCAAGTGGCTTCCTCCCTCCTAATGAACTTCCAGCCATGGCCATCATTTATCATCCACCACAAGGGGATGACACGAGACAGCAGAGGACACGGGGGATGCTGAGCTTCATCCTGCCGCTGGCTTCGCTCAGAGCCATGCCCGCGGCTCTGCACCTCCCCTGGCTCGCAGGGCACTGCTGGGGGACACGCTCTCCAGTGGAGCTACCATCGTCCCCCAGGTAAAAGGAAGGAAAACCTGCTCAGAAACGCCTTGCTTTACACCCCAAGCCCTTGCAGAGCAGGGTACACGCAAAGGGGGTTCTGCCTGCAGTAAAACTGCAGTCTGGAGAGTAACAGTTTGCATCAAATATCCCCAAAGGATGCTTCTGGGCTCATGGCACTGCTGAAGACTGATGTAATGTAAAGCACTACCCTCAGCCTATATAAATCATGCTGGTTTAGTGCCTGTCCTGTATAAAGCCTCTCTTTTCTCATACCTGTGGCAGATTTCCATTCGTTGTTAGCTGGTACATGAAAGGCCATGTCAAAGAAGCTGATCTTGGTGGCAAGCAAAACACAGGAACTCGCCGGTGGGAAATACAACAAACCCTAACTCATTTGTTAGCTTGTCCAATTACTTTTCACCTTGAGTTTTGTGTTTGCAGAAGTGAAAAGGACCCTGAAGAGGAGATTGTAAAACCATAAAGAAAATGCAAAATACCCTGGACTCTCCTCTCTTCTCCTCCACAAAGCCAGGCCATCTTGTCATTTATTCTTTGAGAGCTGCTGAACTATGATCCAGAGAGGATCATAATGCAGCATTGGCATTTAACAAGAAATATCAATCCAGACTGGCTTAAACTCTTGAAAGTATGACAGTGCTCAAAAAATAGACACCTGAATTGCCTTTCTGTTTTCCTCAAAAGCTTAATGAATTTTTTATGAGCTGCAAAACTTCCCGTGTTGGTGCAAAACACCAATGTTTTTTTAACAAGGACTGAAATATTCTTCTCTCCCATACCTCTGACCATATATAGAGAGACATCTCCCTTATTTGTAAAGTTTGGTTTGACTTTTTTTTTTTTAATTTAACCTAGTACTAACAGAAACACTTTTCCCCCTTTTCGGTGGAACATGGCTTAGATGAATTTCTGCTGAAATATTTCTGTGCAGGGCTCTCAGAGAAGCAGCTAAGAGCGGAGACTCTGAAAGGCTGACCCCGTAACCCAGAGGCCTCCATGCAACGTGAGTTTTTTCCAGGTTTCACAAGACTGACCTTCTGACAGTGTAAAGTGGCACAGAGCCATTGCAAACATGTCTGCTGGTAAGACCATTTGATGGCCATGCAGATGATAAAATAGCAACACTTTAAAATAGTCCACTGCACGGACCCCAGTGCTGGCAGATTTGGGACCACCAGTGTCCCCATCGCTGGGGCTGCAACGTGCAGCTCAGCTTTTCCCACTTTTCCGCGGTGACAAGCAGCTCTAAAGAGCTGTTACTGTACAGGGACATTGGTCAGCACCAAAAGAACTGCCCAGATAGTTAATATTTTTCCAAAGTGCTGTGAAAACACAGATAATACTGAGGAACTCAGCACGACATGACTGGCGTTGACTATGTGGAGTCACTGGGGACGTAAGAAGGAGCGGAGCATACTCAGCTGGGAGGAAAGGGGGGGAAATCATTTATACTAATAAAACAAAGTCTATTATTACACTAGTAGTAAAACAACGACAGGAGCAGGCCTGCAATTTCCTCAGTAATAATCTCATTCCCTCAGTGGAATAACAACACTGCCTTTGGCCTCGTAATTTATCCACCAGGGTACCAGCCTATTGTAACACAGCAACCTCCTCATTACCCCGCAAATGAAAGCAAGTGCCCCCGCATTATTAACACACTGCCAGAATCCACCAACCTCCCAAGACGGAGGGGATCAGCATCAGCAATCAGCACCCGGTAACGATGCACAGCCCGAAAGGGAGATGGCCTGAGAAAACACCGGGTACAGTCGCAGAGGCAGGGAGAAAGGGATGGGGGGGTTAAAACCTGCAGCCTTTCAGTCTTTTGCCTTGCTAGAAGAGAAGTCCAAGGTCCAGGACCTGGATGGCTCATGCTTTTAAGTGTTTGTCACCTTGGGCTTGGAGAACTGCTGCTCACCAGCTGACCCACGGTAACTGAGCCCTGCACGTGCCTCCTCCAGATCGCCGGAGACGATTTGGTGGTATCTGGTAATAATACAGCGTATTAGTAGTCTGAACTGCTTGGTTCAGATGGTTTAGTTTGCACCTGCAGTGGCTGAGGAGCTCACGCACAACTGGCGCTTCCTCAGGCAGCGCTGCTGGAGACGGGACGGCCGCCCACGCCGGTGCTGGGGGACAAGCAGCAGCGAGCAGACACCCCAAACGCCCCAGGTGACAGCCATGGTATCAAACACCCCTCTGCCAGACCCCGAAGGGCAGCTTCCAAAGACCCGTCCACCCCTAAACTGCCTTGATGCCTTCAGTTAGCATTACTTTGCGCTGCAAACAGTCATTTTTAAATAAGGAGGCTGAAGCATATGCAATAGCAGCTCCAACAGCTAACCAGCCACCAGAAGCTGCCTCTCTTTCGTCCCCATAGGTGAAGAAAATGGTCTGTACATTGAAGGAAGCAATGGCTGCAGTTTCAGCACAACACCTGTAAGACGTATAAGTGAAGCATGGGAGAGACTGCCTGGACGCGCGTTACTCCATCATCAAACTGGTCAGTCCAGGCTCTGTGGTGCTGGGTCTCCGGGGCAGGATTGGCACCGTATCGAGCTGAGAAGGCAGTGGGTATAATGATCTGCTGCAGAAACCAAGCTGCGGCAGCCCTCCCTCCCCTGCACCCACCCAGCACGTCCTTGGGAAGCCAGGGACACTGACCTCCCATCAGAAATACATGCATTTGCCACCGCAGCATCCTGCTGTTAAAAAAAAAAGGAGAAAAACAAAGCAGACGAGGCCCAAGCTTCAGAAAGACAAAGCGTCCTCTTCCTTATCCAGCAATCTTATCTGATCAGTGCTTCGGCATTTCAAATTCCAGATTATAGAGCTGACATGCGCGGCTCCTGCGGCTCACGGAGGAGCCACAGGCCAACAGCTCCAAAACTGGGGCTGGAGCCAAGGTCCTTCGTGTCACTTCATATTTAGGCAATTAAATAACTGCTCCTGCAAGGGGATGGCGTCGCAGGTGCCGAGCACACAGCTGCCTGCGCTCAGTGGTTTCCCCAGGCTGCTGGTTTGGATCTCACCCACACGGCAGATCACAGCCGCTGACCTTCAGAAGGTCATGACTTCATGTTTTTTGAATTTCTTTCCCATGATTTTTTTAGCTAACCTTTTGCTTTGGCAGGACCGCAGACTTCTATCCCTTCCGTCATTTGAAGCCCAGCTGCAGAACATGAGTTCCCTACATGGCCGAAACACCTATTGCCTGAGATCAGCAGCCCTTCGTTACCAGTCTTAACACACCGCTCTACAAGCAAATCAGTCCCTACCTGGCCATGCTTTCCAAAGGGCTTTGCCCACCTCCTGGAAGCCCTCCATAATTTGACCGAGAGACCTGTTAGGCTGCAGAGCCATCCAGGGGCAGAAAAAGCTGCAATGCTGCGGGACAGGTTGGCATCAATGCTTTCGTGCTCCTTCCTATGGCAGCACACAAAACGCATGCTGTACTGACCGGGGAAAGAAGCTTTCACATGTTTGAACCTCACCTGTGGAAGTGGATTATAACTTACTCCTGGACTTAACACCTGCCTGCGAAGCATTAACAACTCCCCAACCAAAACTCTTCGCTTTCTTCTTCCTAGTTCTTACTAATCTCAGGTTTTATTAAGTCTATCACATCTCTATTACTGCTGCCTGGTGACCTTGCTAGCTCCAACGAAGGGCGAAATGATAAAGCTTTGTGGCCAAGTCCACGAACACAGAAATATTTCACCTGAACCTATAGCGCTATTATCGCTCTTAAGTAGAACAAGGCTATTTAAAAAAATAAAAAATATAAGCACATACATGGTGACCTTGCAGGGCTTGTGTGCTCTCTGAGAAGCAGAAGTATATGAATCTGCAGCGCCATCCATTACAGAAATCAAATCATTCCTCATCCGGCTTTCTTAACAAAATCCACCATCATAATGGCACTGCTACCCCAGGGATTGCCCCAGTGTGGGAAGACGTCTCGTTTCAATGACACAGGGAGGCTGATTGACTCTTGGTGGGACTCCAAGAGGTGGTGACAATAAGCAAAAGGAGAAAGTCCAGCACCAGGCAGCTGAGTCGCGGGTATGCAGGGAGCACGTGCCTGGGCTTGAGCAACGATGGCAGGATGCTGGATATCCACTGTGGATAAACAGAGATATTCCTTTTGTTTCAGCCTACACAAAATATCCAGGTGGAAAAGCACACGCCTAGGGAAAACCTAGCAAAAGCCCTACCTGAGAATTTTTTTTTTGTTGAACCAATGCTGTAAGCATGTAAGTAGAGACCTGACACATGATACATTACTGCAAATATCGCCTGTCCTCCTCTCCCTCCCTTCGCTCATAACCCTCACTCAGCGCTAAGGGCTGATGAGGAGGTGCTTGTGTCATTTCAGACACCCTCGGGTAACTGAGGCATCCCACGGGGTGGTCGGACACAACACAGGACCCACAGGACACAGGTGCTGGATTTCCTGGAAAGACCAGCGAGCAGCCGGCTGCGCACCACAGATCCGCACTGCATCCATACGGGCTGAGCATCTCCGAATGCAAACCATGCCCAGGTACTGACCCTTTTATTTCCCTGCTAAGCCCACGTTCTAGAAAGCGATGGGAAGCCCACAGAGCAACCACCCAGGTGTAACACACAAGGATAACCTCTGCTTTTTAGGACCGAAGCCACTTGTGTGGGAACTCACAGGTTTGGGGCTCTGGGTTTCTTAGAGAACAAGAAAAAGCCCCAGCACATGCTGCGGCAGCTCATTTCTTAGCAGCGGGGGATGAAAACAGCAGCCACAGCATGTCAGCACAGTATCTGCTAAAGGACTCATGCCTTGGAGAGATTATTTCTTAAACCAGATGACAGCCCTGTAGGATGCTCCAAGACCGGCAACCTGCTCTCATGCAAACAGCTCTCTTCCCCGCAGCGAGGGGGATGCCCAGCCATTTCCACACACAGAAAATCCACTCCAAAATGCTGGGCAATGCACAACACACAATTTTGCCAGGTAGCCCCAACACCGAGCTTTTAGCAGGAAACATGGTAGAGCCTCCACCGGTCAAGGCACATCTGCCCCAGCACTTGTGTTCCATCAGGCAACGTCTGAGCCAAAACTGGCTTGCAGAGAGCTTGCATGTCCTGAATCCGGGCCTGGGACTTGCTGCTTGTCCTTAAAAAAAAAACCCCACACACCTCCCTTCCCATGCCTCAGTTTCCCCTTTTAGTGCTGTGGTACTTCACAACTATTTGCAAGCCCTGGGGATGGGTGGAGAGCCCTGGGTGAGGTGTTCTGGAGGCAGAGAAGGTTTTGATGGGAGTTTGGACCAGACCAGGTGAGAACATTGGCAGTTTTGATTAAGTTAAGAACTGCAGAATCAAACTCATTATTAATATAGCTTTACGCCACTGCATGTTGTAAGGTGCTTTCTAAACCTGTCACTGCAATTTATCATGCTAGCACTGTAATAAAATACAGCTATAAAATTTTGGATTAAATGTTCAAGGTCAATGGTCGACTTTCAACTTCCCAGTCTCTTCCTTGCTGCTTTAGCAGATGCTCTATTAAGCAGTTACAAGCTCTGGGAGAAAGTTTCTTTGGAGAAAAGACTCAATTGTGGAGCATCTCCAGAATTAAATCTTCAGACATTTCATCCAATTACAAAGCAATAAATAATAAATAACAAGTAATAAACACTGGCTGACTTGAGGATAAGGCTTTTACTTCAGAAACGCTCTCATTTTTCTTGTGTTTGCAGAAGGTGGCTCTCTGCTTCTGTCTTTGCAAAACAGACACAACGTGATTCCCTAATTTAAATAGAAATTTGGATGTGTGAGAACAGCAGCCTGGAGATTTTGGGGAGAGTATTACAGCAGTGCATAGCAAAACTGAGACCAAGACTCCACTGCACTATATACTGAATAAAAAACAATGTATGGTCCTGATGCAACTTAGCTTTTTATGTATTTACATCTACAAACTGCACACAAACATGCACAAGGCTTAGCTGCATAGCAATTGCAAAAGAAAGAGCGAAATTCTTCAAAATGAGGGAAAAAGAGAGGTCAGATGTCTCCTGCTCCAGCCCCAGCTATTCAAGCTTATCAGCTGAAATGAGGCTGTGTCAGGATCTGATCTCTGAGTTTCACTCAGATGACTTCTGTTGTTTCATTACAATGATGAAAGGAGCATTTTGGCCACAGAGACACCATTAAAAAAAAACCCTGAAAATGCAGATACTGTCCTACGTTAAATTATTCTCTCTATTCTGGCACATGTGCCAGAAAGCTGGCTCATTGTTCAAGCTCTAACAGTTGGCTATAATAAAAGACATTACTTCTTCCCACGACCCTTACCTTGCTTATAGCCCTAGAGGAGACTGTAACAGCTACAAGAACATTGCTGCTGTTAAATTAGCAGCATCAGTATTTCTTATTTTTAGAATGTTTGGCTGCTTCCCCCGATGCTGAATAGGGCAACTAAATTACTAGCAAATTAATACTGCTTATCTTTTCTTTCCTGGGAGCTCAGCTGCCTCCTGCTTTCCCTGGGTCCTGGTTATCTCTGGGGACTCATCTGTGGCCTAGCTTGAAACGTACCACCCTTAAAAATGGGAGAAGTGCAGCTCAGTTTGGTATTGTGAACACGACATGGGCACACAGCCCAAGTCAGGAGGTGTGAAAGCCAAAGGCTTTTGGTTTTGCCGTTGTATTTTTTAATGTTGTCTTCCTGAACAAACCTCATCCCTGTACATGAGGCAAGACATTGGGAACCTTGGTCTTGTGCTGGCCTAGCGAAGTCCAAGGAGGCAGTTTGCAAAAGGAAACCCTGCTGAGGGCATGGGTGCCCTGTGATGCTCCACATTTTGACAGTGTTGGCGTGTCCTCGTCACCCCCAGAGCCTGACAGCTGCGAGCTGAAGTGCAGCTGAAAGCACCTCTAGGGAAGGATGATGGCATCTTCCCTGGTCCCTTATGGACAGATCCTGGTTCCTTTTCTTTCCATCCATCAAAGACTCTGCTCTGTAATACTTTTCTCATTTGGGGTAAGGAATGAGGTCTTCACCCATGGCAAAAAAAAAAAAACCAAACGTTGCAAGACAGAAATCCCTCTTTATCAGATTGATAGGGTTTCACCCTGCAGGATTTGGTCAGAGAAAAGCAGTGTTCCCTAGTGCTCCTCACTCACAAACCTCTCAGTTTTCCCTCCACAGCTGGAAATGTGGAATTGCTGAACATGGACACTGGCAAGAACTACAAGTACCCTATCATAAAGTCCAGGCTATCCACGTTACTGCACACTAATCTGCTTTACTACTTGTATTATAGTGACAGAATTGTTTTCTGCAACCTAGTTCAGATTAAGAAACCGGGGGATAAGACACATTAAAACTTCTGCAATATATATTGCCAGAGCCTTGGCTGGTGTAAAATGGCTTCCTAGGGGAATTAAGCAAAAAGTGAAGGGCAGAAACAGTGTCGGCTGCTGATTTTCAGTTTTAGTCTGAAAAACTGGAACTGCTCTGGTGCTACAAGCCAAAGCCTCGGGTGGTCGCTGTAAATCTGCATCCATTCTGTCCGAGTCAACAGAGCTACTCCAGCGGAGGTTTGGGTTAGTTCATGCGAGTATTTTCAGAAAATACGCTTCATTTGCATTATTTACAAAATGCAAACGTAAGCTCTGTTACACAGTAAGCAGCACAGCCTGAAAACAAGTCCCCACACCAATGAGTGTGCCACAGAAATGAGGGACTGTCTCCAGAGGATGTTTGCGAACAAAAGCTGTTGTCAGTGAGAGCGTCAGACCCTCCGCACCCTGCCAAGGCGCCGGAGGGAGCCGAGCCGGCCGGCCGGGTCGCTCCTCATGGGGCACATCCACGGGGCCCCGAGTCCTGGCTCCGAGAACCACGGCACAGCCCGGAGACGTGGCCGAACACCAGCGAGGGGACAGCAACGCTACGGCCTTTCCCTGAAGCCAGCTGAGCAAACAGCAGAACCTGTGTGCTCTTGAGGAAAGCTTTCGGATCTACGCGGCCAGCTTCCAAATCACGGCCATCTACTGCTGCTGGAGCAGGGGTGGAGGTGAGGCAAGTTTTGGGCTTTCCTTTCGCGGCTGTGAAGCCCACACCTGACACCAAGAAATGCACCATTTGGCCCCTCCAGCCCCCCAGGACACGGGCCTGATGCCTCACATAGGAGATGCTCGGTGCCCCCAACACGGTGCCCATGTGGCTGTAGACTGCACCCCCCTGCCCCTCCACGCAGGCTGCGACAGCTCTGCCTCACCAGTGATTTGGGAAAGGGAGGGAAGGAACGGACAAGTCATGGCAATAATTACCCAGTTTAGCAACTCTACTAGTTACTCAGGACTATGGTGAAAGCTTACTTTGGCATTTTTTAGAATTTCTTTTTTTTTTCAGGAGATTAGCAAAAATCCAGTGTTAAACTATTTTCTAGTTTTCAGCAAAGTAAATCAAGCTTTGCCACACGGGCATCCCAACAGCTCTAACAGGCACCGCAGCAGAGCAAGACTTTGGCAGCTCACAGGAACCAGCACCCCGTTCCTTTAGTGAGAATTTCCAAATCACTGAAGTCGCTCATAAGTCAAACCCGCTCTGGCATTAAATGCCCAGTCAATCAAATTAGATGTGTTAAATACGCTCTTGGGCACGTGTGTTTCATTTGCACCATGTTCTGCAAAGTCCCACCGCAGCCCTGTCTGCAGCCACTGAGCAACTCGGCGTCTCAGCCTGGATTGCTGCAGAGAGAGGGATGATCAAACAGGCATAAATCTTATTTGAGAGGAG
Source organism: Haliaeetus albicilla (assembly GCF_947461875.1). Taxonomy (NCBI): domain Eukaryota; kingdom Metazoa; phylum Chordata; class Aves; order Accipitriformes; family Accipitridae; genus Haliaeetus; species Haliaeetus albicilla. The sequence goes on from NC_091506.1 coordinate 7,279,932, forward strand.
AGCAGAGGAGGGGAGGACTATTAAATGGACATAACTGAGCAACTGCAAGGCAAGTGGGAAGGTGCAAAGGTACAATCACCTGCAATTAAGTCTAACAGTTGTATCATCCCCCATATTACCGTATAATAGCATAAGGGAGGGTAAAGTTAAAGCTCCTTGCAAAAAGGCAGAAGACGCTCAGTTAATTGGGATAAAAGTCCACTACAACATCCCAGGTACAGAGCACACAGCACTGGCTTGAATACTTGGAGAGGAAGAGAAGAAAGCGTGTTGGAAAGCCTGCAGACGGGAGAAGGCAAGGGCAAAAGAGCAGCATTTCACTTGCTCCAGCGCCAGCTCATCGGCCGTGACCTGCACCTGGAAAGGCTCAAGCCCCCCCATTCTACACCCCTGTGAGCAACTTCAGGCACTGCCCGGTGCAGCGTTAATCTGCAGAGCATGGTCCTCACTCCGTCATGGTCAGGCACGAACCATCTCTTCCATACCAGAGAGTGGGGGGACACATTTTTATTGGAAGACAAAGCAGAGCTGGCAACAACCCAGAGGCAGTCAGGGAGCCCCCAGCCTACAGGTAACTAGTTTGGCACATTTATTGCAGCGTTACGGGACAGGCAATGAGATACTGCTTCAGCACGTGGCAGTCTGCAGAAGGGACATGATTTTTGGGGCCGCTCCGTCGAGGTCTCCCCCTCATTCTATGGCAGAGCAGGGTTTCCCACTGCTTCACTGTGGATGATGGTGGTTGAAATCGTAATATCATCATCCTGGTGCAAAGAGCCCCAGAGCCTGAGACTGAGTGCAATGGAAGATACAGCATTTCCCCAGAAAGAAGACTTGCACTGTATGATGCCCTGAGCTACTGGGAATACAGAGAGAAATGTGTTAGGGACCCAGCCGTCAGGGACAGCAGGGGTCCCTGCTCTTCGTGGGACACATTTAGCACACTCACCTATATTAAAACCCCAACCACAGCCTTCCCAACAAGTGATGTCCTAATTTTAGCACCAGACCACAATTTACAGCAGCCTCCACTCATTCGCATACTTTTGGTACCAAATATTAGCCATCTCTCTTTGATTTCCAAACTATGCAGCTTCCTAGACTCTCATCTGTAGGCAACTGAACACACCAAAGGCATGGGCTGCCTACTTTTCCTTTTTTTCCCACCTGACTGCTTCAGAGACATTCCACATAATTTACCCCAGCCCTTTAAAACAGCATTTAAGTAGCATCTAAATGACAAGCAGTCCTTTCGCCTGCCTCCCCACAGCAGTGTTTCCCTCACCCACTGCAACCCACTTGCTCCTGTTCAGCCTACACAGAGCTCGGCTGTTTCCTTTTCACTGCAGACTTCTTAATTATATTGCTGGGGCTGAGGCAAAAGTGCTTTTCTCTGCATTTAATAACAAGCCACAGTGGAAATCTATCCCAAAGCTACAGCGCTCCCCAGGGCTCGGGCTCAGCATCCCAGCAGGGACGCCAAGAGGGTGGCCTGGGACAATAGCACTGGCTTAAGGAGAGGATTTCTTTTTCTAAATCGCTGCTTGGGTTTTGCCCTCGAAGTGCTCCATTTGTGGGTTCTCAGATAGGAACCCGGCCCTTGCAGAGCTGGGACCAAGCCTTTGCAGTGGGTTACAATAGAGCGGATTATGATAGGCTCCGATTCAAGCATCACTTCCACTTTCCAAACTTTTACAAAGCATCTTTACTTTCATTACCAGCTGCGCTGTCCAAAAAGCACTACAGTGCATTATTAAGGGAAAAAAAAATAATCCCTTTTTTAAAACAAAGAATATTTTCAGAATTGCTTTAATAGCCAGGGTAAATATTGATGAAGTTTCCTGCAATTACAGAGCATGGTTCCTGTCTACCTCCCATTGCAGACTTAATCAAAGGCAGCCCAAGTTTTTCATTGAGTCATGAAAGTGGTATCAAAATCATAAAAAAAGTGCAAAGTTATATGCACTGCTTTGCAACTGATAAGAATGATTGGCGATTTCATTGCTGTAATTATAAGCTGCCACAATAAACAAGCAGCTACTTCGTTTATTGTTCTCCACACTCACCTTTGGCTGAAACCCAGACCCAGCTATTTCACACCAGCATATTCTCAGGGCTTTTTCACTGATGCCCACGGAAAACTTTCGTAGGTAATCTTCTGATTTCAGGGTACGGGACCACCCCTGCTACCCTCAGCAACACACCAGGTCTGGACCATGCTCCTACTTCACAGCCTCCGGGTGCAAAGTTACCAACTTGTGTCAAAGCAAGGCAGGAGGGTGCCAGTGTCTCTTCAAAACAGCTCGCCTGTCCCCTCTCCACTCGGATACAAGGAGCAGGGCTGGTGCTGCCTGCCTTCAGGGGGAACGGAGGGGCTGGGTGACAGGGCCAAGGCCACGTTTTGTTTGCGGTGTCAGAGAAATCGCCCAACACGGCCCGCGGCTGGCAGCGTGGCCGGGGAGGGGGATGCAGCAGTGGGACACATCACGCAGCTCAGCCTCTTGTGCGCAGAGGATACTGCACCCCTTTATAAATGCTTCTGCATAACACAGTGAAATGAGCCCTATTACAAAAAGCAGCAAAGGTGCTGCAAACCCAGCTAGAAATAAAGGGGATGTCAGCACCAAACTGGTCACAGACCACATTTTCAAAGGCATTTGGAGTCCCTCAGATGCCCAAAAGGCACCCAAAGGTGTCAAAAGATGCCTGCACCCACTGAACATATTGACAAATTCGGAAGGCACGAGGCCTGTTTGAAAATCCCAGCCAACACCAATTTACATCTGAAAACCTGCCCCTTAGCCCCTCCAGGCTCCACATATGTCTTGTTTCCCTAAATGACACTGGAAACACGATCAGAAAATAAACCTGTTGACAGTGCCCATGCAGATGGCCACTGCCGCTTTCCCTGTACGCTGGCCCAGAACGGAGATTTCTGATTTATTTTTTGCTTTTACAACACAGCGCGCCGCAGGGGCTGGTGCAGGTTTACTCACCTGCACCGTACGTCGTGGCCAACGTGATGGAGGAAACCCACGCGATCTCGCCATAGGACGTGCCAAAGAAATCCTGGATTTCTTTGAAGAAGATGGCTATGCCTTTGGGGAAGGCGTACGCGAAGCCGATCGAAATGAAAGCGCCGACGACCACCACCCAACCCCAACCGCCGTCCGGTGGACCGGGGGCTCGCCCCACGTTAGCGGGGGGGGACATGGCCGAGCTGGGCAAACGGCTGCCCGGTGTTCCCCAATGTTCCTCGGGAAACCCTGAAACACAAAGTGCAAAGGTGCAGGGTCAGCCCCAGAGATGCTGCTCCCCCCAGACCCCCAGTCCGCCGCGACAGCATCGCCCCGACGCAGCTTCGATCTAGTGAGTTATTTCTAACGTCGCGCCCCATCCCTGCCGTTTTGCGTTGCCGTTTAATGCAAAGAATATCAATTATTTGTAATAACCCCTCCTGGCATCCATACTGGGGCAGAGGGGAGAGCAGGAGGGTGCCAGAAATACCCCGTGGAAGTGGGTATAAGATAAGAAACGGCGGCTCCGACCCGGTGCCCAGCGCCCCCCGGTCCCCCTCCGCAAGGCTATAACCCCCGGACACGCGTGGGACACCCACCCACACCCCCCTCCCAGGCAGCAGCAGCACCCACCTGCGGGACTGCGGTGCCCCCACGGCCGCCGGGACGGGACGGGAGAAGCGGGACCGGGGCGGGGGGAGCCGCCCGCACCGCCCCACGCGGGACCGGCCCGCCCCGGCGGACGGGGACACAGACCAAACCTCCTCCGGCTTTTCCCTGCCTTTCTGCTTTGCCCTTTTTTCCCCTCCTTGGTTTTCCTGGACGCCCCCCCACCCCAAGCCGAGGCGCTGCGGGAGGCAGGAGCAGCACCCAGCCGCCCCGCGGGTGTTAATTAAAGCATCCTCAGTTATTTAAATGGCAATTATTTTTTTGCCCCTCCCCCGTGTTTCCACCAGCATCCCAGCTGTTTTCTCCCCATTACAAAGTTACAGGCTGCTCTCCTGTCCCAGTACCACTACACCATTGCAGTCTCGCCCAGCTCTCCACCCGCTGTTAACGTTCACCAATTCGCCGTATATTCTAGTTTTTACATTGAAGTCCATCTAGGGAAACATTAGCAGTGTTCGCTCTTGCTGGAAAGTTGCAGTTTTGCTACCAGACACGCATCTTGCTCAACCTTGCCTCCCCCTGGCTTTAGTAACAGCCCCACAGGTCTTGGAAGAATTCAGCCTCATGCCCTCCTGGCCCAAATTTGGGGGAAATTCATACGGAGGTGGCAGCTGTTGCCTCCTGGGAGAGGGAGATCTTCTTCCCTCCATGTGTAACCATAAAGATTGGGGCATAATCCAGGCAGATTTTATGAATCATTTTGGCAAAAGACATTTTGCCTGCAAATCAATTACCCTACCTGCATTGTATATCTGCCCCTAAGCAGAGCTTCCATTCCCCCTTGGCTTCTCTGTATGCTAAGGCTCAGACCAGCTCTTCCCTAATCTCCTATAAAGCTGTAGTCAGCCTGTTTTCAAAAAAAGACAACCTAACGCTCAAAAACCAAGTCACCCAAGGTGTGTGGAAATCAACTGGTTTTAAAATCTGCATTTAAACACTGCTGCTGATCACGTTTTTCTTTCCTCTTCTTTTTGAGCCAAACACCACCCGTGTAGCGATGTCTCAGGGGGCAGTGGGCTTCCCTGTCCTGCTCTGCCTGAGACAGGAGGTCCCTGCCTGCCCACACTCTCTGCGTGGGAATGCTGGGAGCCCTTCCCAGATAGTCCAGGAAAAAGCAAATCCCTGCGCTCGCGAAGGGCTCTGTAAAGTTTTGCCGTTGTCCCGTCTCACACCCTTCTGGGTCTGTACACAGCTCTCCCCTCCCGGAGGAATGGGGAGACAAAGCTTGCTGCTATGGGCTGGTGTTTCTTCTTTAATTTTGAATTAACAACATAATTTTAACAGCGGTACCACTTTTGGTTCAGGTGCAAATATGTCAGTCTCCTCCCTCTTTCCGCCCTCCCTCCAACGCTCCCCAAACAGACCCTGTGTTACTGTAAATCCCATTTTTCTACATATGCAATTAAGCAATAATGGAGAGGGGGGGAAAAAAAAAATATCAGTGCCTTGCTCAGTAATTTTCCTGGTACAGTTAATCTAGACCTTTAACAACACATCTGTAAGATGTTTTATTACTACTGTTTCTTTCTTCCTATAAAACTGAGTAAACTTAAAACCACCAGAAGACCTTTACTCTCAGGTGCAGGGTCACAGCGTGACGACCTGGAGAGTTTGTTTTGGTACAGCCCAGACCCACTTTATGGGCTGTAAGGATACCTGCTTTTACTGCGTCGCTTGTACGATGTACAGTCCTGCGTGCACGAAGGCACAGGGTGCAGTGGCGGGCAGTCTGCCATCGCAGGAGACAATTAAAGTCTCTCCAGTATGAAAATCCTGTCTGCAGCTGAACAAGGGGCTGGCCAAGGGGACATGGCTGTTTTCCGCTGTTTTCCTGCAAAGGGATGAGGGTTTGGATTAGTGGAGTTTTTCTAGTAAATGGGAATGAAGTTTGTTTCAGCAGCTGGCTTCTGTGTTCTGCCAAAAGTAAAAAATTGGAACAAATCTAAATAAACGCACCTGAGGTTGAACTTGGGCACATCCTTAGCAGCAGTGTGGGAGGTGGGGAGGGCAGATGGAAATCCCTGGGAGCAGAGGGATGATGCAGCAGGTACAGCTCCAGCCATGACCTCGGCTGGAAGATGGGAGTTTCCTTTTGCAGAAATCCTAAATTTGGTGTCACGTTAAAGATAGTCCTCCGCAGCAAACCCTGGCATGACACCTTCTGGATAAATGTTCACACAAACTGGTGGCAAACTCAAAACTGGAGCAGGAAGCCAGTTGCAGCAGGAGGTCTTGGGGGCAAACAAATTATTTCTAAAGATGTCTGAAAACAATTAATCTTTGCCCTTGTGTTGCTGCTCTGAAGAGATGCTCACGAGCAAAGCGTGACAGCCTGTGGGCAGAGGGTGGGACTAACAGTAGAAATCCTGGGCTCACTAGGTCAAAAAGGACTTCCTAGCAATTTGGGGAGACTTGGGCTCATCTCACTGCAGCTGTCTCCGTGAGTGTTCCCCCTCCATTTCAGGAGCACAGGTTTCCCCCAGGGCCAGGCTCTGCTTACTCATCCGCAGCCAGCAGACGCTTCCTGGAGGGCAGGTTTTTTAATTTGCTGGCAAGCGGCAGCAAAATTGATTAAAATTGCAAAATACCTTTTCAAATGAGTCATTTCCCTATCGCAGTCCTCCATGTAAATAAGTGACTGCAGTTGTATTCCCAGTGCTCCGGGAGCAAGACAGAATCTGAAACTCTTCCTCTCTCCCCAGAAGGGCCCATTTTCCAATTTTTCCAAAGCTTTCCATGACAGTTCCCATAGATATTTTAAACCATTATTTTTAAATCAAATGAAATAACAACCTTCACTTATTGAAGCCCAAGGTTTGATGGACAATATTTAAAATACAAGGTCACAAAAAAAAGTGACTATTGTTGACAACTTGAATGTTTTTTTCTTTTCCTGAAAAAAAAAAAAAAAAAAGGAAAAAAACCTAGGGTCCCCTAAGAATGGAAACCATTTCTATTTATTCTCAGTAGACCACTTTGGTATTTGGAAAGAATTTTGTTTGAAGCCTTTTACGCAAGGCATTTTATTGCAGCCAAAGGTAGGAGCTACAACTCTATAACCCCAACAGTGTTTTTCCTTCATTGAGTCTTTGAAAGTCAATTAAAGGCTTTAGAAATTGCTTCCACATTAAAAAAAAAAATAAAAATCCATACCTAGCTCTGCTGCATGAAAACAGCACCGGGTAAGCGAGCACCTAAAGAGCTAACTGCACTTCTTTAAAGCGTCTGTGATTCTCACTTCCATTTCTCAAAACTATTCCACTGTCATTTTCCATTTGCTCATAAAAAGCATCAGCAGTGAAACCCAATCCATAACCAAGGTTAAAATGGAGCTTCTGAATTAATGAATAAGATTATAAGCCACAATTGTCCGCAAAACCAAAGGGCTGGCCCCGCTGGCCCAGGATGCGATACCGTTACTTTCCTCAGTGCAATCCATCTTAGGGGAAAGATACCCAGTCCTCTGAAAACAGGCGCACACATTTATGTTCCTAATAATATTCTTAACTTTTTTCAAGGGATCAATACATACTAATATAGATTATTACTTGGGAAAAGGTTTGAATTCAGCAAAATTCTTGGCTCTGGACCCCAACCAGATGCAATCACAAAATGCAAGCCTGGGGACAGATCAATAGTTCCCTGCCCAGCAAATGCAGAATTACCCTTATGCCCCCACGCTCTCCTCACCACTGAGCGTGAGCAGGCTGATACAACACATTCCTCAGTGTTTAGCCACAAGACCTCCAGCATTCAGGGATTTACCACTAGTATTTTCATGCTCGAGGTTTTAATTAAAGGGAACCTAACTCTGCCTGGCGGCTCCTGGGGCACCAAAAAGCAGGGGGGATGCGGGCAGCACCCACACGTGCTCCAAATGGGGCAAGTGGGTCAAGCACGGTCGATCCGCGTGCCTTGACATCCCCATGTCTGTTTTGGGGTGACCTTTAATTTCCATGGAGCCGCCTTGGTGCGGAGCCAAGGGATGTCGGTGCTGGCACTGCTCAGAACCACCCAGGACACCGGCAGAGCCTCGTGGCTCTGCTTTCCATCAAGTAACATTTTACAAGGGGGTCAAGGAGACATCAAAACAGAAAGTAATGAAATGTCAAACTTGCTTTTTTGCTGAACCCCAGTATTAATAGCATGGAGGCCTGGCAGGCAGAGGGATTCATACGACATGAAATAACTCTCTCCGGAGCCAACAGACCTCTTAGATGGCTCCAGCCCTGTGTCTGTGCCATCAAACCAGCCAGGTGCATGAAGCATCGCTGCTGGTTGTGCTGGTTTCCTGGAGATGATAAAATAAACGGAGCAGTGATATCACTTCTTCTGTTTTTCCCCTGTTGCAGGAGTTTAATCAGCAGCCCAAACCAAAACATTTGTGTTGGTAAAAAGATGGCTACAATTAATCTAAATCTAATAACTGGAATGTTTTCACTGGGGAATTAAAACAAATTATTCCTTTGCTATTGCATCTTTGTCTCATTTACATTTTAATCCCAGTAGAATCTTCCTCTGTTATATTTGGAAAATGACTGCATAGAAAGGGAAAAACAACATGGTTGAAGTACTCAAAGATGCATCAAGAATTGAGCTATTAACTTTTATGGCAGAAGACTGGCTATGCCAAGCCCTGAATGATTGAAAATTAGAACAAATATTGGGGGTTTTTCCAAACACCACTGAATGCAGAGCTTAGTGGCATTTCAGATTGTGCACACAAACATGGGCAAACAAACAGCTGGGGCATAAGGTTGTGTTGAAGGTGTAATTACACATTAGCCAGAGCAGAGCAGGCCACTCTTTCATTTGTACCAAAAGTAAAGGGGACTTTTTACATCGTCTTCTGCTTTGTTTACATCTTCTGCCGCTTTCAGCCAAATTAGAGTCACTACATAATCCCGGTTTTACCTAAAATAATTATTTTCATGGGATCCTGTGCATCCCTTCACTTAGGAAGGTGTGAAACGATGGTAATGTACTAGAAAGGCAGCAACCACCTAAATCCTTGGAGTTGTTTCCAAGGGCATGAGCCCCTGGGTCTCCTGTGGCTTCTGATGGAAATGTTCTTGTGAGAGTTTCCTTACTCATTTCAGTGAAAAGAAACCAGGTTAGCAAAGATCTGCAGCTCATACTGTCAAAATTCATCCAATGAATTGTGGCTGCAGGGTCCAAATGCATCCAGCCCCTCTACAAGCACCTTCTCCAAGGAATGGCCTTAAGCAGTTGTGACACAGCTGGGGCCAGAAGACCATTCCATCTCCAAGGCTGTCCTGCCCCAAATAAACTCTCAAATAGTTGTCAACAGGACAGAAAGAGGATCACCTGCCTCAGGGCTGCCTGAATAATGCTTCAACAAGGTGAGAGCTTTAGATCTCATTAAACCCTCCTGATGTTCCAGAGAGGAGAGACATTACAGGGCCACCATGAAGAGCAATTCCCACTCCACAGCAGCAAAAAGCTGGAACTGCACAACATTGGCTGAGCCTGAAATCAGGATCAGTGCCTTGGGGACAGGGGGACCTCACACAGGTTTGCAAGTAGTCTCTGGGGCACTGTTGTTTGCAGATCATAGTACTCTGAGCCATTATATGATGCAGGTATTTTCCCCCCAAATTAACCCCACCTCACACAAGTTTTAAGGTATTAGAGGGATGATGCATTAAAGCTACAGAAGACTATCATAAAGAGGCAGCTGGGGCTTTATTGGGGTTTTCCACCCCCCCCCTCAAATAAAACTGTTGTGACAAGTGATTGTAACTCCATGAGGGCTTCTCTTCTTGATGTGAGTTCTCCCAAGAAATCTTTCTCCAGGACTCTAGCACTCTGGGAGCAGGTACTGCTGTTTGCTGCATGTATGTTGGGTACCTTTGATTTGCTTCAAGGACAAGGATGCCTGGAGCAGAAGCCAATCTCAGCTGCCACCATGCAGCTTTCATCACCAGTGAGGCTGCTAGTCACTGCAAGAGAGTGGGTGGGAAACAGGATCAAGTCGGCAGCCGCTCTGCACATAACCAGCTCCTCTTCACGGGGTGGAGGAAACCCAGCAAGCTCCTTCATTACCTTTTAAATTCAGTTAAATGCTGGGATATGGAAATGAGAAACAGAATCAAACATGGGAAGAGATTAGTTCTGCATCATGTGGTGCGGATAGCTGTGTATAACATCACCTGAGGCTGAGCAGCCCTCTGTGCCCTTAACACAGGGTGATGCAATACACAATATTACTGTAGGTAAACTCAGCTGGGCTCCTGTGCCTGCATTTTCTGTGTTGCTTTGCCCTTCTGACTGACCGTTGTCCAGCAGATCAAGCACGATGCTTTAGTATTAACTTTCAAGGTCTTACACAGATTGTTCTTTAGGAGCTTGTTGAACTTTTGACACTGTACATCCATGTTACCCCACAAGATCAAAAAGAGGAGACTTTTGGTCCAAGTGTAGTATTTGTTCAAGCTTGCTGTAATCCCGGGTTTACAGACTGACCTTCCCAAGAGCCCCCTAAGTGCCACAGAAATGACTTTAAGACAGTCTTCAAAGATCCACCCATTACCTAGGTCATGTTTATAGGGGATTCCATCACTTAACATTCCTAGAGACCTTTGTGAAATGGAGTGTTTTCAGACACAGAATTAATTTCTAAAATTTCATTCAGTTGTCAGCCCCCTTTCCTAAATACCATGCTCGGAGCTGAAATTGTCCAGGCTTCTGGCACTATATATCAGCAGATCAAACTTTGCAGTTGTAAGATGAAATCCTGGCTCCACTAAAGGTGATGGCAAGGTGCCTGCTGACTTCAGCACAGCCAAAGTTTCACCCAGAAATGATATTCAATGTTACTGTTTGTTGAAGCTTTTTTTTTTTTTTTAATTACTCTACTGCAAAGAAACACACACTGTCCTAAAAGACTACTTTGTAAACAGCTAGCTGTAGCATTTCTGAATATTGTAAAAATAAAGTTAGTGTTTAAAGGCATAATTCTCCCTGAAGGGATCCCCTGCCTGCCCTCAACCCCTCTGGGTAGGCTTTGCTGGTGCTTTCCTCCTCTCTCAAAGGCAGCGTGCAGCTTCACTGGATGTCACAGAATTGTTCTAGATTTATGCTGGTATAGCTGAAAGGAAGATCAAACTGAGTATTCAATTAGTTATGCACTCAAAGATATTTATTCCCTGAGATGAAACTCCTAAATCTGTTATTATTGCCATTCCTTTTTTTATTACTATTAACATGCTGCTGCTTTCAGATCTGTGGAGATGTCAGCACCATTTACTGGAAACAACAACTGAAAGATGAGAACATGACAGGGAAATGTTTAGAATTATTAATCATTCGCACAAACAGAGGAGATAATTGATCTTCCTTAATTCTAGAAGAGTCTGTAATCATTACACAGGGATTCTTCCTAAGACTTTTTTTTCAAGATCTTTTTCTTTCATAGTTTTTGTTTTGTTTTAACCCAGATGCTACAATGATTTAAAAACCGAGTGAGGTGAAGAGCAACAGCTACTGCACCACAGGACAGACCCCCAGAGAGAAAAGGTGCTTTTGCAGCAATGAACACAGGTGTTTGTGAAGATGCCAGGAAAGGTGGGACAGGACCCCCTGCCAGCACTCTGTTCTTAGCCCACAGTCTGTGTAAAGGTAAATGCAATGCTGAAAAGTCATCTTGCTTCACAGCATCTCGTATTTTCCTGCTTACACTGACACCCTCCCGTTGTTATATGCGACATCTGGGAAAGTCAGGCGCTTGCACATGCGGCTGTAGTTTATAACGATAGCTCTGCAGCAATAAGATTTCATAAAAGTCTGTATTTAAAGGTGGGAAGGATCAATGATGAAAACCACAGGGTTTATACTGCAACAGCTTCTTCGCCCCGCCAAGATCGCTGACAGCACTTCCCTTCCTGTACTCTTCCTCTGCATCTTCATCCAGGTGCCGAGGGCCCTAGCTCAGGGAAAGCGTAAAAGGAAAAACCAGAAATCTCAACCAGTCTGAGACACGTCTAACGTTCGGTGCTCAGTTTCAGACATCTGATTTTCAGACAGCCCTGAACAGCCACCCTGAGGAAAGGAGCCCTCTAACAGCCCCCACAGCCTGAGTCTCTCTTCAGCCTCTCGCTCAGACTCCGTTAGCCCTTCTTGGCTCCTGACATGAAACCACCAGAGCCAAACAGCGGCCAGAGGATACACATTCATTGTTTCAAGGGGAAATAGGTGCTCAGTATCGCTGCTGATTTAACAACCCTGAAGGCGAACCTTTCCGTCCATCTGCAGCAGAGACCGTAGCCCAAAGAGCCTAACAAAACCTCCTCGCTGTCTGGCCGATCGACTCCAGCCAGACCTGAAAAGGCTCTTTCTGCAAGCAGGGAAGCAACTCATCCCTCACAACTCTCTGGTCATGTACCTCCCAAACCCCGAGCGTTCCAGTCAGCCCCAGTGGGTTAGCGACATCAGTATTTGCCCACGGGGAATGGGCTGAGACCAGCGGCTGGCTCCGTGGCAGTAGGAGCCTTCAGTCTCCCTTGACAAGGGCTGGATTTGAATCAGTAAGTAAAAAGTCGCTTGTTCCCGTGCCAGCTTTCCAAGGCATGCGGTCATCTTGGGAATCGCATCACTTCTGTACACAGGGTGTACCCTGACGTTTGTAGCGTGTGACCCAGGAAGCCTCCAAACTGCACCGTCCTGAAGGCGAGAGGGTACCGAGAAGATCCCTCCACCTATGACTTGTTTGGAATAGTCTTTCCCAATGTCTGTGTCGCTGACTTTGTTTGAGAAAGAATACAGGTTTAGATAGATGTGGGTCAGTGTGGGTATTCTTGTGTTCTTAAGTGTTAATCCTTTTACATTTCACCCTTGCAAAACAAGCTAAGAAGAACCAAAAGTCTGCAAAGAGCCCAGCAATAACCTCCAGCAGCTGCACCTCACAGGCATCAGCAACCTAAAAGCAAGATGATCTTCTACTAACCATTAACGGCAAGATACACACCAGCTTCTCACATCAAAGTGGCAGACTGATACTTGGCATCAATATCTGAGGCAAGCATCCCTCTGAGCATATCCACTTGGAGATTTCATTGTGAGGACAAGCAGTACCTTCCCACAACCTTTGCACAGTGGCAATTTCTGCAGCCCAGGTGCAAGTACTCAATGAACATTTTAACTTGAAGTAACCAGTGGACATATTTGTCCTTTCAGAAAGATTCTGCAGAGAGAAATCTAAAACATCATCCCTTAATAAATGACTTACAGCAAGATTTTAGCAAGAGAATTAGGGAACATTTAAAAACATATTTACATACTATCTCAAGATTTACAGGCATGTATGCCATGCCTGTTCATCAGCAAAACTTCAGGTTTTGAGTTTCCAGCATCTTCTCTACAACCGTGAGTGCAAGAAATACATTTTTTGTTTCAAAAAGAAAGCCAAGAACATGAATAGAATAAAAGACACAATACTAAATATGCTGAAATAACTGTCCGAGACTCAAATTATTCCACTACGGCCAAGCCTCCACCCACACATAGCAAGTTTTCTGATGAAATAACAAGAATTAGTGACATCATATATGCTGTCAATAAAATACTCAGCAGTACCCATTTTCTCTGTTTTGCCAACGTACATAATCAGAAAATAGAGTGCCAAAATTGCCGTTAGATCTTTCTGAGAACTTTCTCAAAGAAACACATTCTCCCCTCCCCTTTTGTTGTAGAAATCAGACCTCCTCTTCTCCAAAGAAAGATACAGTCTTGCTTCACTTACCTCCTCCATAGGTGGTAGCACACATGATGGATGTTATCCAGGCAATCTGGCTGTAGGAGATGCTGTAAACAGCCTGGAGCTCTTTAAAGTAGATTGTGAAAGCTTTAGGAAAGGTATATGCAAACCCAACTGAGACGGAGGCTCCGAACACCACTGCCCACCCCCATCCACCATCGGGGGGTACGTAGCCCAGGTCTGAAGGGACCGGAGGAGACATGGTCAATCCAGATTTCAGAGCAAAAACCACTTCCCGGTGTCCTGCAGAGCAAAAGATACATGTGTTTTACAGAATATGCATTTTGTGTAATCAGGCATGATTTTAAAATGTAGTAAAGTAATTTAGAGGTACATAGAATCACCCACTCTTGAAGCCTTGATCTTTTGCTGGCTATTAAGAGTTTTATTGTTCAATTCTAACACAACCAAAATCACCTTTCTCTCCAACAACCCTATCCAGCCCTTCCACCTGTATTTTAAATACACACCCTCAAAATACTCCTACGGCTTCTGTGTTCAGGGATGGACCTCATTCAGAACAGAAGTTAATGCCTCTGTTTTCTCTTCCACATCCAGCCGGTAGCTCGGTGTCTCACCTCGTGAGATGGCTTCTGTTGGTTGTCCCTGTCACAGTTGCTCAGCCTGTCCCTCCGGAGAGTAGCAGATGCCACAGTTGTACCGTTTTTTGGGTAAACGTTTCATTGTGTACTTTTCAGATGTGGGTGGGAAACCTTATGATTTCCCATTATCCCTGCTTAAAAGAATAATTCCCATTACGTGAGCAGCAGGTGATCGGCCCCACGGTGTGTCCAGCTCCCCCGTTCTGCCGGAGGACGAGGCTTTTTTGGCCACTTGCTTCCCCCGAGCCAACTGTGAGCAACTGCTTGCAAAGTGGCTGAAGTTTCTGCCTACTTAGGGGCAGCAATTCCTCTTGTGCCTGGCGCCTGCCAGGTTAGCAGATTATGCTCAGGAGCAACACAAATCAAAGAGGGCATTCACGCATTTGCATTCTTCCCATTTTCCCTGGCCATTAAAATAAAAGAAGGGTAAAAAAAAAAAAAAAAGTAAAACGTACATGCTTCTCAGGAGTTAATCTACAAGTCTCCTTTCAAGGTCAAGACATTAAACCAGAGGGAAGAGGAGTAGGTCCCACAGCAAAGGGTGCCAGGTAGGTGCACCTGCATCTTTGTGGATAAAAGGTGGTTTATTGCCTTTATATATTCCAAACTCAGAAGCAAGTGAACCTGATAGGAAAGGGCATCATCAGAGCTAATGGGAAGGAGCAGGCCCAGATATCAGCTGGACACATTTTGCTGAACATCAGAGGCAGTAGTCAGCTAACTGGGGAGAGAGCGACCTTTGCCTATCTTGCAAAAAATTTTTTAAAAAAACCACCTTAGGAAAAGTATAGTGTAATTTGCATCTATTTGAGAGTCCATTGCCTCTCCAGAGATGCAGTTTGGATTCAAACTGTAAGTAGGAGGACACTACTGGAACAGTAGAGAAAAAACTATTATTTTAAGCTAGTGATGTGCTTACAGATATACTCCTGAATTAATGCTTTTTTTCATCTACTTTTAGTGTTATCACTTAACAGCTGTAATATGGGGCCCTTACGCTACAGGCTTCAAGCTCCCCCTATGTTTGGACAACTGTTGCACACGCAGTAGGCAGAGACATGTTATCTCCTCTCCAACCACAGCAGCAAGCTGGGGCACCCCCAGATTGTGAATTGAACTTGCAGCATTAAGACAAGTGCCTGAAAGACAGTTCAAGAACACTGTATAAATATAATGAGAGCCGGTTCGTAAACTCTCAACCTGCCGTAAGCATTTATTCCCTGCTCCTCCTATGAAGACGTTGTCCCAGAGCCTCCCACTTCTTGTTAATCACTTACCATCTAACTCAACTTTATCCACTTCTGTTTTATAATGGCTTTGTGCTGATGGTGTTATACAGCTCAAAGGCTTTCTTCTCTTCCCTGGTGTTATCCCCTGATGGTTTTAGTGAGAGCAGTCATATCCCTTTTAGCCTTTACTTCACCCAGGTGAAAAAGCTGTATTTTTCCTCTCTCCTTAACAAGGACCATGGGAACAGAGAACCCACCTTCCTCTGGTTACCCATATCCACGCTGCCCATCATTTTAGTGGCAGCTGAAGGTTGCAGAAAGGAAAATAGCCCCAACCAAGGAGAATACCACATTGCTTTTGGACGAGATTTCCAGGCACATCAGGAAATACAGAGACAAGTTTAGGAATCCCTTTGCAAAATAGTCTTCATCAGACCTCCATTCAAAGTTTTCAATCCACCCCCTGAAAGATAATTATTGCTTTTTTCTATTGTTAACTTTTCTTCACTGTCTTTTTTGCTGGAGACTGAGACTGTTCAGCTTCATTTACATTTTATTTAAGGAAATTTATGTAAATCCATGCTCAGTGTTGCAAAGGTATCACTGCTGGTTCTGGAGGCCCTCAAAGGGTGAGAGGTTACACTGGAGAAGGATCACCACACGCCACTCTCATTTTTGCCCTCATCCCTTGGCATCCACTACGACCTACTGTGGGCAAAAAGGACTTGTGGTCAGGTCCAGTCTACAGCACATAGAGATTGCACTGCACGTGTGGCTACAAGCTTTGCTCCACTGAGACCCACGTGAGGATTCATTGCCATTTACAGCCCGGGATCTTCACTGGAAGACGAGAGGAAGGTCTGGTGGAAGAAGTCCTTGTGCTTAATCGGCCTTTAAATTAAAGCCAGTTTATTCCATTGCTTGTCCAGGATTATCACAGGTATATCTGCACAGACAAGTCCAAGCAGGCATGACTACCGCTCACGTTTCGAGGTGACCACATGCCTACAAGTCTGGGACAGGAGCTGTGCAGCCACGAGAGCCGTGCTGTGCTCTGGGGAGCAAACCTGTCTGGTGTGCACGGAAACGGGCAGGTAGAGAAACCCATGTCAGTCTGTACCCTCACTCAAAAGCACTCTTTAAATGGGCCAAGAGCTGCTGCACTCTTCACTTAGTTGCTCCGAGGGCCACCTGGCAAATGCACACGTAAAAACTACTCGACTCAACATAAAGGAAAACCTATACAGCCCTAGAACTCTGTCCAAGGCAGATGAGCAAAACCTGATTGTAAATGGAGGAAACATAGTCCAAAATGCTAATATTTAATAAATCCAGCCTTTAAGAACTCCAATTTCTACCTGGGTAACATCCAGGGTGGCAAGTTGTTGGGTTTCCTGAGGTTTCATTGCTATATCAGGAGAGGTCCAACTAAGAAGGCTTTTACAACAACAAAATAATAAATAATAATGAAAATGTCCTGTTACAATATGAGGGATGCTATGTTATAATTTCAGCAGCAAGGAAGATTGTACTTGCAAAGTTTCTCCTGTTCTGATATTAAGTAATAAAACGGTCTGATAGAAATTCGTGGAACATTATTTTTCCATTACAGGCATCCAGAGTATATGGATCAACTTATTCTGATGCAGAATCTTTATCCCCTATCATCTAAGTTTTTCCATAGAAAAAAATAATTGTCTTTTAGCATTACATTAACTATACTTCCTTACTGTAGGGTGGCATTTTAAAAGAAAATCCAAGTTAAAGAGTAATACCGGTGATGTTGAAATGATTGTCCATTGACAGGATGTTTAAGAGCTTTTATTACTTATCAAGTATGCATTTCATTGCACTGTTTCCATTTATGGTTATTCTACCCAATTTAGGCCATTCAAATATTATGGAGAATACCAAGCTCCCAAAAATATTGACATATCCTAGAGATTCTGAAATTAGACAACATAAAATTGATTAAGGGGCGAGGACACATTTCCTTATTTAACATTATGTTTGGTATTCACAATCTACCAAAGTTTAGGATACGCAAAAATTCTCAGGCCCCTCAAATTAAAATCTTTTTTGGCAGTCCTTTAAAAAGGTTGAGACTGAACTTTAAATATATTTTCAGGGATTAACAAGAAAGGTTATTTTTATTACCACCAATTCATTCTGCTTGTAAAACTGTGACTAATTGTACACCACCTTTAAAAGTCTCACATTATGAATATATTTGTTCATTTCATTTAATTTTCTGTTTAATGGGAGATTTATTGAGAAGACATTAGCATAAAATCAGATTATGGTATCAGCTCCATTGTCCAGCTTTTCTATATCAAGTCTAATTCTTACATAACACACAAAAAATCAAAGAGAGGAACTGAACTTAAATGAAAATGTAGTGCACACTAAAAAATAAAAATCACATCAGTTGACTCTTACTTCCCTGACTGTAAAACAAGGCTTCCAGAGGCTGACGTGGAGGAACTGAACTTTAGGGATTGTTTTAACAGAGTTTAGTAGCCTGGGCAATGAACAGACAGTAACGGGATACATTTACATTCTCCCCTCATTTCTCCTGTGGCACTCCCATGGTTTGTGGGGACACCGGCACTAACAAGGGCCCAGGACCATTCTCTCATGGGGCTAATATTACCCCTTCCATTACCACTCTCTTAGCCATGCCTTTGTCACCTTAAAGTTTCTCTGTACCAGCCCCCCATCTTCTACAGGTTTGCTCTTAACTTCCATGTGGCACCATAGCAGTTCCTTCTCCACTATCCACTTCAAGGAAATCTTCTATGTTTGGATTTTCCTTTTTAATAGCTGTTCTCTAAACTGTTTGATGTCCTCTGGGAAGCCCTTGTTTTGTTATGTCAATGCCCATTTACCTCCAGGACCACGCTGGGTTTTTCCCCTCAATATTTTTCAGGCCCTGCCACACCACTGAAGTAAAATTACAGACCTATAATTTTCTGGGCTGTATTTAAATGAATGGAAACATTCCATTTCATTTGTTGTTCTCCAGTTGCATTGTGCATGGAATTTAATTTGTCAGCTCTTTGAGATAATCACATCTCACCCCATCCTTGACAGATTTTATCTTTGCTTTACTCAGAGAGCATTGAAACCTCCCCCCCTTTATTCACTTGTTATTGTAGCAGAGGAAAATCATGAGAGTTGCCTTTGTATAGCCATGGTCTGACTCAAATTCACTTGTAGGCTCTCATTTTACCCCTATTTCCTTTTTGTGAAGTTATACATGTCTGGACTTCCCGCTTCTCCATCCACCATTCCCTATAGGATTCCTACTTTATTCCTGTTACTTTTTTAGAGTTAGTTATTCATTGGTCAATCTGGATCTTCTTTATCCACTGTTCTTCCCACCTCTTTAGGAAACTGGCTGTGGCTACTATCAACAACTTCAGAATACAGAAATTCCAGGTCTTTTGCACAGTCATCACCCTTACGTCTCAATCCAGTTGATATTACTGTCTTCTTTCCTTAATTTATTGAACTTTTGTCTTTTGGAACCAGCATATACAATCACAGTCCTCCATTCTGTAAGCCAAACCAACTGGGGACCATTCTTGGACTATACAATTATTTTCTACAACATTTGTTCTATCTGGTCGGAGGTTTTTTTGTTGTTAAATGAGAGCGCTATGACAAATCAAAACCAAGCCTAATGCAGCTTCACCTGTTGATCCAGGGACTCCCTGGTACCAAGTTTCCCTCAACCCAAGCAAGCCACCACGCACCAGACATACGAACTCACTAACCGCCATTCAGTGGGGCTGCTCTCCCTTCAGCAGAGGTGGGTACCACTTGGACTCCCCTCCCTGTAGCACTCCGGTTGCTGGCTGCCCTGGCAGCGACCTACTCAGCTTTTAAAGCCATGTGCTGAACTCTTCCCCCACCCCAGATGCAGCTGAGATCAAAGGTTGAGATCAGAGGCTGTATCCTCAGATGCAAGACCTTTCTGTAACTTGCAACACCCTTTGCCACCCGACCCCTCAAATTACATCGAAAGGCAACCACATCCCACATTAACTAACCTTTCACGAACAGGGATGGTCCTTTGCCCACCAGGGACAAATTCAGGACAAACTCCCCATTTGCAGTGCTCAGAGTGCTGGCCTCTGTCAGATCTCTGTGGATGTTAATAAATTATTTGTCAGATATCCATTTTCCTTCCTCCCTCTCTTCCCTGTACATATTAACTTATTCTTTCTTCACGACACATTTCTGCAGGCTCTGCTCCCGCTGTCCTCTGGGGGAATTGGCATACGGAAAGCGTCTATCTTTGCCCATCCTGCTATAGCAATTTTAACCTGGCTGAAATTCTTTTGCATGACCTCTAGGTCACCTAAAATCCTGCATCAGACTTAGTTTGTTCACTCAAGAACAAATGAAGGGATTCACAGGCCATGGAAACACTTATCAAGGGGTGAATTTCACCCTGGAGTGGGGGCAGGGGGTACAGAAACTTCCTGAATTTCTTGCCAGTAGCCGAGCAGTTGACTTGGACTAGTGAGAGAGCAATGTCCACAACACGAGTCCGTGCTTTGCAGAGGTTTATATAACCCAAATTCAGTAAGAATGTTTCTACAAGACTTATGTTGCAAATCCCCGTTTGGGGGATTTAAAACATTCCCCTGCTGTGTTTATAATCCAGACGCTGCAACACACTACTTAAGTGCAAGAAAAAAAAAAAAACCACAGAAAAAAGCTGACTGTAGGTGGGCCAGGGTAATGTTCTCATCCAATCTGAGTAGAAAACTCAACAGAAAGGTAAACACAGACAAAGAGAAAAATGATTCATCCAAGCTAACTTTGCAAGTCAGCATCTACTGTAACCTGTATTTCCTGCCTTGTAGCCAGCCACATGCAGTCATCCATGCTATTTCATATTGTCCCAGCAAAAATATCTTCCTTGCAAGGACACAATGAATGCTTAAAACCATGCCCTAGCTCCCAGTTTACATTAATAAGAAAGGCCGCCACCAGTGCTATCGCAGACAGCTCAGATGTTCTTCTCACAAATACAGGACATAAACCACACAATAGTAACAGCATGCTAAAAAAGTCTCCAATGGTCAAAAGACAGCAAGACAAATTCTTGGGAGAAATCCATCGAGGGATGGATACATACAAAGATGCCATCTCTGGCACTGCAGATTGCAAATTGCTGGAGACTGGGGAGTATTGACAGCTAGCTCCATTCTTGTCTCCCCAGGTATCCAGCATTAATTCACTGTCAGGGAAAGAATACCCATTGGACATACCTTGCTCGGCTCTTTCTACCTCACTGGTCATGGCTTCTACCAGTTATTCTATCTAAAAATGTTTTACAGCCTGAAATATAACAAGCATATCTGGTGGTTTTCTGTCTTCTAAAAGGAATAAATCCTTAAATGAGAATTCATTACAGATTGTTCGAGATGCATGTGGTCCTCTGTGCTCTGTCCCATAGGAGGTCATCAGATGCTGCCTATTGAAGAGGCTGCAATCACACCAGACCTGGAGTTCATGGGAATCATTTCTTTCAACACTACACCTTTAGGAATGTTATTGTAAAAACTTAATGGCATTGCAAAAGGTGAAATTCCTTTAGACTTTCAGAATTAAGTAGCTTCTACGCTGCTAGTCTTTTTCTTCCAAAAATGTTCTTTCTCCTTTGCTTGCAGAGACTTGCTAGTTCCCTTGGCTCTGAGCCATTTTAGACTGATGCTTTCCCATATCAAAACAAGAATTTGCCTTTATGAAATTATATTGTCCCTCCTTCCACCTCTGTGTTAATAGCAATTGCCTAAATTATAACGGTTTTCTGCTGATAGTTATTGGGCTGTGACCATTTGCATGCACTTCAGATGCAACAGCAATTCAAACTGTTGAGAATGCGTTTCAAAATCACTTTGGAAAACCTTGGTCACCTCCATCGGTGGTCGAGATAGACAAAAGCAGCAGAAACTCTCCTTTACTATTTCATTGGCCTATGAAAAATTGAAATTTGAATGACTAATCAGATGGCTCTTTCTTCTCAACACTTGCTCTCCATATACTAGTTTTGATGTAAAATGTGGTACATGCTTTCTTTCTTTCGTTTAAGAAAAACAAAATGCAAAATTGCAGAGTAAATACAATTTAAGCACTTCATTTATTGGCTGTGGGAGGTTAATTTGATGTTTACCAAATATCCCTGCCCCGAACTTTTCAGAATGTTTGGAGAAATCTGTTACTGAAGGAATATGAACAGAATCAAACTGGAAGGGTATAAACTAATTCGAGATTTATCTGCAAATATTTTTCTGCAGCTGATGTATCACATGTCATCTTGACTTCAAATTAATTAGTCTAATTAAATTTAGAACTGAGCTTACAGATAATAAAAAACTATATATGCATCATTAAAAAGAGAGAATCAAGAGCTGGCACAAACCGAGCATACAGTTCATACCTCTTACATTCGGACTGGAGGTTGCCAGCTTTCTGTGACAGTAAAAGCTGCAGAACAGAGGTCATGTGCAGGTCTAAGGAGACAGGGGAAAACAGAGAGCATTCCTTTAAATGGATTTATCTGGTACTATTTTGGTTGATGTTTTACAGGTATGTTACCATTGCTGGTACTTAGTGACACTTAAAGATCTATATAAGCACATACTGTCTTTTAACAGGTCAGACTCCACACTTCAAAGACAGTAACAGGCTGTCAGGGCACACAGCCTCCTGTCCTGTCAAGCTGTTGTGGCTGTGGGGCCAGGCTCTGTCCTGGTCCACAGCCACAGAAAGCGGTAGGACATAGGAGAAACCTGCGATCCATTTCTATAGAATGCATGCAGCAATGGTCCTTCCATGCTGGGAAGGCCTCACCATCACTCAGGTACTATGAAGAGTAGGACATCATGCTTTATCTACTCACCTTTTGTTCCTCTTCAGGCAAACGTATGCCTTCTTTACTCAAAGCTTATGACATGCAAGAAGCTTCTGTAGCCCTTCCAAAACAGTCAAACCCAGCCACATGTTCTCCAAGTGGGGATTTTTAGCATTTTTTCCATGAGGAAACACAGTATTTAGGGGTTTGTACATGTGCTCAGTCACTCTATCTGCTACCACACACACCTCAACTTTTGAGATGGCATCTGGTTTAAATTACATTTTGTGGAGGGTCAAAGCTTTCAGAGATGTAGAGTCTGTACAGGTTTTGTGTGCAATTAGTTGGCTAATAAGGAAAGAGATCCCACTGCCACCTCCCCTAAAGGAAAGCTGAAAAACACAACCTCTGTTACACTTCAGAAAATCCACTATGGAGAGATACATTAGAAATCAGTTAGCTTTGTCACTCCTGAAACAACTTGTTAAACTGTAGCTTGATCACATAAACTGAGCTTAAGTTAATAAATAGCTGCCTTTTACAGTGGATATTTGCATTATTATTTGTGTGAAGTACAGAAACACATAAACCAGCAGTGAGGCACATGGGACCTTAACTAGATGTTAAGAAAGGGGGGAGATTCAAGCTTTGTCGGTCTAACTTTTCCCCCTTCGAGAGGCAGAGAGGGGAGTACATGTTGCAAAGAGATAAAGAGAAAGCAACGGCTGGGTGTTTTTTTCTCCACCTATTGACTGCACATGAGTGCCCAACTGTGAGATATTCCCTTGCACGCAGCATACGTGAGTATACTTCTTCATGGCTTTGGGTCTATGAAGAACCAAAGCATGGATTCATGAAAGTGGACTGCCATGGAACAAAGCTGGTGGATTATTTCATTTAAGTAATGCTACTTTATTTTTGGGGGGTGGGGGTGGGTGTTCCATTCCTCCAGCAAATGCTTCCAAAATAACATGCCTCGCTTCTCAAAAGATGTCTGAAAGGAAAAACAACATGGCCAGAAAAGAATTCCACCCTTCTCAGGACAAAAACAGTCTCTCAAGTGCCCATCTATTTCTCTCTTCAAAAAATACATCACAATTTACTTTAGTGTCCAAAGAAGGAAAATCTTCTTTGAGGCTTAGAGAGTATAATCATTTGCAAACTGTGGCAAAACTGTTCCCTTAGTTAGCTGTTAGCCCTCCTCATACCCGAAAAGGTTAACCTGCCCACGCAAAGTTATCTCAGCCGTTGCTGTGCATTATTTCACATTCTAATGCATGCCAAGCGTTAAGAGGATTTCACAAGAGCTACTAGGAAATTTGGGGCACAGGGAGCCAATTCATTTATCTATTTTTTTGCCATGAGAGCAAATGAGAAATTAGAGAATCAAAGAACATGGTCGAACTACTCCTGTCCCAGTTTTGGCTCTGATCCCCCTTCCTGGCCATTACAAACCCAGAGTGCCTTCCAGATATGACTTTGATGACTTAGCTGAAAGTTTGCAGGTATCTCCATAAACATATTTTATAAACCAGATAACAGCTACTACTTAACTCATAGATACACTGACGTGTTTTTGAAAGAGCCATGAGCACTGCAGTGAAGCACAAGAACCATTCAGATGTACCTGAAGAGTGAGGCGCTCACCGAGGCCTCTGCTACAACTGCTCGGTTCAGTTTCTTTCCCCCTCTGGTTAAAAAAAAAAAAAAGAAAAAGAAAAAGAAAAAAACCACAAACTTATAAGGAGATAATTCCAGTTAGCTTCTGAAACTTTAGCTTTGTCCAAACTGTGGACCCCAAGTTAATTTGATTTGTCCTCAGGAAGCCAGTGCAATTTGGTTATCTTTTTCTTGCAGTCTCTTGTTATTTTGCTTTGATATAACTTTTTCCCTTGGGGATCGCAGAGGGAGGTCTCTTTTTTGTTCTTGTCAGCTTCAGCTCTTTCTTGATTTCTTCAAGTCCCAATAGTTCATTACATACTAGCGTGTTGCCATCACATGGCACTAGAGGATTTTCCCTTATAAGTCCTTAGAGTTTTGGACAGAGCAAAGGTGCTCCAAAGGAGACAGCAGACAGGGAGACTCAGGTTAGGATGCTTTTACCATTCAAGTATTTGGTAACTACAACTGCAACTCCATACTGGGGATGGACAATTTGGACTCTCACTCACTATTTTATTAGCAAACTCCAGAGACAGCACGGAAGTACAGCCAAATCTAGTTAGACCTGTCTGCCTAAGAGCAGCCATTAGCATTTCATGGCCGCAGCTGAGTCCTTGGATGTGGAAGCAAGTAGAGAATGCATACAGTTTAGTGTGCATTGTTGATTTATTCAGCCCACTAAAGTAAGTTAAACAGCAAGCCTACCTCCTCTGTGCTGGCTTCATCGCTTTTTTTGCTAGGTCTTCAAGAGGACACATCCGTGGTTTTTAACAGAGCGGCTGCAGATCTGGACACGAATGCAGGAAGGCAAGCAGTGCCTTTGTGCTGCTGGCTAACTTCTCTAGCAGGGAAAGCTGCAAACAGAAAAGATATCAAAATTATCCACTCCATGTTGTCCTAGGTTGGAGGAAAGGAGCTCAGCTATATGAGGGACGATGCTGTGATCACACAAAATAAACCAGTGATAATACAAAGAGGCTAGGACCCCTGGGTGCTGTAACTGGAGAGCTGCAGGCTGCTATTCAGTCTGACTGGAGGGAGTGTACCATTCTGAACCAGTGACCAGAAGCATGGATCTGTTCGCACAAACTCACCCAAGGTTAGGATCATCATGCAGCAGCCTCCAGAAAGGTGGGTACCGCACTGCGTAGCTCACGAGCAGTCTGCCACATCAGCCTGCTGCACGGACAGCCTAGGCAGCCAACCCAGTCTGACTTACTGATCGCATGTGGCAGAGTTCATCTGAAGATACACAACCACCACTAGCCCAGACTCCCAAATTGCTTCTGCTGTGACCAAACTGCCAGGTGAACAGTCTTCAAATCACACCCAGACAAGTTTACAGGCAGGGGCTGAGGGGGTGAGAGGGCGGAAATAATGCCTGCAAGAACCTGACAATAGGAGCGCCTTCCCAAACGAGAGAACTTCATGTTGTTTTCCTGGGCAGCAATGACTTAGCATCACCGCTACAGTCGTTAGACAGTCTCTGAAAGGGAATAAAGGTTCTCAAATAAAAAGCATAATTTACAAGCAGATGCGCTAAGCTCTATCACTACATCAGAAGCCACGTATAATGCTGGTGTTTTGCTTAAACAGCTAGGGGAGAGGAGGCCTCTCATTCTCAGCTCTGCAGCAGGCTTCTTTGCAACCAGCACCACTGTGCTCTCTCCATCCCCTTTACCACCTGGGAATTAACTTCCCTACTAAGTAAGGATGCTGGGAAACTCAGTAAGAAGCATTTCAGGGTTTTCCAATATAAAGTATTATCAGACTGGAAAGCCCAACTTGACATTCCTGCTGGGATGCCAGCTGCAGCCAAAGGCAGGGAAGAAGGGAAGGGAAAAGACTATGTCACCTGTGTGTAAGCAAATTAGAAGTTAGACCCGAATAGCCACAAGGAATGAGACAAAAAAGCAGAACGAAGCAACTTCCAACTTAAGCAACAGCACAGTACTGCCTTAAAAAAAAAAAAAAAAAAAAAGGTGACATTACATATGGCTGAGACACACAAGCGCAGAAATAGAAGAACTGAACAAGCATCAAAAAGATATCTCATTGGGTTAATTTTCAGAAACTTACTAAAATGCATGCAAGAGATTCATCACAAAACCAGCTGAACTCCATTGTATTTCAACAATAGGTTTATTTTAAGAAACATAACATGACATTAAGTAAAAATGCAAAATTGTGCAATTATGGCAAAATGTTTAAAAATCCACACATTTGCCCTCATAGGACTACAGTACTTCTTACTAACATACCTGAGCACTGAATGTTGGATGCCACTTCTAAACAGCCTTATGAACAGGGAGCTCTTCGATTTCTTGTAGAACATACATACACTGCATGTTTGGTGCACCAAAACTGCTTTTAGTTATTCTAAATTTTACTGATGGAATCAAGTGGAAATTACAAAATGTCTCCTTCTAAAGTAACTAATAATTTTGGAAAAAGAGATTTACACTCACGTAAGTCCTTACAATGCTAGAAATTCATTTAATAAAGGGAAAAATGAATGCAGAAAAGAAACACCACGTGGGGAAAAATGTACAGATTACTGTTTAAATATTATCAGTACCTTTGGTGCATTATTTTTTTTTTTTGTGCTGTGCAAGTTTACTTAAGCCTGACTCTAAAGCAAAACTTTACCAGGAATCTGACTTTCAGCAAAATGTAGAAGCATCTAAGAATTGGCAAAATGTCACAGCAACATTACTGTCTCAACAAACTCCTCATGCACAAGATTTAGTATATTCTACTCCCACGGCAAGTTCCAGGATTTAGCTTTTAAACACATTACAGACTTGGATCACACCCTCAGTTTGAATGGTTAAACAGAATGGAGATCTTCGTACTTTAGTGCAGATAAACAAAATTAACAAACCTACTGCAGAATTAACCACAGCATATTGTACTTCTATACATCACATGACCAGTCAATTGCTAACTCAATTCTATTTCATAGTTTCAAGTAATATATTGAAATTTGTTCTACTAAATAAATATAGAAGATTGTCAAAAAGCAGCAAGAAGTCTTGTAAATATTCAACCAAGCTTAAAAAAAAAAACAAAAAAACAAGAAAAAAGTTACATAACACTTTGCAAAAAAAAAAAAAGGTTTTACACACAAATGCAACACTGTTAGGGAGGGTGCTTCAGAAAGCTTGCAGCTAGAGGCCTACAACAGCGCAAAGAGAGCTAGCCAAGGACTAAGGATAATTCTAAAAATGAAATTAGTTGTACTTTAAAAAAAAAAAACAAACTCTTATTCTTGGCTATGGAGAGATATATATATATATATATATAAAACGGTATCCAGAAGAAAACTAAACAAAGAAACAACACACCTCAACACTGCTGGAAAATGCAGTTTTAGCAAGAACTGTCAACTTCAACTTCAGAAAAAAAATTCACGCGCTCGCATTTTAAAGAAGCGGTTTGGTGAATCTCTGGAAGATGAGGTATGTAATGCAAAGAGGCTTTTTTTTTTTTTTCCTTTTCATTTCACAGTTTTTTTGTTTGTTTTTGCCTTTTAAACATTTTGTGCAAGAATTAAGAAATAGAACCAGGCGAGTATTTTCATGTATTAGAAAGATTCCATTTGGGAACAGTAAGACCACATAGTAAACAAACATTATCCAAATCCTCAGCCATGCCAGGGGGATAAACAATGAGCTAAATATTTGGCTTACTGAAATATCAGCTGTTAAGCCAGATAATGGTAAGCACTTACAGCCAG
Organism: Haliaeetus albicilla; assembly: GCF_947461875.1. NCBI lineage: Eukaryota > Metazoa > Chordata > Aves > Accipitriformes > Accipitridae > Haliaeetus > Haliaeetus albicilla. The sequence continues at coordinate 7,307,496 of NC_091506.1, forward strand.
TGATGGCCACTGCCATTTCAAGTTAACTGCTTCACTTAAGTCAATTTGAGAAAATAGGGAAGAGTAAGATAACATACTCACAGCTCTGCAAAAATTAGAGCTGTAACAAATTAAACCTGGCAAATTACAGCTGATACGAGTTTTAGGATTCATCTTTTCCCTTTCAAATCCAGTTTTCACTACTGAAGTAGAGGCTGAACTTTGAACTTATTTACTTCTTAAAAATAAGCTATATGTTAAATACATAGAGAAAAGTGTTGCAATATATTGGATCCCTATTCTATATTTGCATCTAAGATTATTTAAGCCATGGACACTTACTGTCAATTTTGCTTTAATACACTGGATAATGACGACAGCTCAGTAGTGCAAATTTTCACATTATAGATCAGAATGAAATAGAAGTTATCTGAGGGCTTGATTGGAGGGAGAAAAGAAAAACAACTTGTAAAGTTAAGCCACACTTCCAAATTACTGGAGCACGTGCCAACTCTGCCCATAGCACTGTACTTTAGTGGAGACAGAATGAACACTCCACACAAAAAGAAAAAAATAAAATCAATATCATTAAGGCCATATCCTGTCACCATTCTGTGCAAGAATACCACTGCAGTAAAAATGTTATGTTAAAAAAGACAATATGATGACAGGACAGGGCCTCAAGACAGACACACACTCAATGAAAAATAACAGGCTGTCTTAAACAATAGCATAAGGCTAGCCCATTTCAGACAAACAAGTATTAAAAACATACTAGCACCATCAACTTTTGGGTTAAAGCCCTTTATGGGATGAAAAAAAGGTTTTAAGCAGTGTTAAAAAAAAATGTTTTTACAGCACTACATCTACGTGGCAGAAAATAGGTGTTGGGATTTTTCCTGTCCCTATCAATTAAGCTCAATTTTAACAAAAATCCAGACAGGAAGTGGTACAATAATCTGAACAGGCCTCCTTCTGGGGCAAAGGTACTCCATGTTCCAATTCTGACTTGAGTTTTTCTCCCAAATTGTAGTGCACAAACAAAATCACAAACATCTTAGCAGACTTCAAGAACAGTACAAAAAAAAAATCATTATGAATCAGGATCTACCATTCCTCTATGTATTCAGTCTAAAATTAAAAAAAAAAAAAACCAAAACCAAACAAACAACAACTTAGTGATATTGCCTCAAATTTACCCGTATTTAAAAAAAAGAGAATAAAGAAAAGTCACTTCAAAACATCTTGGACATCCTTAGCTATTAATGCTAGATTTTCTTTCACTGTAGTGCATAGTTATCCTGGCTCTTCCACTTAATTTGCTCTTACCACAAAAACACCCCTCTAGTATGACATGATTAAGTGTTTACCAGAAAAAAAAATGCTGATAATTGCACTTTGTAACCTCCTTCTCATTTCCCAGGAAAATATCAGTAAATATGAAACTGAACCAGTAATTCCCTCCCCAGACTGCAACCTTTAAAGAGCACCCATCCCCATATACAAAAAACTGCCTGTTTCAGCTTACAATAAATACTGACAGAATTTCTTTGTTTTCTTTTAAGACATGTTTTCTCTAGCATCAGATTACCACTGAAATCACTAAGGCCTGTTACTGAAAAAAAAATTTAAATAACTTTCTGAAGACACTGCGGATACAATTTAGCAACAACACATTCAAAATGCCGACCTAAATCCCAGAGCTTATCGGGAGTCTCATATACTTTTTGCCATTGGTCAGTAACCTCATCATACTGGTAGAGTGAATTCTTCCTGCTGGTTCTGAAAACATGTTCTTCAACAGTGACTTGAGTAGCTCTGACAAACAGATGGAGTTTATTTTTGAGGAGTACGAGTTTTATATACGGATTAATGGACTGATCACATGGAAAGTCTTTTTTTCGAGTCCACTTATTTTGTTCAATGTCATAGGCCTCTACGGTAAACATACGTTGATGGTTTCCACAGGTTCCAGCTATGTAGTAGATGGAGTCATTGTATACAGTTGCCAAGCCTTGGATTCTAGGCACAGTCATTGGGGTCAAAAATCCCCAGTAATCCTTCTGAGGATCATAGCAGAGAAAAAATTCCCCTGAAAAGAGAGAGGAAAAATAAAACATAACTTATGCTTCATTTCCAGAACAGCAATTCTGCAGCTACTAAGTTTTCAGGTATGTTCTTCCACAGACAGAAACAGTCTACCAATTTTTAAAAGCCTTGGTCCCATAACAAAAATCCTAGCACCATTGTCTGCTTTCTTTCAAGTGCATTACAAAAATATTAATAGCATGAGTAAAAACTACTTTGAGGTTCTATTCCAGCTGAAGAAGAAGGAATTTGAAGCACAACAGAAATACAACATTTTACATATTTCCTAGCTATCCTTTACTACTTCTAAACCATGCTTAGTAGTAATTTGGGACAACACCTTTCAAGATTCCAGTCTTGAAGTGTCTGAAGTATTTGTTTCATTCTGTAACATCTTCACAACACATCATCTACAGACTGTGGAGTCTCAGAATTCAGTGCTTGAAAAGTTGTTAAATCTGAGCAAATACTTGTGTCTTGTACTACACACAGATTTTAAAGCTACTTGTATCAGGTGGCTAGGTTACACATTTAGATTGATTTGTTTAAAAGGATGCCAGGTGAATACTTGCAAGAAGCTACTGATTCATCGTTAGTTTTGCGATTAGACTATAAAACGCCTCTTCTGTTGACTGCACAGAGTAGCATCTACAGACTGTACATAATGGAGATTCAGATGACTGAAAGCTCATGCTCTGCAAACTTGATGAAAAGAACATGGATAAAGACCACCTTGTCTTTTGTAAAGCCTGGGGGAAGAAAGGCCTAACATTTGCCAAATATTAGCATAATTCAAATCATATATAATTTCACATGGCTATTTTAAGAATTTTAACCAAGCTGCTGTGTAACCGAGCACCTCAAGTATAACAAAGAATACAGAAATAATACAGTAAAAATGAGTGGAACATAGCTTGAGAGATTAAGTCTTACAGATAATAAATTTTTTGATTACCCATTTTTGTTCCACAGTGTAACCTCCTACGACTGACACTTGCATTCCGTTGGCATTTTAACACTCTTATCAATCCTTATTGACTACTTCAAACTTATGAGCTTTCTCTAGAAAAATTATTGAAAGTTAACTTTTTTATACTACTTCAGTGCAACTCAATCAAGGTTTTATCTACCACACTCAAATAGAAAAGTTGCCTATTTCCCATACGACGAATCTTTATAATTTGCTCGTTAGCCCAGTGAAGTAGCTTGCTCATTCATGCGAGCATTGAGTTGTTGTTTAAACCACTGAAGCACAGAATTAGTGAAGCTAAAATTTGTAAACAAGATGCACTCTTATTCTATAGTTTATAATATCCACTTCTTAGCAGTTCTAAGAAACATTTAAAGGATGAACAAATACTCTACGATGTTAAATATTCTTCAGCATTCCTTTTATCTAAAGCAGATGTCTGACCCAAGAGAAGAGATGGATTGACAGAACTTGCTAGTGTAACAGAATTATTTAAAGCCACAACCAACAAGAGTCAAACCTGATACAGAAACAATGAAAGAAGAAGAAAACTCTCTGCAAATCATGCAGAAGCTCACCAACCTTACCAAGTAGCAGGAATGCAAAGTCAAGAAATCAGGCTGACTACTTCTGGTAAATAACAATGACCTTACAGTATTCTCTATCCTGTTTCTTTCCTTTGTATGGAAAGTGACCCAAAGAGGGAGCTGGTATGGATCCAAGACCCCAACTTCTGCAGGTGTTTACACAGGTGGACCTTAGCAAAGAATAACCAAGATACCCCCTCCTCCTTTCTTTCCACTTCTTGGGACTCTTGCTACAGCCTCATAGACCAGTCTCAGCCTTTTTAAGTGTAGACTGCTACATGGCTCAGGCATACATAAAAATACATATTTTATACAAGATCTCTATAAAAAAAGGGAAGAATAAATTATTTGATCCATTCCCATAATGATCCTTTTCATTCAGTTAAGAATCAATATCTAATACACCAATAAGTCCGATCATTTACCAGAAGAAAGGATGTGAAGGCAGTACTATAATTACTGACCAAAGAAACAGCTAACTAGAAAGAGATAAATCATCTGTCTTAGTTACTAGGATGACTTCAAAAAGCAGGGTAGGGCAGGAAACGGAGGCCTACAGTGGTTAATTGACTTTTCCAAGTCACCAAGAATACAGACACCAGGAATTTTCACAGCTTTAGCTAAATAAAATGCAAAGTGCTTTTTCATAGGACTATATATTTTCTTCAACACTACTGCATTTCACCCAGATAAAGAAGATTTAATAAAGAAATTTCACAGTAAAATTTAATACTATACTGTTGACTTAGAACACCACCAAAACTGCCATTTGTGCAATAACTCAATACTACAACTTAGTGACACATTCCCAGTGCACAAGAACTCAAGCAGCAACCTCCCTCTTCCTCGCCCACTGCTCTCCCTAGCTTTCTTCCCACCCCACTGTCCTGGGCCACTCTTTAAATGTCCAGGAAACTTGGATTTTCTAAGGTGCTTAAGAGAGTGCAGACAGTTGGATTGAACAACCCACACTTCCAGTAAAACACCATATAGTCAGTCAAACCACCTTACCCTGTAAAACATAGATGTTATCCTTATATTCCACAGCACTATGAAACTCCATTGCTACTGGCATTGGACAGACAGCTGTCCAACAGTTCTCTCGGCTGTCATAACACTCCACAGACTTGAGTGAGTTTCGCCCATCTCCTTCATAAACGCGACCACCTATTGCATACAGTTTACCACAGCAATGAACCAATTTGCAGCCTATTCTGGCTCGCAACAAAGGAGCTTTCGGAATCCACCTATTGCCAGAGTGATCATACATCCAAAAATCACTCTCTGCTCTGTGGTCAATGGAGACCTCGCTGCTGCTTGGTCTGTAACCACCCGCAATATAAATATCATTATCAGGAGATACAAGAATTCCAACCTCCCTCAAGTCATTTGGTGGCTTGCATAGTTTAAACACTCTCCCTGTGACCGAATCTAAACAAGGCACTGTTTGCTTCTTTCCTGAGTGTTTGTGGGCAGCATCAAAGCATATGATCATTTCAGAAGCGGTCATTCCAAGCCGTTGTGTATAGCCATTGGCACTATGTTGTCCCTTTTGTACACAGCTTTTGGCCATAGCCTGTGCAAACACGGGAGGGATTTTCTCTAAAAATGTCTCTTCCAACAGAGGCATACGGATGCATTTGGCAAATATTTCTGGAAGGTGCACTTCTCTCTTATTTTGTTCATGCTCAAACCACCTTATAATGCTGTCATAAACATGTTCTTCCTTGTCTACATTTAAATCATCACTGTCGAGTATACTTATCAGTTGGTCTTTTCTCAACTGAAGAAATTCTTGCTCTTTGGTGACACTCAGAAACTTTTTACGAATGTAGTCTTGTGATCTGTCTTTGAGTTCCTGATGACCGTAGTGATCAGCAAAGATAAATACCCCAATGGAGTTCTGTGGGTCCAAATGACTGATCATGTATTTAGCACACTGGTCTTGTATGGAAGGGATCTGGAAGATACTAGCTGCAGTGAACAAAGCTTGAACGTTGGCCTCTGTCAGCATTACTCTGGAGGTATATGCATAGTTCAATACTAAATGCATTGACTCTGCTTCAACACCAACTATACGAACTTCTTTCTGGGTACTCTCTGTAAGGCCGCTAGTGAACATAGATCTACAAAAGAAAAATATTTAGCAGTTTATTTGTAATTACCTTTTAACTACAGGTATAAGAAATTAAATTATATTGTACAGCTAATCCCAATGTGCTTGCCCTTATATCAGCACAAATATACTTATCACTGAAGTTACACTGCCCTGTTTGGGTACCTAAATTTAAGATCAGTTCTAGACTTACTGAAACAAAAGTGGCAAGCTGGAATTTCTTGCTTAATTATCTCTAAGCCCATATTAAAATTCACTCAGTTTACAAGCAAAGCTCTTGACATATCCAAGTCTTTGCACTCAACTTTCAACATGTTATTTCGCATGCATATTCTAGCCTGCTAGAATATGTAACTTTAAAAGGAAACAAGTAGTTTAACTATGCTGTTACTGTATCCAAGATACCCTCAATACTGGAGGCATTTTTGTTTGGGTTTTTTTAATAATGTGACATTTTCTCCAGTGAAACTTTCCTTTGATAAACAGACACTAACAATTAACTGACATTAAGGGAACAGTAATCTTAACTTACTAGATGCACTATATTATCTATAATTACATGGAATGTTAGTATAGGTGTGATTTTTTTTTTTTTTAATTTTCATTTAATGAAAATAAGTTATAGTTCTTCTTTGGTGATCACCACTAGAACAATGGACTATCGTACCTGAAATAAGGACTGATTGCAGCAAGAACATTCCTATGACAGGAGAATGTTTTCCCATGATCCACTTCCACTACGATATCTGTCAGTTGTCCTTCATCATACATGGTTTTAAGCTGCTGAAGAATACTACAAGCATGGAAGGGGTCCATTCCACTGCTGACTGTGTTTGAAGAAGGAATTCCGTTCAGTGTTTGTGAAAACTTACTTGGTTCTAAAAAGCAAAATTGAAACTGTTTAATAAAAAACAGAAAACCAACCCCCCAGAACTCCCCACACACGAAAAAAAACATGCACGAACAAGAATTAGCACAAATTAATATTCCATACTTCGTCACTGTCACCTTCCATCAACAGCAAGTCTAACATTTTCAAGGGTGAATAAAGATACCTCAATTTTTTTTCCCTTTTCCCAATGTACATGCAGATTACCATTAACCTATAAAATTATATCAATTAAGAAAAAAATCATATAAATAGTTCATATTTTTTACATATCACTGGGAACGGGAAAAATAAAGCCAAGAATCACAATGCTTACTGACTTATAGAATGGAAAAAGCAAAGAATGGAGAAGAATAAAATAAGCCCCCAATCTACATCACCATTATGCCAGTCTATATGTACATAGTTAACTTTACACTGAAACAGGAACTGTCTCCTAACTTACACAAGTGATGGTTAATAGCGCAGACTCACGAAGAAACAGCCCTACAGTAAGTATGTTGGGCAACAAACTTAAATTCACATAAATTTGTATATACAGTTACATGTTTTTCTTTACAAATAAAATACAATTACCATTTAAAATTACTCAGGTATGAAGGCGCTCACATATCATTGTGAAAACATATAAAGTGGAGTACATGCTTCTAAGTAACATGCGATATGCCTAATGAAGTTAAATCCCAACGTGAAAATTGAGCAATATCTCAAGCACAAAAATCTGTTTCGTAATAGCAACAAAATTTTTACGCAACAACAACAAAGGCGAGCTCAAAAGAAAAACATTAGGTGGTAAGAGCTGCAAATCAGGTAAAGCTGCTGACTGCAACAGAGAACGCTTCCAACAAATTTTGGGCAACACAAAGGGGTAAAGAGGATAGTGAACAACAATGTTGATGATGAATAGGAGATTTAAATTCTAACTCGTGGTGATATACAGCAGTTACAATTTCTCTTACTCAGAATTCAGACACAGCTTTGAGCACAGTCACAATTAAATCAGTCGGGATCTGCTGTTGGGCACACATTTCCCATGGCAGGCTCGAGGCCAAATATTGTCAGTGTCTCTTCAAAGTACTGTTAACGAAAGTCTTCAAAACACTCTTCCCCCCCCCCCAATACAACAGTAAATACTTAAAGGTAAGATCTACAACAGGGGAGTTTACTTTATCACAGTAACTGAGCTCCAAGATTCAAAACTAACCAATCATTAGGGAAGGGGAGAATTTGTACTTGTACTTGTTTAGAAACAATGTTAATCACAAGTGAGCAAATTCCAAGTAAATAATACCTTGCTAGATTGGTTCCAAGGCTTCCTACCTAGCAAAGCTTTGATGTACAAGAAAACTTTGATGTAGCTACCATTGCAGAAGAGTTTCATTTACTTTCTAACAGTGAAAAAGATGCAAAATAGTTCCTTCTCTGACCCTGCCAGTCACTCGGGCAATGAGCACATGCGATCAAGGCAGCTTCCAGTGCTGGAATAGATACTCATCCCTGTATTCGTTTTTCCTATTTAATCCTTGACATTATGCACATTACAGCTTTCACCCCATAAAACTGTCTCAGTCACTTTCATCACCATCATTTTCTCCCTCCTGCCCCAAGCACCTTTTTCCTCTATTAATATTCCTCCCACCTGCACCTCAAAATTTTAACTCTGTTCCTCCCAAACATCACCCCAAAATACTCTCCGCATTAGTTTCTCAGACACCCCTCCCTTCTCCACTCCCTACACACTCACCTTCATAGAAGCCGTTCACCATGGACAACCCCACTCCACCCTCTCGGCTCAGCTCCCCTCACACAGACCACAGTGTGGGGATGTCCCTCACAGGAAACCCTCCTTCCACCCTAACAAAGCACAGTACCACTGCACACCTCCCCTCACGCCATACTGCTCTCTCCCCACATACAGGCCCTCACTCAGGCGTCCTCTTACCTCACACCCCTGACCCCAACCCCCACAGACACCTCCCAGGCACCTTCCTCTGCTATTACCTTCCCGACGCGGAAGCGACACCCCACACTCCAAGCCCCCTCATCCAAGCCCCCCTGGGCCCACCCACCCACCCCTCAGCCCAGGGACCCCAAGCACCCCTCCCTCACACCGTGCTCCCCACGGACACCCCCCACGGAGCACCCTCCCCGACAACCCTGACCAGAGAGGCCCCAACACCCTTCCTCTACACGCCCCCCCCCAACACCCCGCAGAGACACCCCTCAACACATAGGCCCCAACACCCCTCAGCAGGGACCCCACCCCACAGGCCGCTCCCTCACTTCAGCCCGTTCACCCGCTCCGGGGGCCCGGCCGCACCGACCTCCTAACGCTGCCATTCTCGGGGCCCCGCTCCGGCAGCGGGAGAGGGGCGGGGAGGGGGTAAGGGGGGGGGGGGCGGCCCGAAAGGAAATGTCACCGGCGCTGCTTCCCCTGCGCCGCTTCCTCTCCGCGACCCGCTTACTCCCGCGGAAGCCAACCCCGCTCCTCGCACTGACCAACCTGGGGCCCGCGGATTGGCCGCCGCCCCCGCTGCCTGCCGGGAAATGTAGTGCGGGCCGCCTAAGGCGCACGGCCGCTGGCGCGCGGGGCATGCTGGGAGTTGTAGTTCCTCCCGTGCGGGCTGCCTGGGAGTTGTCGTTTCCGGGAGGCGGCTGGAGGGGGCGGGCTCTGCCCGTCGCGTAGCAACGAGGAGGCGGGCGCCTCAGGGCGGAGCGGCCATTTTGGGGCCCTCAGGCTGGGACGTGTGGACACCCTGGCCCAGAGTCCTTTCCTCTCCAGGGGCTCCCAGCAGAAATGGCTTCTCTACATAAGTAAATCCCCACCGATTCCTGCTTTATCAAGCCTTGTGCTACCTCTCTCCTGTCCACACTGACCTGCACCTCCTGGGGCAAACCCTCCCGAAGGGAGCTCACCCAGAAGCTGTCTGCCCAACAGGTCAGGGAGAGCAGACGCCACGGCGGCTGCTGGAAAACTGGCAGAAAAGGGTAAAAGAAAATGTCTGCTGCTATCCTAAATCTACAAGGACACCATCAGGGGCAAGACAGTGTCTGGATGCAAGACCCATTGCTGCGCAAGGCTGAATTGACCTTTCATGAAAAACTATAATCAGCTACTTGGTCTAAAAGCTTGTCACACTGGGAGACTTTTTCATTTTTCCTGTGTTTGTAACCCCCAGCACACTGTGGCCAGCCAGATCAGCCGTACCAATCCTACACAGAGAGCAGCTGAATGACTCCAGCAGACAAGCAACCATTTTGTTGCCAATGACCTTTAATATCACAAAGCACTGTTTCTCCATCCCGGAGATGAAGTGGCTGATAGTCACCGGCTTTTCCAGTTTTCTGCAGCAGCTAGCCACTGGTTTCATTCTTGGTAACTGAGTCATTACCAGAAGTTTGCTGTGGAAGAGTCATTGTTTGGTTGGGGTTTTTTTCCTTCTTTGTGAAATGCAGTTAATGAAAGACGAATTAACAAGTAATGGAAGCATTCTGAAGTCCACTATATTTTTCTGGTTTTAATCAAAATAGATTTAATACAACTTTGCAGCTTTTAACTGGGAATTTTTGTTAAGAAAAAAATGTCAACAAAACCAATTTAAGAAATATTTTAAAAATATATTTCCCTTTGACTCTCAGAAATAATGTAGCATGGGTACATTACCAATGCTCTAAAGCAGATTAATTTAAAGGCGAGAATAGTACCAGTCAGTGTCATGTTATGTGGTTTTGCTTTCATTTGCAAGGCATAGCTTTTCCCTACTTTAGCAATTATCAGTGGTGTCCAGGCTGCTGTGGATGATAATACTACACAACACTGGGATGATAGAGACTCTGATGAAGGAGGTGTAAAAGAAAATAGAACTTCACGTCTGCAAATCGATTCTGCAGTTTTCCAATTTCCCCATTCAGCAATGGCACGGCCTGTAAAATTGTCCCTAGAAATATAAAACGAAGGGAAGGAGAATACCTCCACTCTTGCCTTTTAGCAAATGACACTGCCTGATACAGTTCATTTCCTTTGGCATGGACTGGGCTGGATTAGTGTTCAAAATGCAGAAGTGAAGTGGAGAATGTTTTTAAATCTAGATACCACATTGAACTGGTACTTCAAAGCACGAGCTTTTCTTGAAATAGCTTACCTTTGTATGGTTTTTGGTGAAGCAAATAAAAGAATATTTAAACCTGTTTGTATGGCAATTAAGAGGTGTTGATATCAGCACTATCTCAGTCTGAAGTCTTTCTCAAGTGTGATACGCCATCACCCACTCCCCTCTCTGGAAACCTTCATTAGTACTCCCTAGCTCTCAGGTTTAGCACAGTGTAGCACTCCCATGGAAGTCTAGGGACCAGGCTTTTTCACCCAGCTCTGCATATTATTTGCTGGATCTCACAGGTGCAAAATGAGAAGCATGTTGCCTGTGCAAGTTGCTCTGAAATCTGTGGCAGACACCTAGCATATTAAAGCTAGGTATTATAAATGGCATTTGCATTACACACAAATATTAGAACCAGTTCTTTCAGAAATCACAAGATGCTTAGTGAGTTCCAGCTCCCTTTCCTTCTGCCGCATCCTTTTCTTTGTCTTCTGTCATTGTTTTGCCTGGGAAGAGATGCAGGCCCAGTATTTGAGCTTAGAACTAGAAGTCAGAATATTGGGTTTTGGCTTGGTGCTGACACTAATTTACTGCATGCTGTTGATCAAATCATTTGATTTCATGGACTTTGGCTTCCTAGGAGGCAATGAGGAGCTGTGAATAGATATATTGATGTAAATTTCTTTATCAATATTATAATAATTTTTGGTAGGGTGGTTTTGTTGTTGTTGGCAGGGAGGGGGTTGTGGGGTTTTGGGTTTTTTTGTTTTGTTGTTTTTTTTTTTTTAAATTCTTCTGGTCAGCAATGCACCAAAACTGATGATACTATTTTAATGTTTTGCAAAAATACAAAATGTCCTGGTTATTGAGGGACTGGGATGCTTTCACTTATGCTTTAATTTCACACCTAATTTATCATCCCTGCAGATACAGCTTGAAAACATACAGCTGAAAACACTCAGTGGAGAAAGTGGTTTTTTTCCCCTCATTTGATATTCCAAAGGTTCAAAAATAAAAATGAAATAATATCATCTGAGAAGGAGCACAGAGTCTGTCTGTCTTTTATAAGTGATTAGAAACATTGCCCCCCTTATGAACTCAGAACTGGCAGTGCTTGTTCTGGGATTCTTGCCTTCAGAATAAAGAATGTCTTTGTCATAAGCCTGAGCAAGAAAAGAAGGGAAGGAAAAAGTTTCAGGAGAAAATTAAGAAAATGCACACTTTTTCAGATATTTGAGAACTTAGAAGATACCAGAAAAAAAAGAGTTCGAACAAAGAATGAAGTTATTGAAAATGTTTCCTTTATTCATTACACCTACAGAACAAATTAATTAGAAAACTGTGTTTCATCTGCTTTCAATGTAGGAATGAAGGGAGCATCATATCTTTAGCAAATTGTTGGTTTGGGTCATCTGGTAGGGAACTGCCTGAACCATCCCCAGTGCTCCTGCTACACAAGAGATGATGCACTGAGCACTTTTGGAGGATCCAGCCCTTGCTACACAGTATTAGGTAAGACTTTTCACGTTTTCTCCTGCCAGCAAAATGAAGATAATGAATGCAACTGGACAAAAATGTAACAAAAATATGAATAGGGAGCTTTTAAAGGGAACAATTTTTAATCCACATGAATGTTTCCATTTTGTATATCATGTTTAGTTTAAAATTATAGGAAGAGGTCACTGCAGCCTCTTTTCCTTTTTTTCTTGGCCCTTCCCTGTATGGAGTTTTTTCACTGAAAAGTGGAGGGCATCATGAAAGGAAGGGCCAACCTACCCACACATACACACCTTACAGTCCAAACAAAGGAGAGTAAGGTTTGCAGAAGCTTGACAAGACTTCTTAGTTTTTCACAGCAACATTTTGAATGGTCATTTTTTTCATGAATCTCTTGAGTTTTAAAAAAAAAAAAAACACACAAAACAAAAAAACCATTAATTTCTAGCAAAGTTGTTTAACTATAAAATTTAAATACAATACTAGTAAAAAAATTAATATTACTTGCTATCTCCCAATACGTCTCAATTACTAATATTTACAATTCTTCAGTTATTTGTACATGTTAATTCGTACTATGAATCCGTGAGAAGTAATACAGCTGATACAACTGCACTCTGAAAACCCCTCATATTTTAATTGGAAAAGTCTTGATATTCACTGTGGAACAATCTAACCTTGAAAAACAATCTTTTACCAGTTTGCCCTTAATGCATAAAACACTGCTCATTTTCTGCAATTCTGTCACCAAGGGGCACATTAATTTAGTTGCACAATAATTTAATACATTGATACATTGATTGAAGCAGAGAGAATTTTGTTTAGTGGTTCCAAGAAATCACGCATTTGTTACAGAATCTTTGAAAAGATAGTTCTTGCTGCAGTTTAAGTAGGGGGAATTGCAGATCATTAGGGAAAGTTGCCCTTCAAAGCCGATCGATCCTGCCATACTGAGCACAGTGGGCATTGCATCAGAAGAGAGGGAAGACTGGCAGGGGGCAATTAATGGGGCAGATATTGGAGTGCCTTTTCTGATTACCCCATACTGTACAGTGGATTTGGCCTTGCTGAGACAGGCTGGTAGAAACAAGAACCCTGATGAGATATGGCTCTGCTAATGTCAAGAAGTGCAACTTCCTAGCAGCAGGAACAACTTTATTGAAACCATCTGTTGTTTTGGAAGACACATGTGCACACACACACATGTACTTCCTCCTCCCAGAGTGTTTAACCTTTCTTTTAATGCTGACTGAAATCACACAGCTAATCCCTCCTTAATCTCAGAATGACAGGCTCTACTGTTTACAGCAAGTCCCAGCACCTACTGAAAATCTGGGTGACTGGCATTGTTTAGGTGATGTGACAGTGATGTATTCTGGAGCACTTTAGAACAAAATACCCATTCATCCACCATCAACATAAAGTTTCACAAGAGCAGTCTGCAATTACTAGGATCCTCACAGAGAAGGCTTGGGTACCTGCACAGAGATGAGAAAATCTGCTGGATCTACTCCACACAGAACAGAAAGAGGTCACAGTGAAACCTCATTTTTCAGCAGGTATAACACAACAGCGATCTCTAAGGAAACAGCCCTGTTTGGGTTACAGGAGACTCGGAGTATGAGCCCTGTTCCAATTTGTCAAGTCTCTAATTGTATTTTTTATGATGATCCCTCCTTAACACGCCAGGACCCTTAAGCTTCTCACAGCTGTGTTAGAGGTGTGCATCAGAGCCCTGGTTGCCAACAGAAAAGGTGGCACTACCAGAGCATTCACTGAGACTGAATTAACTCTAGCGTCTTTGCAGGTAAAGTATTTCTGTCGGTATTTCATGCGTATCTGTGCATGTTCAATTTCTTATTCCTAAAAGCCGTGTTTAAAAGCACCACTTAAAAAATAACTGGCTTCCCAGCTATTTGGAACAAACACTGCACATCAGACTTGGAGTCTCTGAAATCCCTCTCACCAGCAAATATGACCCATATCTCGCCCACTCTGTAAAACAAGCCACACACAAGGGGGAGATATGCCCCATCCAGAGTAGGAAGAGGTGTGTTTCTGACCTTGTCCCCAGAACCCGATTTCAGCAAGTAGTTTGATCTCATCTCCAAACCCTCTGGCTACCTCCTCTCTACTTCCAAAGGGCCCAGATCAAACAGACCCTTGCAATGGTGGAAGAGGTAACAGAGAAGGAAAATGACTTCTTGCTTCCCCTTCTCTCCTCCATCCACTTTTGCTTCTACCCACATGTGTGTGTTATTAAAACTCTGCAGCTTGCATGGAAAAAACCCATACAGACTTCCAAAGAAATAGGTCACTGATGGCCTGGCCAGCTTCAACAATTAAGAGCTGGGACTTTAATGCACTAATGTAGATGTAAACTGATCCAACCTCTAGTCAGAATGTGATTCAGCCACAGGAAAGGTGCAGGTACTTCCCAAAGAGCACAGATGGCTAGAGAAAGGGGAAAGCAAAAAAATAAAGCACCTCCTCTGCCTGGAACAAGCTGACGAGGTTAAGAGCAAACTAGTTTTCCTTCTTAATTGGGGGAGCTGGCATAGCTGCAACCACATTTGTTTCTTTTTAGGGGGAGTACAGTAAACTTGAATCACTCAGCACCATCCTATATCGCTGGGCCATTCTGAAGTCATCACTCAGAGCTGCTGTGTTATTCAGTTCTTTCTCTCTTCAGTAACTTTTTTGTGTTTTAAAGAACTTGAATATGGAAAAGATAATCCCTGGAGCTGCAACAGGAAGGAAAGTCTCTCTCCCCTTCATACTTTCAGCCTGAAGAACACTGGAAGCTTAATATACTGGAGTTATTTTCATAACTCAGAAGGCCTGTTGCTTGAAAAAAAAAGTCTCAGACATCTAACTTTTAATGGCTATTTTTGAGTCAATACTATTTGACAAGAAGGTGGGGCAGTGTGGTGTTACAGGCCTATTCACTGAACACAGACAGGTAACAACCATAAACAATCTTAACATCCTTGAAAGGGTAATGGGTGGTGTGAATATTTTTACAAGTGCCCCTGTATTTGCTTTTTTGTATAGAGAAAAGCCCAATGTGTCAGCTTTCATAAGGAGATAATTTTAATACATGGTATTACTTTTTTTAATTAATGGGCTGTGATACAGCTGTCTCATTACCTGCCCGTATTTACTTGACCTGCCCAAATTCAATTGCATCATTTATATTCTATGATTCATTTTGGAATATTTGACTGTTTATGAAAACTTCAGTTTACATATTTCTGGCATACTGGCAATTTTTATTTTCTGTTTGTGGCTTTAGATCCTTTTCTCACTGTGGTCAATAGCTTTATTATTGAATGGAGGGACACAGAGCTGAGGTCCACAGAGAATGCCTAGTCTGTTATTGACTGTAAAAGTGTATTTAATAGTTATGTATTAAAAAGAATGAAAGGTTATTGCCTCTAAAATCTCTGGGCAACAGAATAAATCAGATAACTGGAAGTCAGACAACGGGTGGATTCCTAGAAATTATTTGCAAATACTCTGTTAGAATTTACAAAGAGGAAGACGACTCGCTCTGGAATCTAAAGCGGCAAGATGGACAACAGGGTTTTCCCCCACCCTCCCACAAATAAGATCATACAGGTTTGGCTCACTAATTCTTTTGCCAAGACTATGTCTAACTGCAGTCACTCAGCTTTAATCTGGCCCAAGGAGATACTAGCAACAGTAAAGCTGCAATGATGCCAGCCGTAATGCAGACCAGCCACCCAATTTAGGCTCAAAAGCCCCAATGATTAAGCTGCTCTTGGGTCCCTGGGCTAGTCAAAATGTAGCTAGCTGGACTGTCCCCGCACATCCTGCCATTGCACCTCTGAAGCAGATGAACACTTCCAAACTGAATTCTTTTTAGTGTCTTCATTTCTCCTCTAAAGTCTGTCTTGATGATATATGGGAAATAATGCCAGTTTAAAAGGCCATTTTGAGAACTGCCTTTTTGAAAATCCTGACACATGGTAGAGCTTTAAAGCCTGGAACTGTGTTCCTTATACAAGAGGCCTTGAACTCTCTCTGGGCAGACCACTTTCATTTCCTCTTGGATGGAACACTTTCATATCCTCTAAGCTCATGTATTTCATGGTAATAAGCTGTGGGATTTAGCTGTGCTGAGACAACATGCCTGCTCTTTAACCTAGTAGAATAAAGAAGAGCTTTCCAAGCAAAGATAGTTAAGATAAAATTGTTTATATGATACTTGGAGCTAGCAGCGCATTCACTTTTTTTTGCTGTAGGGTGGGAAGGGGAAGGGTTCCCAAGATTTAAAATCTGACCATTTAAGAATTGCATTGAATATCACTATCTTGACTACTGAACTTTCTTAGGCTTGTTTGATAAATAGATGATAAACTGACATATAAATAAGAGTAGAGGTTCTATATATAGATACCTGTATTATCCTGCCATGACATCCATTCATATTTAAACCTAATTCTTTTGGTCTGTT
The DNA here is from genome assembly GCF_947461875.1 of Haliaeetus albicilla. Classification (NCBI taxonomy): domain Eukaryota; kingdom Metazoa; phylum Chordata; class Aves; order Accipitriformes; family Accipitridae; genus Haliaeetus; species Haliaeetus albicilla. The sequence goes on from NC_091506.1 coordinate 7,324,199, forward strand.
ACACAAATTTAAGAACAACTACCAAAGGCCACCCCAGAGTTGAAAACCAGGATTCTTATCAGGCTCAGGATGGGACCATGCTGTGCTGAAATGCAGAAACTGCCAGCTGTTGTGCCCCCCAGCCCCTTGTTCTGCATTTAGCACTCATTTGAGCTTCACACAGCCACTTCTGTTTCAACCATGAGTTTTTGCACTTGGCCCTCCTTAGGAGAAAAGCAAGAAACAAGAGGTCAACAGTCTGGAATTAGCTACCTCTTGAAGAGATTGCGACCAGTTTCAGTTACTGGGGCAGCACATGGTAAAAAAAACTTGCAAAATCCATCAAGTAAAGAAGGGAGCTGCAAGGTCTACCAAGAGAATGCACAGCCAGTGAGCAAGACAATAATCTGGCATATTGGGGAGTGAGAAGCTCTACTTTTGAGGCCACATCTCAAAAGACTATACATACAGTTGTTGGGGTTTTTAAGTAGCACTTTCATGCTAGGTCAGATGCTCAGCTGAAGAAGTCTAACCCCCTTAATTGGGATTCTGGTGCCTTTTGTTTTGTTTTATGGGTAATTGGTATTACATTAAGTGCTTCTTTGCATAGCACATGCCCACCAGCACACAGAAACTCCATACAGTAGCTTTTCGCTGCCTCATCCCAGGATAGGTCATTCAGCACATGTACAGCAAAAAGACCTAAGGGCCCAATTTCACTCTTTTTCCCACCCTTTACATGCACTCACCATAAACCAAATGGCTTTGCCCCAAGTCACATGCCAGGCAAGTGTAGGACATACAGTTTCCATAGAAAATCTGAGACAGCCACACTGGATATCAGGAAAGCACTCACCTTGCAGGATCCACCATAAGAGGATACATCTGCACTTTTTTTAAGTCTGAATGTGCCTTCAAAACTAAGCTTGCTGATCCACCAGAAAGCAAGCCTACAAATGTGACTGCAGGTCTGGCTGGGCCAGCTAAGGCCCTGCATGCCCATCAGCTCCTTGTGGAATCTTCAGGCTACCTGTAGCAACTTCTCAGCAGGCTCACCAGTACCTCCCAAGACCTGGCTTGGGAAGTGCTCCTCCACCTGCTGGGAAATGGCCCATCACTCCTCCTGCCCCAAACAAACTGGAAGGCAAAGCTTGTCAGCAACACAAGGAGCATGGGAATTGAAGGGCAGGGAAAATGAGTTAGGACATTCATTCCTTTTTCAGATTCGTCATGCTTGCTTGTCACAGGCATGAAGAACACTCAGAGCTCCGTTCTTTTACTAATCATAGCAATAGTATAAATGCTAAAGGGGAAAGTAATTTTAATGCCACTTTCTTCTTGCAGAGACTGTTCTCATTTCTAGCATGTGCTGTGCAGGCAAGATCTCAGGGTAGTCACTCTTATTCACTATTCTTTTTACATTTCAAATGAGGGGAAATTAAAATTTTCCTCTATTTGCCAAAGAAAATAGCAAGTGTGCTTTGGGGACCTGGCAAGACAATTAAGTACCATTTTTAGCAGCTAGCATATCTGCTCATTTCAGCTAAAAGATTCAAATCTTTATAAATAAGGATTTTATAAATTCAGATCCAATAAAGATCCATCTCTTTATCCTAAAAAAATTACACCCAGTTCTATCATAGTCAATATAAATGTCCCTTTGAGGCAAAGGGAATGCTGGGAAAAAAAATCACTAAGAGCCAGTCACTTCTCCACAGAGCAGAGGAGATGAAACTTGGGGGCAGAACTTAATTCTTTCAGTGACAGAAAGATCAACAGTTGGGAAAGCAAAATCTTGTATTTGTTGAGGTTGGCTCCTGTCTCCTAATGGTAATAGTTTTCTATAGCTTCCTGAATTTATATGCAAACTATTGATCCTATTACAGCTTTCCTGTCAGGAGTAATGAACCAAAACATAAACACATTAAATATAATATACATAATTTAGACATATACATAATACACTATGTATTGTACATACTTTGCCTCAAATATATAGGCCTGGCATTCAGCTAAACAGAGGTAGACCTGGAATTAGATACAACACACATGCTTAAGTGTAGGACACCTGTTTCTTTTAATATATTTAAAAACCTTACCTTTCAGACAGAGGCTGAAAGCTTAGCTCCCTGTCTTATTGTTCTCTTCTATCTAAAGCTGAAATGTGGGATTAGTTCCACTCTCTGAATTCAATGCATAGCTAAGCTTACCTGATGTGACTTGAGGACAGCTACTCAGCAGGGAGGTTTGAAACCTAATAGTGGAACAGGAACAGAGAAACTCCCCAGCGACTACAGTGCACCAGCGTGTGAAAGCTGGAGCTGTCATTTCAACCGCATGTCAGTGTGGGAGCTGTGGACTGGCTCTTGGCAACTGCGCACAATAGAATGAGCTGCAGTTCCAGGAGAAGAGGCTTGAACAGTATCAATAAGGGAAAGAAGAGAAACTCAGTACCAGCATTTTGGAAAATAAGCTTGATTGGAAAGTTTGCATTGCAGAGTTTGGGATTTAACACAGCAGTCTCAAAATCCATTTGTTTTTCCAAGAGCATCCTGGTTTTGTTTCCTAAATGTTATGGCACAGAGAGGAAAAGAAAAAAGTAGCAATGGCAAAAAGGAGGTAAGCCAACTCTTAAGTGCCAGAGGGAGCTGTGCATGTCACACCACAGTGCTCCACACAAACAGCTTGTACTGACTTCTCTCACCCCATCCCCTGCCAGACCTCACCTGGTGTGTCAGAGGAAGATTCAGAGTGGAAAAAAAGAGCATGGAAAATTAAGGGAAAACACAGAACAGTGGAGAGCAGAGATACCTTGCAGAGACAGGGAATTTGATTCCTACAACAGTAACTCACTCCAACCTCTCCTTCACTAAATACATCCACAGAGCTCTCTGCACACATCAACATTTCTCTGTTAAAATCTGTCATCACAACCACCCAAACATACTCCCTTTCAGTAATACGCTCTTGCCAACAGGAGTTGGCTGCTGTTGCATGCCAGTGATTTTAGTTTGCTCAGACACAAAAGGCTGGAGTGGATCTACAGACAGTCAAAGGAGCTGTGTCACTGATGTAGTGACCTCTTGGTCCGAAGGAGCTCCCAGCCAAGGTGCCAGGCTGGTTTCAGTGGGCTGCCTCCTGTTGTCATCCCATCAGCTAGTGGTATTGCAAACCCCTTCTCTTACCTCTATTGTCCTCTTTCCCTGAGGTATACACAATGGATGCTTAATGGGATTGCTAATTCAACTTTTCACTTTTAATTTAAACAAAAAAAACCCCCAAACACTACTTTGCATGACCCCAAGATGGAAGCAGAGAAAATACACACCCAGCCCTACATGTGCCAAGGTTGGCATTCCCTTCTTATTTTGCTCTGAGCCGAGCCTTCGGCTTTTACCTCCATCCTGTTGATTTTGAGGCTAAGTATTTCTGCACTGCAGCTCTGCAACTTAGCATGACTTCAGAACCTTAACAGAGCTTTGCTGGTTTACACCAGTGGCGCATCCTTACTTGAAGACAAAGCTCAGGAGAACTCCAGCATGTAATGAATGCAGTCCAATTTCCAACCAACAACATTCATTTCAAGGCCAGGATCTTTCGAACTCCCTGTGCTGCCACACATTACCTGCCAAACCGTCCCACACTTGTGGACTGGAACAATAGCAGAAGAGTTGATTAGAGTTAGTCAGTAAATAACATGGGATGAAAACAAATTAGGTAGTAAAAAGGCCCTTGAGAAATTAGGAAAAAAAAGCTCTCTAGCCTTTCAACTTATTCATGATTTACTAGAAAGTTGTATAATGTAGCAGGCCTAAGAGCTAGCTAAAATGCTTCTAAGGCTAAAATATCCCAATTTGAATAGCTAAGTTGCATACTGAAAGCCTGGGGAAGTGTTTAAAGTAAGCTAAAAAGAAAACCAACACTCTCCCTTCCCCACACCTCAAACCTTTGATTAAAAAAAGCAACAAAAATGCTAATCTTCTGTGGTTAAGCAGAAAGGCTTAAAAAGTGGCTGACAAACAACATGAATTATTCAGGGACAAGGTTACTGCTATTCTACACACATCGCTCCAGAATGTGAATGCAAAGCCACACAAGCACAATAATTTCTGTGAGTGTAACAGCAATAAACTAGTTTCAAATAACCTCCATTAATTGCATCAACATAATATAACCTTTCTGGATCTTAAAGGATCCATAACAGACTCTCTAAAAATGGAAGGCCTGATCCCAATCAAAATTGAACATGTTTTATATATATTATGCAACTCCAGTGGGACGAGTGTTACTTTATGTTGAATACATATGGTCAGAAGCAGCCCCAGTCTTCAATCTGATATTGGGCAAGCATCCAGGAGGGTTGAAGATCAATAATCAGATGAACCATTTAGAGATTCCGTGTTCATAATCATCACCACCTTCCCTGAATCCAAAAGAAGCCTTGTGTCCTTGCAGGCTGAAATCATATATATATGTGCATAAACACATTTCTTTAGCAAGAAAAGGGAAGGAGGAACAAGCAGGCCTGTTTTAGAGCTGAGTGACCAGAGCAATTGCCCAGATCTCAGACCACAGAAGGAAACCTGTGTGTTAAACTCACTACGTGTGTTTGGGAGGATAGAAGGCACTAGCAACCTCCACAAACCTACCCTTGACCAGCTTCCAACCTAGGTAGTTTGGGGTCTTGCTGAGAAGCATTAGGATGCCTTTGGCTCCCCCATATCTTACTTTGCCACTCACCTGCAGGTCCCCTGCTGCTTTCTGGAAACCCTTTGGCTTGCTGGGCAGTTTGCTGCCCTGCAGAGCTCATTGAGGAAACAAGCTGTGACCTGATTGGGAGAATCAGGATAAGGGACTTAATAAGCTTTTCTAAGGTGGCTGCACATGACCCAGCATCTCTGAAGCACAAGGCAGAGAGCAGGACAGCAAGCCCCCGAAAGCATCTCTGACCAAACACCTACAGAACCAGGGGCCACACAGAGCCATTATCAGCCTGGCTCTGTGCTGCTAAAAGTCAGCACCCTCAGAAACAACCACAGAGATTTTTAGTACAAGTTAGTAGCTCTGCAGGGGGCCTGGCTTTTACCCCAACACACATAAGACGGTCCTAGGACTCACCTTAACTTTGTGATCCCCAAAACACTGCAGTACTTGCAGTCCTGTTAAGGATCCCCTAGGCCCAGAAAGCCCTTTTATTGCCCCTGCTGTCTACACAACTGTGATTATAACCTCAAGGGAGACAACCTGGTGCTGGTCTGACAAGGAGAATCACCTGATGCTGCAACACATCAGGTTGATGAAGAAGCCAATGTGGTAGCAAACAGCAATGCTGTTAACTGCACAGCTGTATGTAATGATTTGTTTTCTGTCAGTGGGTTTGGGGAGAGAATGGAAGGTGGAAAAAGCAGTCACAGGGCTCAGTTACAAAAACCAAAGGTAAAGCTTCCAATTAAACACATAGCAGTCAAGTTAAAATTATAGGTGACAATTACTGTAACTTGATTAGGCACAATAGCAAATTCACTTCCCTAAATCACTTTCACAACTCTCCTAGGAGGTCTGAAAGATGTAGTATATGAGGTTCATTTAATTTCTAATGTAGTAATTATCACTACTGAATAAAAAAAAAATAGCGGTGACAGACCCAGGAAATAAATTTAGCACTTGAGGTTTTAATAAAATTTTTATGTGCAACCCCGTTGGTTAGAAATTGTTTAATCAATCTTATCTGGTTCACAGACTTTCTGCTGAGCTTTTGCTTCATGTTATTACAAGGCAATATGCTGCAGCACCTCAGCATCCCAAGTTGCAAAGCCTAAACGCTATTGCTATCCAAATCTAGTGCAAGCTCCTCTTTCAGCTGTGAACACCCACAATTTTGTTCACGTGCTGCCAGTTGTTTTCAGGTTATGCTGCCAGTTGTTTTCAGGTTATGCTGCCAGTCGTAAGGGCTGATAACTCAAGAGCAGGGTCCAGCCCACTCTGCCATAATGGGTTATCTGCTCTAGATGGTAGCTTATTTTTATGGCAAAGTTATCTAGGGAGCTTAATCAGGTTTTCAAGATATTAGTGTGTAGGAGACACTGGCAGTCCTTTCTGAAGGGGCTTCATGTTCCAGGCTTTAGTATAACACTTCCAGAGGTATCCATCCCAGCCTCTCCTGGCCCCTCCAGGCTCATTCCAGCTGCAACTGGCACACCTGGAGGCCAGTTCAGTGGTTTGCACAGGGGTAGCAGAGGCAGATGAAGAAATTAAGTCCAGGATCCACAACTACTGGCATTTCTGAGATTTTCCTGACTTCAGAGGTTTTGCTTAAAATTTGAATTTTCCCAAGCTCCTGGGCACAGGTGGAGAGAAAGCTGAACCGAGACCTCCTGTCTTGTTACTTGCAGGGTCACTACCCTGCATAAATTAAGCTGAAATGGTTTGTTTATGTTTGCAAACCAGGTCAGAGTGAGTAGCAGAGAGGTTAAAATGCAGTTATTAGTATCTAAGAGAAAAAAGACAGCGTATTAGCAGGATTCCTGGACTGTTTCTTTCTTATTTAACCTAAAAATCCCTCTCCACTGTTGAACGAAATTACTCTCACTGGCAGGCTGCATAAAACGCTCACCGTTTTAAAGTGTGCCAGTGTGAATTACTTACTGCCATTTTAACTGGGCTTCGGAACCATTCAGAAATCCAAAGAATGAGCATAGCCAGGCAGCTTGTCCAGCACAGACAGGACTGCCGGCAGCACTCACTTGGCTTTCTCCATTTTTGTCCATCAGAAACAGGTCCTCCCCCTGCCAACAGGATTTAGCTCTGCTCTTTCGATTTGCTGGCACTCTCTGCCCAAATACACAGAACAATCAATCATCCAAGTTGGTGGGGTTTTTTTTTTTCCTTTTTCTGTTTGCAGTTGGTACACTAATAATTCCTGGAATGACCGAGTGGCTAACAGATAAATTGATAGCCCCCAAATCAGTAAAAAATAATCAATAAATATTTGGGCGTCATCATAAACAAAACTCATTCAGGAGATAAAAGCACTACAACATGGTAATTTGAAGTGAGAGAATAAACCGCTGCCCAGAGAATTAGTGTCACTTTCTTAAATTGATTTATTTCAAGAAAAAAATGTGGAGTAAGCAGTATTTTGCCCTGCTGCATGTTGATATGGTTCATAACATGACCTGAAAGTCTTCTGGGATGCAGCCAGCCGAATCAAGCCATCTTTGTCAGACCTGTGAGGATCTCTCCTCCACTTAGCTGCTTTGTAGCTGGCTCCTCCCGTAGGATGCACACCCTGCACCCCATCTCCCACCTTGCCTGCAGTGGCTAAGGCGATTTCTGCCCGGGGAGCCATATTCCCACCTGTGAGGGAGGTTTTCTAGGTGAATGCATCTCCAAAAACCCACTTGATACAGCCTGTGGCCTCCTGGTCCAGCTTTTGATCTCTGCCGTGGTTTTAATGCTAACCTCACTGAGGACTTTGCAGGCAGGAGGGGCAGTGGCAGGACTCACGCCGTGGCACAGGAGGCTCTGCGATGTTGCAACCAGCACCTTCCAACGTCTTACAAAGGCTCTCGAGACTGAGGGTCAAAGATGCGGGATGCCACAAGTCCCAAGTGATCAACTGGGAGTCCCTCAGAAAACAGATGATCAAAGTTAGCAATCACTTTAACCAGGGACCCAAAAATTCCCGTGACCTTCAGAAATCCTAATCTTTGCTTTCACCTGTCAATGCAGCACCAAAGCCATCAAAGCCACAACAAAATGATTAATTAAAGCACAACTAAGATATGAATTTTCTTTCTTGACTTTTTAAGTTGGAGTCTGTCTGTCATTTTGACGCACTAAACAACTACAGCGTATAGGTACTCGGCACAATTATATTTTGACAGCCCATATGGGCGGGATGCTGAGCGAGCCCCAGCACAGGAGAGCACAGAGGGAAGCTGTCCTCGAAATATCCGTGATGCAGAGAAACCCTCTCCTGCATCTTCTCTCAGAGCTGGAAACACTGCTGGGATCCGAAGGCCACTGCTGCCATCTGGTGTCACTGTCACCCGGTGGAGGAGAGGTGGGACGTTGCAGGCTGGAGAAGTTGTGTTCACTCAAGTTGGATAAATCAGAGGTGACTTGGGCCCAGACATTGAGGAAGGACAAAGTCTTCCGTGGCAAAGGACAGCTCTGCACTGACATCTGAACTGCCTCGTGTCCAGCTCCATCTAAAAGGAACCAGCTCGTGTGCTTGAAGGTAACAGAAAGAGACATAAGAAAGGAGAAGAGAAAAAGCTTAAAAGGCTTTTTGCTGAGAGGAGCTGGTATCTAGCGGTGTGAGTTACAGATCAGCAGCTGTGGTCGTCCTACTCCAGCAGAGCCACAGGGGAATGCTCGTGGACGGGAAAGGCTTGCAGAGCTACAGAGCGGAGGGGGAAGTTCAGGTCTCTGGGGCTCAAACTGGAGCCGTGGGAGGAGGAGGAGGCAGCGGCTCAGCGGCAATTAGGTCTTCCAGGCCTTGGTCTTAAGTAGTTTTATGTATGAAGACAATATTCCCTTAGGGCTAAAATGCATTCTCACTGGGGAAGGAAGACCACTTAGAAGAGAGGATGGTGCTTCCACAGCCATTTGTTGTTGTTTAGCGTTTTCCTGATCTATCTTTTGTATGTTTGCCAACGCCCAGATGCCCTACAAGCCCTGACCCTGTAACTACAGCATCTCCTTCACTAAAAGACAGCATTCGTACGAACATCCCTTGCAGTTTTACAGCCCTAGGGGCCAGCCCTGCTCCCTCTTTTATCCCACCACACTGACCACTGTGGCAGAACGTGCTCTCTATGACGACAAGTTCAAGTTTCAACCTACTTTCCTCCCTTTCCCAGTACAATGCTGACTCCAGGCTGCCTGAGCAGCATTTTTCATATGGGGCTGCAGAAACCCGGATTTGAGAGAGCATTTGGGGCTGAGCAGGGTGCTTGGCTCCCAGGGACAGTGGACACAGAGGGCCACCCCAGCTGTGGGAGCCCGGACACAGCACTGGGTGCCACCATGCTGCCCCGGCTCCCTGCAAGCACGCACACAACTGTCCGCAGCACCAGATCATTTTGGAGTCAGACAGGGGAATTAATTAGTGGGTGAAGAGTCAGGCCCCAGGGACCAGGGATCCCCCTCCGTGACCGTGGGGCCAGCTGGCTGATGGGTTCATTAAGCCTTGGGTGCTCCTGAGAGCTAAACCCTGGCAAGACCCAGGCTGGCAGAGGCGATGTGTTTCTGGTACATGAAGGAGTGATTTATTTCAAAGAGACCGGTGACAAAGGAGATGTTTGTGCCTCTTGTCACCACAAAGGACAATCTCTCCTGGCGTGGGCTAGTTGTTGAACAGACACCGTTCCTGGATGCTGCAAGAGCTGGGTGATATCCTGAGAGAGGGGCCCATGGCCTCCTGTTCCCTAAGGAGACAATCATACTCAGTAGGGAATCAAGCCAGCAAGCCCCGGTATCAATTTTTTAAGTGATGGCAATAGAAGGTCTCACTGATCATGGTCCCTTTTGCTATCTGCAGGTTAGAAAGCCACAGCTTCTTGCTGAGCTGCATAGCACTAAAAGCAGCTGAATCAATTCACCAGCAATTACAGATCCAGGGCACAGATTTGCAGCAGGGGAGATGCTTCAGGATCTCTCCTAAGGGGTATTGATAAAGCTAAGTTTAAGGCTATTTCCTACATGTTATTCTCCTGAATGCCCACTTTTCCTGCCCACTCCCAGGCCTTGCGGTCTGCTCAGCAGTGATGCACACCTACTTTACAGCCTTTGCATGGCCCAGCAGTTGGTCTGGGCAGCTTCACAGATGAAAGCCCTCCAGCAGTTGTTGGGGCTGTTGTCCATCTCAGCCCCTGCAGCAGAGATGTCCTTTAAAGCCACTTTTCCCAGAGGCAGAGTGTTATCTGATTATGCCACCCTACTCATTAGATATAGTTACGACTCCAGTTCTTTTTTTAAGTAGCAATCATGGTGCATGTTAGCAAAAGCTCCAAAGGGGCTGGATTTCAGAATTCATCAACAAGCAAGGACCCCCAGAGTGGCTCTAGGTTTGGACAGCTGTACAGTAATCATAGTCTGGGTTTTGGTCCTCAAATCTCAGTTGTCCCCAGGGTTTTGTCAGCCCCATAGCCACACAGACACATCTGTGCACTTGCATAGCCATAAATGAAGGGATACAGTAGCAGTGGTTTAATCCTACAAGGACTTAAGCATGGAGTTGACTTTACACACTGTGAAGAGCTCAAAAAAAATTGCAGGAGGATGATAAATGGGGATTAGGATGTTGGCCAGGGATGTGGGAAGAGCTGTGTTCAATTCCCTGCTTTGGCAAAAAGCTCCTTTGCTGTTTTGAGCAAATCGCGTAAGTCCAGCACCTCAAAGCCTCATGGGAGTCACTTTTTACATCCCTGGAGACTTAACCCAAGGGCCACAGCTGTAAAATGAAATTCCCCTGCCTCCCAAAGGTGCCCTGATGTTAAATCTCATCATGGGACTCAGGTGCAAAGCTAATGAAGCAAGAGGGACCTTAAGTCAAGAGCCAGTTGGGCTTGAGGGGGGATTGGAAAGGCAAACAGCCTGGGCAACCTGGTGTAGACTAGTTAAACCATGAAACTGCTTCTAAAAAAAGAAGAAAATAACTCCTGGGAGAGTCAGTGTGGATAGAAATGGGGCTTTGCATTCATTCCCTAGCTACTTTCTGCATCATCACAAATCTCCGCGTGGCCAGTTCCCTGCAGCATCCCCCATTTAGTGGCCCGAGACTCCCATGCCGGGGCAGGACGGGACCAGTAGCTCTCACCCCTCTGCTGAGACCACTGTGCTCGCCGAGGTCCGAATGGGCTCTGGTGCCACAGCCACAGGGGTTCCCATGCTCTCTTGGATCCAGTAGAGACAAGGAACCCCAAGAAGTAAATATAAAATTTTCCAAACCCTTCCATTTGCTGCAATTCTTGTTCTTCAGGCACTGCCCCATAAAAAAAAGATCCACAAGTTAAGCATGAAATAAAGCCAGCAGTAAGGGAATAATAATTATTTGATCAGTTCCCAGGGTATCAAACAGCAGTAAATTGAGCTTCAGTTTAAAAAGCAGACAATTTTCAGTGTCATACCGTTACATTTTCAAAGCTAATTTAACTATTCCATTAAAAAATGAAAACATATTCAAATTAAGACACCCATAAGATATGAAAGGGGGGAAAAAAGCCTCGCTGGAGAGAGGACATGAAATGCATCAGTAATTTCCCATCAGGCTATGGTTCCCTTAACTGACCATGACAGTCAAAGATGAAATAGAAATTTCTATATCAAACAGGAACACAAAGGAGAGCTGACCTTTGATCAAATGTCTGTTTGTAGTTTTGACAAGGAAATTTGCATTAAAAGAATTTATGCTGGACACTTACAGGAGAAGTTAACTCCTAGCATGTAAAGGAAGAGAGAGGTCAAACCATCCTTAAACAGCCTGTCAGATGAAAGCCACACTCTCCTCACTGCAGAGCTATGTGAAATTTCAAGCCGTTCAGGCTCTCTTTCTAAAATCCCAATGCTGCAGGTTTTGTGATGCAATTTTTCAAAGTGGTATTTATGCCGGGGTGGGAAAAAAACCTGTTTCAGGTAAACAAAGGCTTTCTTACATGAAGAAAACCCGCTTTTAGCATAGCAGCAGAAGGCATATAAAAAAAAATCAAAAAGCACCAAGTAATTATAATATTTAAGCTATAGGCTTAGCTGATCCTCCTTGTTTTCCAGCAGGAAAAATAAAAAAAAAAGGAAAGCAGGCTGAGAAGGGAGGTCTGGGTCTGTTTGGCCCCAGAGCACTGGTTTGCCAGGGAGCTGCAGAGGAGCCCGAGAGGCACCACTTCATCATCAGCCTCTTCCTGAAAGCCAATGTGAGCTCGCAGCGGTGGTACTCTGCCTGTAATGTGGCAGGTGTTGAAGCGTTTAGCCGAGAAATACCAGTTGAATGAGGTATTTTGAGGTGGTTACATAAATAAGAGGAATTTGTGGAAATCCATAAGAACAGGGAGATTTTGGGTTTATCTTGTCAGGAAAATTACTGCTGCTTATTTGAACTCTTACTACAACTGCACAATAACAGTCATTTTCATACAGGTTTCTACAAAAGGCTCCACACCGTGCAGCTAAGAGATTTACCAGATTCCTTCCGCAAGCGATGCCCTCCCTAATGCATGCGATAACCTCTTGCATTGTCTCCTTTCTTCCTTATACTTATTTCTTTAATATTTCCAAGGTTGCCCAGTTTCCTCACAGGCCTGGTTTTGCAGCTCTCAGTTTCAATCCTAATTTTTCCCCAGTAAGGACTGTGGGATTGAGATGGATTTGGTCTTCCTTGTCTGGGGTCCTTTGCTGTGGTTTATTACTGCAGTAATAACCATTTGCATGTCGTGGTCTACTTGCAATCACAGACACATTTAGTTTGCAAATTAAAGATATCACTGAAGATCTCCTGCATTTCCCCAAAGGGCTGCCTTGCCTCTTTTTTTTTTTTTTTTGCCTTTTAACTGGAAGTTAAGCCCCATTGCTGCTTCCCTGGGCAGCTGTTCGGGGGCACCTGGTTCCCAATCAGCTGCGAGATGCCTGGTGCAGTCCAGCCGAGCATCCTGGGTCTGGCCAGGAGAGGTCAGTGAACACACACACAGAGCCCACAGTCTCCAAATCTGGCAATAAAACTATTGTATTTCATGAAAATAAGCATTTGGCAGCTTCAAGCTCCAGAAATGGGAGGCACTGTCGCCTGGTACCAAAGGCTGGTACCAGAGCCAGTGGAAGATGTCCTTTGGGGGATGCACCAAGGCATCAGCAGAGCCTAGCAAGACTTCCAGATGTGCTCCCTGGACCAGCAGCTGCTTCAGCCTTTCCCATCGGCTTGACTGGTTATCCTCCAAGATAAAAATTTCTCCCAGAAACATGCAGGAACCAGGCTATAAAATTTCCACAGGCAGTCCTGCTAGGACTGCCAGCAGTGGAGGTGAAAATCTCACCCAAGGTCTCCAGGTGCCAAGTGCCCTTGGAAAGAAAAGCGCTAAACACTTTGGTTGCAGGTGATACATCTCAATCTGACATTTTCCATTGGACAGTCTTTCTGCTTTCCTCTCTACCTCCCAGTTAATTGACTTGCAAGAGCCCCAACATCCAGCCGTGCTGTAGGGGGGGACACAATGACACCAGGAGATCACCCTCCAAAGAGAGGTGGGGAAGGGAAGAGAAACTGGGCTGGAGTTTTATAGCGACAGCTAAGTAGTCAAGAGTTCTCTGCTGCATCTGTTCCTTGGAGTCACTAGTGTAATTTCTGGTTCAATTAATTTTACGGATTTTGAGGACACTCCATGAGCCCAAAACATCTATTTCCTGAACCTATTATGGTGCGCTGCTTATTTCAAATACTCACACTCTTGGTGTTTCCTCTCACTGTGGTTTGAGCTTTAGTTATAGATTTCTTCTGTTGCTTAGTATGAGTCTAGCCCCAAATCCTTCAAAATTATAGCAGTCTTTTAATAAACTTCAGTTTGAATCAAGCATCTAGTTCAGTCGTCAGCAACACTATCAACACAGGCCCTTCCTTCCACTGTGGGGCCCTTTATAGGACAGGGTTACAAATATTATGTTGACCTTTTAACATATTTAGATTAGAGTTAGTAGATACATGCTGATAACAGGAACGTACACACATTTATCCTGGGGACTACCAGAATAGTAAATTATTGGTTAGGAAGTGGAATGAAATGCTTCTGCTGGGAACAGGTGCACAGCTCAAATGCTATCATGGCATTTAGGTTAGGAAAGGAAATCTGATAAAAAGTTTACAGACAAATAATTTCCAGCACCCACAAAGATCGAGGTTGTGACTCATGACTAAATTAAAGCTGAATTAAATCTCAGAGGGGAGGATCTGGGCTGTGATCCCCAAGAAGAGCACTAGCAGACTTGCCTTCACCATTCTCTTTCTGCTGCTTTCTTAGTGCTCAAAAAGAAAGACTTCAGCCGAGCAACTTCAGCTGCTTTTCCTGCTGCTCAGAAAGTAGGTAGCATCTCATTTCCAGCAGATATTATCTGAGTTCATTTGAGCTATACCATTTCATGCCAGCGGTGAATCTTGTTCTCAAACTTCAGCTGTCAGAGCTGCCATACAAGAAGGAAACACATGCCCTAGTCCACCTGCTTCTTTGCCCAGGACAGGGGTTTTCATCCTGTGACCTCTGTACAGGGACCCCATGGATGGTGTAAATGGTGCCTGGAAAAAAAGCCCATATTCAGCCAAGTGAGAGCTTTGCAGAAACCCCAGGACTGAGTTAGTGATCACTGGAAATCATCTTTTATGGATCTGGAAGAGTCTCCACCTGGTCCTGGACTCCTGACATGCACAAGGGCAAAAGAAGCCACATCCTGAGCATCCTAAACTGCTGCAGCTGATTCCCTACCATAAGCAAAGAGAGAAACTTAAGGGTGAGAAATTACCGCAGTGCTCGGAAGGCAAAGTCCAAGTTTAATGGCTAAAACTTGTCCATAATAAATGCATTTCCAACCTGGTTCCTGACTGTGAGCTAAAAGAAGCCAAAAACAGTTTATGAATTATTACTTGCTGGCCTCTGTGACCAAAGATCTTGCTGTTGCTGGAAAGCAAAACCATCTGGAGCAGAAGGCTGGGAAGGGTGAAGCTACCCAAGGCTAGGGCAGCTTTCTGAAACAAACCATATAAAGCCACAGGAAAAGAAAAAAGTTGTTCTGCTTAAAAAGCCAGCCAAACAAATGAAACAAAACAAAACAAAACCACCAAACAAAAACCCCAGAAAAATCAGCATTACATTGAAGAAGCGATTGACCAAGCTATGTTTAGGACATGGAGCAAAGTGTTTCATCTTAGTAGATAGGCGGGGTTGGAAGCAGGCTTTGCCTGCAGTGCTTTGGGGGCACTGAGCAATGTCACAAGCAAGAGCGGGTGGTGACCATTCCCGCACAGGCTATATTACATTGCTGTTAATTGGAGAGCAGGATGCCAAGTCATAAAAATCCAGATGTTCAAATAATACACATACCCTAGCCTCAGCCACTAACATTTTACAAACCAAGGAGCACAGCAAAAGCAAAGCACTTCTGTCGAGAGCAGCTGATCTGAAATCAAAGAGCAAATTGCTCAGGCAATTTGTACTCAAGTTAAAAAGTAAAGTTGCTCAAACACCAGATTACAGCTGAGGGAGAATGGCCATCTTTGCTGCAAATGCAGTGGAAGGAGCTGATGGGGAAGCAAAAAAAAGGTGAATACCATTTCCCCAGAGTGAGAAATATCCAGAGGAGGATTTATAACTTTGGATTTGTCCAAACTGTATTAATCTGACAGTAAGTCTCACTTATTTGGGGAATGGAGGAAATGAAATCTGCTGTTCTTGTGCTGGTGAATGAGAAGGAACCACGAGGGAGAGTGTCAGAGCACCTTCACCTCTCGTAGCACTTCCATCGGAGGAGTGAAAAGAGCAAGCAGGAGAACCTGAGTGCTCAGAGGTTAACGTGAAGAAGTCCGTCAGGGAGCCCAGCTCGGGGGAGGACAGCGGTCCCCGCTGAGCAGAGGCTGGGGCTTTCCAGGCAGGAGCCCACCTCGCTGCTCCTGCATCTCCAGGAGCTGGGCTGGCCCTGCAGTTACCTCCTGTGAGCGCTTCCCAATCCACCCGCTCTAACCCACTCCGAACGAGCCATGGGAGATGAACTCACAGGTCCGCGCTGCCTCTTGGGAGAGCAGCAGTGCATTCAGTGTGCAGGGACCCCAGGGGGGCAGGACAGCCAGAGACCCCCCCACACCTCCTCTTTTAGCATATCTCTGCAGGTCTGGGTGGAAGGAGGAAGCTCCAGCTCCCTCCAGTGAACCAAACCTGCAGAGCCACCCCAAAGTCCCTCATGCACACCACGAGCAGGTACCGCGGGCAAGGCACAGGCAGCCCATCTCCGTTAGTGGCAGCAAGCTCAGAGCAGTTTATTTTGGAGGGTGAGCTGACCTAGCTCTCAATATCCAAGTATTTCACTCTAGGGAGGTGCTGTCTGCTCTTCTCCCGTGCCCTGTATACTCTCTGTGGTTTCGTTTGCAATCCAAAGCCTGAGTGAGGACAGAGGGATGCGCCCATCTTATTTCGAGTGCAGCCTTCTGCCTCCATTAGAGGCACATCACGAATCCCTCCAGCACTGAGAAAAAGCAAATTAATTCACAGGAGGGGGAAGGAAACAGGTGGCCTTCTGGCCCGGCCATCCCTCTCTCCTCCACCACCATGACAGGGACAGCGAAGCTGAGGCACTGTCAGAGCTGCTTTCATGTCCTGCCAGCACAGCCCCCACGGCCCCAGCTCCCTCCGGGGAAAGGGTGGTGGGTCGAGGAGCCCTTCCCGCTCCGACACCATTCCTGGAGGCAGGACTGGGGCTCAGCACCCCTTGGCAGGGCTGTATACCTACCGGTGTGACTTGTCCCTACTCCATCCCCTCTTGCAACCACTGCAAGCGTTTTATTTTCCTCCCCTGGATGGTCCTTGGCTGCATCAGCTCTTTTCCTTGCACTATTAGGAAGGCAGCCAGAGACTATCATCACATAGAAGAGGTTCCAAATAACCTCAAAAATAAAAGATTTCCAGCGCACACACCCATAAGCACTGGTTGGAAAGAGCTTCATTATTCCAGAAAACATTCAAGGAGATACTTAAGCCCCACTTGAGGCCTGTGTTCTCCTGCTGAGAGGCCATGCTCTTGGAGCAGAAGGAGGAGAGATGCTGCCTGGTCCATGGATGGCATTTCCAGCCTGGTTTTTCTGTTCCATTTCACCATTATCTCTTTGCTACCGAATCAAGCTGAGGTCAAACAACCCCCAGTCTCTCATCCTGCTGGTGCACACTGCAAATGTCCCATTCCGAGCACGGCTGAGGCAGCCACAGGCATCGTACAGGTTAGATGGAAAGGAAGGAAAGCATCAAAGAACCAAACCACATGCATTTTGTAAGGAAAGTCAGCACGTTCCTTGTGCTTTGCGAGAAGCGGGTTCACCTGGAGGAGTGCAGAAAGCTGAACCCCTGCCAGAGGAATAATCTGTTAAACTTCCTAATGAATATTTCTGCAACACAAAGTCTCTTTGTGGATTTAAATTAATCTAAAACACATTCATTAATTCATAGCTAAGAATTGAATTATATTTTGTTGCTGACCTCCATGTTGTTTGTCTGTAACTAGATTTCCCCTAAAAGGCAGCAGTGCTATTTAATCATAATGCCAACCTTTGGATCTACTTCAGCAGCAATTACCCTGAGCTTTGACTTTCATATAATTTATATTTCAGAACACATCATAAATAACTCTTTCTTCTCCTTTCAGTACGGCTGTGTGAATGTGTGCGAACCCATGGAAATACAAATCGCTGCTTATTTTATCCCATTCAGGCTGCATGAGTGAATGCTGCTGCCCAGGCCACACGTCCCCGGCCACCCCAGTCTGCCCCATGGGGACACTTTCATGTTCTTGCGGTGTGAGTTGAGCACTGTGTGTGCTTGTCATCAAGCTCCACCAGAGAGCCCATGAGATGGACCACAACCAGCCTATGGACCCCAGCTGAGAACCTACTGATCCAGGACATGTCACTTCTTCACTTTCCTGGGACTCAATGCCCAAATATATTTTTAAAAAGAAAGAGGATTTGACGAATATTTACTATCCTAACTGCTTGTGTAATAACCATCCTTACCCCTTGGACTTACTAGGGTGCAACCAGTCATCCCATGTTCAGTTAATGGTGGCAAGTCTTCTCATCCCATTTATGTTCCTTTCAATAAAGCACCATTTCCTTTAAAGAATGGTGCTTCTTTTTCAGCACCTTCCTTAGATCAGAAGAAAGATGAGTTTAGTGAAGGTTTCAGCTAAGTGCCCAGGGACAAAGTCTGAAAGCCAGCAGTATGAGATTCCCAACCACCCTAATAAATTTAACCCCAAATCATCAAAAATTCCATGAAATTTCTGCCCTTTTGGATCCAAGAAAATCCCATTAAGCAGGTCTGCTATTTAGATGCATAGGAAGTAGTACTTGTGCTCTGAACAGGATTTTTAATGCTCCTATCTGCTTTGAAATTCAGGAAAAAAATTAGTTCTGGGTTCCAGTTTTGGCCACTCTGGTTTTTCAACCAGATATGGACATGTCAGCAAAGACCTGCTCCCATGGGAATGGGCTCAGCTCCTTCAGAAATGACTGGTATTTCCAGTGCCACCAGGCAAACACAACCCAAATCCTGCAAGCTGCATAAATGCTTCGTGCCTCAGCTGCTGGCTGCCGTGCTGAGAAATAGCACCGGTAGCTACAGAGATGCAATTAGCAGAAGTGGCTCGTACTAGAGCAAACCTGGTGGCAATGGGCATGTTTAGATACCATGTGTTTGCACCAGCAAGGGAGTGTGAACTCTAATCATGCTGAGAAGTTCATGGTGGAAACACCATTTGAATGCACAGCAAGGTTTGCAGGTCTGTGTTCACAAGGGAAAATAATAGTAAAAGTGCAGCATGAGCTTGAGCACGCTGTGCTCTTCCAGCTGCTGAAACTAGGAGTCATTTGCTGTCGGTGAAGTGCAAGGATTTTTAATGTATCTGTCAAGACTGGCAGGAATGGGGGAAAAGGCTGCAGAAATCTTAAATGTGCCACTAGCTAAGATGGGTCTTCACAGAAGCAGCTGTTTTTTATTGTTATTTAGTTTGTTATGGATGAGTTTGACTGAAGAGGATGGCAGATTGCAGAAATTATTATGCATTTAATTTTTTTACTGTTATTTTATCCTGATGTAAAAATGAGACTAAAAAGCACTTCTGCAGGAATCCAACGTAGCCTTGCAATTAAATTCAAGTTGCTTTCATGAAGAATGACAGCCCAGCAGTGGGAAAAAAAGCTGCAAGAACAATGCTTGAGACTGTCAAAGCAATCAAATAACACCTGTTAACTTCTGCTCAGGAACAAAACTTCAGGCCTCTCCCAAAACCTCCTTAAATAATCAGCTTTTGCAACGCTGTGCAGATGGAGAGTAGCAGGAGGATGGCTGGTTTGGGTCCAAGCTAGGCTCAGGTTGTGCCCACCGGGTGCTTTGCTCTCATTTTTGCATGCTCATGTAGGCTCACTGGCGTGTCCCAAGGGGCAGAATTTGGGTATCTGCACTCAAACATGAAAACGGACTCAGTTGTTGTCCGTGTCCCCCATCCCTGGATGCTCCTGTGCGTGGGATGTCCCTGAGGCGCTCTGTGTTGTGCTGGGGCAGGTGGAGAACCGCCACGACGTTGTACAGTGGCATGGCTCGGTGCCACCACCGGCACGGCTGGAGCACCATCCCTCTCCTCCAGCACAGACCCCTCAAACCCCGCCGAGCAACCGGCTCCAGAATTGCCTTTTGCTCTCTATTGCCAACAGCGGATTTGCGCCACAAGCTCATCCTGTCGACATCCGCATGTAAATGAGTTTATTTTTTTTATTTTCAGTGCACTGAATTATTCCCAGACTCCCCGTTTTAGTGACCAGCTCTCAGTGCATTGGAGCACAAGAGAGCTCCGGGCTCCAGCGGTGAGAGGCGATGGAGAGAACCCAAAGGTGCATAAGAGTCAGTATTTGTCAGCCACAGCTATATCAACTTTATCCATATAGGAAGGCTTAACCTCAACAGGCACACAATAAACATGCATGGTGAAGGTACGGCTTTAATGAATCTAGTACAAAAACGATAGCTTCACCAAATCCCAAATTGTTTCACAGAAATGTTTGTCGCTTACCAGTAAAATCCAGTGGTTGGGTACAAACTCTGCCTTTTGGGTCCCCTGGGGTTGGTGGGTCCCAGATGAGGCAGCCCCAGCTCAAAGCGGGGCCTGAAACCTTAAACACCTAAGCCCTAAATTTGGATCTTTGAAAGGATGGAAAATTCCCATGAGCCCTTCACGTTGCTTAGCCAGCACAAGGGAGGACCTGAAATATGGGGCCTTGGTAACATTGAGATGACCCTTGTCTTTATGGTTCAGCAATTTTTCGTGGCAGCTGCTGTCCGTCATCTGTTTTGCACATTGGCCAGGTGGGCCCCAAAATAAACTCCCTGTTACTAGCTGTGATTATAACCAGCTTGCGTTGCAGAAGGGCTCCTGCGATCAGCCTCTGACCTCTCCCATCACTGGGAGAACTCAACCAGTGACTTCTGCATCAAGCTTAACATTGTGCGGTTGGGCTGGTGGATCAGGAACTGACCCTGAAGGCTCCAAGTGGGAGAGAAGTTGCTAATGCTCATCCCTTCAAATTAAAACTCCTGTTCAAGCCAAGCTCCTGCTTCTCAGTTTGAACATCGCTCCATCACCCCGTTGGGACATCAGTCCTGCCAGACGTGCCTTTGCTGGCCACCTCAGGCAGGTCACCCAATGGCCGATATCACTGCATCACTCTGTGTGTAAGCTGGCACAGTCCTCAGAAACTTTCCATTCTGTTTCTCTATAAAAAGCCTTTGAGTTAACAACCTGCATTTTTTCCATCTGATTATTCTTCACTGGGACCCTTCTAAGTGAAGTACCGTCCAGAGACAGTGGCCACGGCCCATAAATTTAATTACTAACCTTTAATTCATAGGTGGCAGAAACAGTTCTTCAAGCATCTGAGTTAATCAGGCTTTGCTGACAGTGGCAATCAATTGTTCAGCGGTCTACTTTTTGCTTAATTATTGTTGGACTACATTGCATTTTCAAAATGTCAAGCATCCTCCTTTAGAAATGCAATAAATCATTTCTACACGGTGTGCAAGGCTAGGGTAGGAGACTATTATTCTCTCACACCTGACCTTGACTACAAGGAACAGAAATTGATCATTTACTGTAGCAGTGAAATATCATTTAAGGAAAAAGGAGTCTTAACTAATAACTTCAGCTCACTAAAAGGAAGGAGAGTTACTTTCTGGCCATGCAAGGAAGATGCTGGCATGGGATGTGGCTCTCTTAAAACTCTCCTGTTAATGAGGCACCATCTACGCTGGGGATCAAGTATCAACTGCAGCAGGAATCCACGAAGCATTTGTGCCCAGATTTTCACTGTGTCCCAGGGAGAGATACCCTAATTCTTGTTCTTCTGATATCAGGCCAGGATATTTATGTGTCAGCCAAAGAGTCGTCTAGTCCTCTTGGTTTCGAAAAGGATGTCTCAGTGGAGGCAATTTAGTCAGTTGGAACTTGGAGAAGACAAAAATCTTGACTATTGAGATTGCATTAATTCAGAAGAATTAAGGCACTTCTCAGAACATGACTTTTCCTAGAAGAACATCTCTGGGGCCCACCAGCCCCACCTGTGACATCTCGCTGCTGGCATCAAAGTCGGCTGCATTAACCTGTGTGGGTATGGGTGGAGGGGCCATTTGCTGGAGCTGTGGCCTTCACGGTGCCCGTAGCTGAGATGGGCAGAGAAGAGGCAGTTTCTCCACGGCACAGCTCTGCCGCTAGCTCCTCATCTGGCCCCGATTCTGCCCTAAGGGACTGCTGCCGAGGGTAGGTCCATTCCCATTTGTCTCCATGTGTAAGAAGTGGTAGGCAATTTTTTAATTGCGTGTATTTACAGCGACTACTGCAAAAGAAACCTGCTCTCTGCTCAGTCCCCAGACACTGATGGGGTAGAAGTAATAAATGACATCTTCCTTGCTGAGAAATGGGAGGTATTTTCAGCAACAAGATTGTGCTCAAGTATGTTGAGAGCGGTACATGGATTGTGGCTAGTGTCAGCCGAGATGATATGAAGATAAAAGACATCCTCTGAGGATGCTGCCAGAAAGAAGAAGGAAGAGGCTGTGCGGTGAATCATATGGATCAAATTTCCTCTCTCATTGTGTTTTAACAGAAAAGCTTTTCGCCTGCTCCCGAGAGTACCGATGCAAATTTCCTTCAAACCAGAGGTAGGATGGGGTTTGGGGGCTTTTTTTTTTTCATCAAACATACATGTGCCCAGAAAAAAAGCATTTTTCCCTTCTGGAAAGCAGAGCTGATTGGAGCCGGGAGCCAACAGCAAACAAAGTGCAATCAAGAAATGAAAATGAAGCAATAAAATGTTTAGCACTTGCAAGACAATAACAAACATTTCTTAGAGGAAAAAAGAAAAGGAAGAAAGATACAAAAGAAGTCCCTAATCTAAATTAATGTTGCTGTTTTCTT
Source organism: Haliaeetus albicilla (assembly GCF_947461875.1). Taxonomy (NCBI): domain Eukaryota; kingdom Metazoa; phylum Chordata; class Aves; order Accipitriformes; family Accipitridae; genus Haliaeetus; species Haliaeetus albicilla. The sequence goes on from NC_091506.1 coordinate 7,346,381, forward strand.
AATGCAAAACAGGTTTAACTTTTCTCCCCATTTATGCCAATGGCATTTGTTTCATCAGGAGTTTGACAGTGTGTGTCGGGCATCACCTGTTGGTTGAAACGTGCTGGTTTAGTGGCAGCAGAGTGTGATGGGTTGTATGGGAGCTTCCCAACATGAATGTGCCCCAAGCTTGCAGGGATCCTGGCCACCACATTGAGGACATGAGGCACCACTGGGAGAGGACATCCCTGCAGAGCCACCACCAATCACCTGCACATCCCAATTCTTCCTGTGACTCCAGCGGGGAATCCCAGCGTCGAATGGGTTTTCCTCTGCGTCTCCCCTCTCCGCAGTGGCCCCAGCTTCTCCTCACCGCTGGCCACCATGGCCACCGCCAATGCAGCTCCTCCAGGGAGAAGAGCAACCATGGCCACCCCATGCCCAGGGTGCTGGTACAGGGATTTATGTCCATCTGCCTGCGCCACCAAACCAGCTTGGACCGGGGCTTTGGTCTCGCAGTTTTTCTCTTTAATATTTCCAGCGATGTCCAAAGGCAGCAGCACTAGAGGGCACTGCCTGCACGCCATGAGAAAAGGGGGACACATCTCCAGCGGGTCTGCCGGACACCCAATTTTGGCTGTTGGCTGACACCTTCCCTGCTCACCTGTGCCCTTTCTGTAGGGAAAGCAATGGAGCCAGCTGGGGCCATTAATTTTGTTGGCTGCAAATGAGGTTGGCAGCACAAGATGACGTACAAGATCAGTCCCAACAAATGGTTTTGGTAAAACCAAAGCGAGGCATTATCAGGCATGTTTGTTACAGGCACAAAGCAAGCAGTGAAACAACTGCATGCATTTTTAGGCCAAAAAATGAAATCATGCTGGGGGGTGTCCAGCAGCACAGGGGAAGCAGAGCCCTGCCAGAGCCCTTCCCTGGGGGGCCTGCAGGAGCTGTGCCTGGCCACACTGGGGGGACCTCACTGCTACATCTCTGCTCCAAACCCATCCCGGGGAACAGAAATTCCCTTCTGGATGCAGCCATGCCAGTGAAAACGGCTCCTCCACCCTCACTCGTCCTCCTGCTGCAGCAGAAAAGCCCATGGACTCGTGTCTAGAGAAAGCGGCTGAATTAATTCGGATTAACCCAAACTGTGTGAGCTAAAGCCTTCAAGCAGAGTAGACCTCTACGGGGCTGGCTTGGGTTACAGGGAGCTCGTATCAGCCTGGGCTACAGGTGACAGGGGAACCGATCCCATTCCTTTGCCAAAAGCATCTCATATAGCCCAGGAGGAGCCGGGCTCCTGCTGCCTGGCTTGGCCAGCACGTGTCACGAGTTAAAAGTCCTCAGCAGCACAGCTGGTGCTTTAGTCTCTCTTTCTCCATGCCAAGTCCAGTTGCACCAGCCTCACCTTGCACCACAGGTCCTCACAGGCTCCCTGGATATCACCCTCCACACCAAAAAGCCATCAGGCCCGGGCAGTCTGCCGTGTTAGATAAAGTCCAGACAGCGCCAAAGTCCTCCGAGCTTTCCTCTGGGGCCCTGTGCAGCTGAATTGACACTCCCGTGACTGATTTCTTCCAGCCTGAAGTATTTCCCTTGATGATCTGCCCTAATGGAAAAACAGCTTTTCCACCTTTCAAATGCGAGCAAGATAAAAAATGTCTTCCTGGTTTGAAAAACACATGGAACTGCTGCCAAAGAATATGCATGTTAATAACATATCCTTTGTATGAGAAGACAGTGCTGAAATTTCAAGTGATCTCCCCAGAATACAAACAATACCCAGAGTATAGCAAGGAGATTAAAATAATCCTTGGGACGCTTTTCAGTTTTCTTGCCTTTTGTAAAATAAATAAATAAGTACAAATTAGCAGTGTATTACAATCTTCCAAAAGCTTGTGTTTTTGCCCCCTAGGATTCCGGCTCAGCAGTTAATAAAAAACAGTTGCATAGATAACAGGTCCCCGAGGCTGAGGTGTTATTTCTAAAATAAATTGCTTATTTGAAAAAATTGCAGGGAAATCATTGTGTTTGGGAAGTTTGAAGCCTTTTCTAATTAATCCAGGAGCACGAGGGAAAGGCACAGATCACTCCTCGTGACCGGGTTTCTCGAAGTGCTTGCACACCACAGGGGCTGCTGCCAGGGTGTGAAACTGAGCCTGCAATCTGGAGGCTGATTTGTTTCAGAGGAGAAGGACTTGGTGATGGTGTTAAGCTACTTTTTCACCAACTGGCTAATCAACCGTCTAGTCGTTTTGCTGCAATTGGGATCGGGGATGCAGCACAGCAGCTGCCTCCAAAAAAATAGGTACTTTTGTACAGAAAGAGCCGAACCTGCCTTTTCTGAGGAGGTGCAAGGGCTCTGTGGCAGTGGGGCATGTTTCATTTTCTCTCGCCGGGAAACGATGCTGCCTTGACACCCCATTAGCGTTTCCACGGGTGGGAGCTGCAGGGTGAGAGCAGCTTCAGAAATCTGCACGTTTCATGCTGATCTTTCCTTTCTTTTGGCCAAAAAAAAAAAAAAAAAAGAAATGCTGGCATTTCCGAGAAAAAAAGAAATGCTGGTGTTCCCAAGACAGGGAGGCGGCATCCGCGCCCAGCAAAATCACCTACTGTGCTTTGTGAGAGTCCTTTCGACATCCCGGCGCTCCCCTATAAAGCTCCCTTGTGGGCTTTGCAGCTCTGTGCCCAGCTCAGCCCTATATAAGGTCCCCGGGGCTATGGCACTTCTATAGGGCACCAAACCACACAGCCAGATGAAAACCGGGCCCTCCCCTATAGGGAAGGCAGTCCTGCAGCCCCTCCGAGACAGGGCTGTTCCTTAAGGCACTGAGCCACAAAGGCCCAGGACATCCTTTTGGCTTTGATTCATTGAAAAGAGAACATTCGGAGTTAATTAAAAATAACAGCAATAGTCTGTGGTGGAACTGCCATGAGATATTCCCTGCGATGCTTTGGCTGCAGGAGGAAGCGATGGGCAGATTTGGGGATCGGAAAAGTCCACCCAGGAAGATAACATCCTCCTATGGCCTGGAAATGGCCAGATTCCCATGAGTGACCAAAAATCCAGCCCCTTGTCTGCTGGGCTGAGGGATTTTGGCCTCAGGGAGATGAGCTCACTGGGCCACATGGCTACCAAGGAGCAAACACAACCATGAAGCGCGAGATACTTAGGCTGCATCTGGAGACCGTGAGTCTTCCCACACAGCTCCTGGAGGTTCAGGTCCTCCTTGGCAGGACCCACCTCTCCGGTCCCTCTACCACCTACTGCTACCTGTGAACTCGGCCCTCTGGAAAAGAAGATAGAAGTGAAGTGGGAACACTTGGAAATTTCTGTAAAATGGAGCAGTTTCAGGATACTGAGATGTGGAAATGACTGTGGACTTTACTGCATTTATTTTTCAAAAAACAAAATCAGGTTTCCCTTTTTTAAACCAATCTAATGCAAAAATAAATATGTAGCCTTGCTTTGCAAATGTATATTTATAGAGACCACCCTCTCACCTTTCATCTTTGCCAGACTAAACAAGCTGGTTTAGCTGCTTCTCTGACAGACTCCCCATTGCCTCACCGTCATGCAGCCTTCCTATGCATCCGTTTCAGCTACAAGTCTTTGAACGTGGGTGACCAAAATCATCCACACTGCTGTAGATGGTGCTTCACCCACAGCTTCTACAAGCTCGATACATACATCCCTGCTCCTCCTGGAAACACTTGACCTGTGGCTTTCTCAGAGCATATTTTGTGCACCATAGACTCTCTACAAGAACTTTTTCAGAGCATATTTTGTGCACTGTAGACTCTCTACAAGAACTTTTTCTCTAAGGTCCTTCCCTTTGCAACTGAAAAGGACATTAAGGGCTTTGGTTTCCATCTTTCCTATCCACTTGGTATCCTTCTGGTACCCAGTCTCCTTTCATACCAGTGACAGCTATGGAGCACAGCTCATCACAGGCATGGGTGCAACAGTAGGGTGCACTTGGGTGGGTTCATCTCCCAGCTCCTGAAATTTCTACCCAGCTCATGGAGACAGGCAGAGGGAGCCCATGTTGGTCTGGAATGAATATATATCATGGGAGAGATGCAGATGGACAGACAATGTCCTCAGACTTTATTAGATGGAAATCACACTGGTTTGCCAATTCATGTCCTATCCCAGACTCCAGGTCTTGCCGTCCCTTTCCTGGCTGGCTGGACCCAGCCACGGACAGAACCAAGTACTTAAACCAGCAGTCTTTACCCATCCTGATTACACTGGCTGTACTGGGATTTCTCAAAATGTTTTAAAATAAGTATACATGAGAGACAGAGAGAGAAGACAGTGTATGTGCAGCTGTAAGAAAGCCCATGGCCTCCGTTTAATGGCCCTTGCAGTGGGCAGCACAGTATATTTTTACTCATTAAATCAAAGTGGCTGCTCCTTGCCCTTCAAGTCCCCAGAGAGCAACTATTCTCGATAACAGCCAGTCCCCACAGACTCATTAAGCTTTCTTGAAGCTGTTTGCAGAGGCAGGGTGCTAATCTATGAAGATAAGAAGTCAAACCTTTCACTATGAGGACATTTTTTACTACTTGCCTCGTGCTCTCCCTTGTAATTTCATCAAAGGCCAAAACAAAAAACCTATCTAATCTGTCAGAAGGGCCAATCTAATCTATCATTATTAAACACTTTTATGGAGAAAAATGGATTGCAACATTAGAGAGCTTGTGATTTAGCACATGAAAGAGATGGTAAAATGTCTCTGAAATGACAAACGGTACAAAATCTGCTTTTCCAAGAGAACAGATTAGCTGGTGGCACAAATAAATAAGTAAATACAGTTAAAACTGCCTAGATTTATAGCAAGTGGTGTAGAAAATGCCTTGGACTTGCCAGTGATAGCCTTTTATGGCAAAAGTAGATTTTAGTGGACATATATCGAAATGAACCTTCACCTACTCTGCAGGCTTTCAGAGCTGAGTGCCATGAGAGCAAACCTCGCAAGGTCTGTCATGGGGCCTTGAAAAGACATTACAAGGTAGTGGGTGCAGAGGGGGGTGGTGTTTAATGTAGGAGGCGTGACGGTGAGAAGATTAGTACTCATATAGTCAGTGGAAAAAACCAGGCTTTTCCAGAAGATAATCAAAGGCAGGGACAAAATCTAGCTCAAATGTCCCTGTGGAGAAACTCTCAACCCTTCTCTCTCCAGGCAAAGACCTGGGAGAAGTGGGTCTTCTCACTGTAGAAACGGAAGAAGAAGAATTTTTGCTCCATCATTTCCACCTAACAAGGAAAGCAATGGCCTGGCTGCAGGAGTTTCGGATGCTCTGCGGGTGGGGATTTCAAAGTCTGAGCACTCCTGTAACCCATGGTTGAGATGCTCGGTGAGGTGCAGAGCTGCCCACGGCCAGCAGAAGGGCTCTAGGACTCTGGGTGCCTTGCTGAGCCCAGGGCTTTCTACTAGAAAAAGGAGTCTGATTTCAACATGGGGAAACTTGCCATCATCCCAGACAGATTAATTAGACTTGGCAGATTTCTCAATAATTGGAAACGAGAGCAGTTGCCATGAAAATGTGGGGGGAAAAAAAGAGGTACTGGATGATTTGTATAGGGGATATATTTGTATTGCCTGGCTTGCAGCCTGGGCACAGGTTGGGAGGACTCTATGAAAGTCAGAGTCCAAAGCTCAGTCTTTGCATGATCAAGGCTGAAGATGACACTAGGATGTAGCAACAGACCCAACCCTTTCTTCCCTTGGCTCCAGGAGGGTGCCAGGGGCCGGAGCGGGGTTGGGAGTGAGTTAGGTGGGCAGCCATCCTTTGCACTGCTCCACTGTGTTCTCCTCAGAAGATTAACTCAAGCTCTACCGTATGTTGGCTATCAGGCCACCAAACTGCAGCAAGAGTCATGGCATCATCTCTCTGCAGAGCCAATGCCCTCACAACAGGGAAGGGATGCAGAGCCTGGCTGTGCCCGGAAAGGACCGAGAACATGGACATCCCACCTGGAAAGCAGGATACGTGCCCCCAACCCTCAGCTGACACAGTCTAGAAAGCTACTCTTTAGCTGCGCTGAACACTTCCAGATTTCCAGCATTTCAAGGGAGATTTGGCAGGGCTTGCTTGTGCTTGATTTTATTTCAGATGCCATAACATTTGGGCCTTTTTATGCAGCTTTTGGCTGGTGTTGAAGCAATTTCTGTCTGTTTCTTCTTTCTCTTCCCCCTCCCCTTTGCCATCCATGGTGGGAGGCTGACAAAAGTCAGTGACTCAGCCCTAGAAGAGAATGGAAAACTCCAACAGGGCTTTGAATTGAAATGCAGGCAAGGAAGGAGAGACCCAAGGGGAGGCTGGAGAAAGGGACGGAAAGGGACTGTAATGAGAAAAAACACGAAGGGAGCAAAGAAGCACTCTGTATTGAATAAGCAAGCAAGAATAAGTTCTTACAGGAAAGTCACTTATACTCCACAGACTGGGGAAAGGTAGGTTTACACACAGACAAATCCCAAACTATTTGAGCAAACAAGGAATTTCAGGAGGTGCAGAAGTATAGCCTGATTAAGCACAAATTTTTGTCCCCTGTCCCCTATACTCTCATGAGTCTCAGCACCTCCTTTCTCTGTGGCTCTTATCAAGCAAGAAAGAGACTGTCTTAGGGATAAAAAGGTGAGCAGAGTGACAAGCAGGCAAGAAAAGGAGTGCCACAAAACTTCATGGTGTGCGGGAGATATAGTAAAATCCAGCAGTGGGCTTTAATGCCAGCCCAAGCTGCAAGCACGGTTCTCCAACAAAGCTGTGCACCCCAGTGCATCCCAACGTCTCCCCAGTCTGCCTATGCTCTTCAGCAGCAGCGAAGGCAAAGACCACTGCCTTGCCTAGCAAGTCGGGAAGGTGTCTTCATGCACTCACAGATGCAGGTTTGTCCTGAGGACAACAAAAGACCTCTATCCCCATGCACAGGGTAGTGCAGCTGGTCTCCCTGCAGCCACATGGATATACAGCCTCCCCTCCACAGCTGGATCTGGACCTATAGCAGTAACGGGGAACTGCTCCAAAGCCAAACGTTCTTCTATCAGATCTGTGCATATCACACAGGGGCTCCCCAGGTTTTTCAGTCTCTCTGAACAGCCAGCATGCTACCCCAGGGACTTTTAAGCACACAGCGTGATGGATGCGAAGATACCCATGTTCTCCCAGGCTATCCAAGCACCAAATTACTCAGCCGTTTGCTGTTCTGGGTCCTTGACATGTCTGTGCAACACACCATGGAAGCGTTTCAAAGGCAAAGTCTGCCATTTTGGGGTTGTGATTCTCCCTCAATGCCTCATTGTGCCGAGGCAGGGCGACAACCAACGCATTGTACTGGCAAGCATTTCTCATCGTGCTGGGTCCCTGGGTAAGCTGGGTCCATTCTAAAGAGCTGTTGTCTTTTGCCTGCCACCACACCAGCGTAACATATCTCACACATCCATGGCAGCCTACTTGCTTCCCATTCACAAATTCCTCCGCTGAATAACACCAAAGAGTTAAGGCTCTATCAAAAGGTTGCGTTATGGGAAGGGAAACTGGAGAAAAAATGGCTTTCAATGCAATGCGAGCATAGACAATACTGTTTTGTAACTGCGCCGTTTGATGTGCAATGACAGGAATTAATCATTTTACTTAACAGAATTACTCTTTGTTATGTAAACTTTGTAAAGTCAGTCTCATGTGACCTCTTTCAATTAGGAACAAATTGTTTAAAACTGTCGTTTTTCTGAAGGCGCAGTATTCGTAAGAGCGACCTCAGGGATGGGTTGTCATTTCACCCTGGAGTACTCACAGCTGTGCAGTTTGACACCAAATGGAGACCAAAATGTGCAGAATTACTCTTTTTTTTTTTTTTCTTTTCTTTTTTCCAACAGAGCGAGCGATCCCTCTGCGCTTATTCTAATCTGGGGCGAACATTTGTTTCCCATTTCATTTTCTTCAGTTCCAAGAGAGTTGGATTTGGTTTTATAGGTTTCTAATCACCTCGGTCTGCGAGCACCTCAGTGGTGAGAAAGACATGTTTCCTGAGAGCCCCTGAGAGAAAAGGAAGCATTTTCCATCTACCAAGAGAACCCAGACCAGAAAAGACGAAGGGCCCCATCTTCAGCAAATGAAAATCATTGTTTCAGCAAAAAAAAGTAGAGCTAAAGTCACATAGAAAGTCTGTAGCAGAGCCAAGAAGACCCTCCAGAGGTCCACAATTTCACCCCAACTTCTCAGCCTTCTCTCCTGGTTCCCGCAACCTCGAGAGCTGCTGGAGCTCCCTTTGCTGCCAAATTGTTTCGCACAAACAATTTGACCTGCGAAGGGCTGGAAGCATCCTCTGTTATGTACGGAGGTGCCCAGAGTTTGTCATATTGGCCGTATTAAGGCACAGGGTGAGACTTTTGCCAGGCTGGTGCGAGCACCGCGTGTTTGCTTTTGAAGCTGCTTGCAGAAATAAGGCAGCGGCAGCAGCCTTGGGCTGTGCATGCCCTGACAGCGCTGGGGATAACTGAGCCACACCTGTGTCCCAGTCGTTTTTGGAGATCCCATTTCACCTCTGCCGCCCGTGGCGGAGGCTGCCTGTATTCCTGCCCCAGTCCTGCCCCTCCAAGAGGGGAACTCATTACACTTCATAACCTCTCTCTACCGCATCAACAGGCCCAATTTTTGTCCTCTTAGTGCTGTGTTAAGCTAATAGCCAGCCCTGATCGCTCTCGCTGATAAAAGCATTTGCTCTTGGTGTTTCCCATGCATAATGCAACGTTTATGCTCAGGTCCATGCCCTTTCAAAGGGTGCCTATGCGGCTTTCATTTAAGAGCCCAATCAGAAGATACGCCATTTCGCTTTGAAAGGTATCAGGAGAACTTTGATCTCATTTCCCTGGCTGCCCTGCCCAGCAACATTGGCCGCATTAAGAAAAAACCAAACTTTCCTGGTCCAAACGAGAAGGCTAACGATCTCGCATCCAGGGGCTTTCAAGTCAAGCTGAGCCATTATGTACATTCCCCCCTGAAATCAAACGTGGTCCAAGATTGCAGAAGGACCATCACCCGGCAGTGCCTGCCAGCTAAACTTGTCCCTCATATGGTGCTGTTTGCCCGTACGGACTTCCCTGACCTGCGAGTTGCCAACCTGACTTCAGTATGGCCATAGGACTCACTTATTACTCACCACAATATAAAGTGAGGAAGATATGGGGTCTGCAAAGGCTGGATTAACTCCTGGGGCCACAGCCCTGTTAAACAGCAGCCCAGGGTTGCCCGAGGAATTAAACCACTGCAGTACGTTTTTCTCAACATCTTCCCATGGGGGTAGCTGAACATAACCCCCAGCCCCTATAGTGCCAGGTGAAAGATGCAGAAAGATGAAGCCAAAGGAGATAAGCGGGTGGATGAAGATGTCCGGGGAGCCTGCAGCATGGCTCACGTCACAGCTGACATCCCCCGGGATGCCAGCCTGGGCTTTGCAGGATGGTGTCCCGGGATGGAAACCATGTGGACCCTGTGCTCTGCAATAAACCACACTGGAAAACAAGCCCCATGCGCAGGAGTTTATTGAGCGAGGCAGACTGCAGGTATCTGTGGGAGCTAGTAATAGTGTCTTTCTCTAACAAGCTCATTAGCTTCTGGAGCAGTGAAATCATCTCTGGCATACTCTTCTTGATTGCTGTGGCTGTATCTAGTGTTTCTATCAAGGCATTTCTAATAGCTAATATTCATTGTGGTATTTCAATATGGGATTTACTCCCACTCTCTGCAAAACAGCACTGGTTCAGCCCCAGGAAATAAAAACAACGCCAGCTATCAGCACTGTTAAGTAGGAGACAATTTTTCTTGTCTGATTGTGCCAGTCCTTTACATAATTTCATCAGTTCTTCGTAAAAAGGAGCCCTTCCTTGTTCCCTGGGACAGAGGCTGCGTGTGCTGGGGACAGCCTCTCCATCCCAGGGGAGCAGCCGTTCACCCTGGGCTCAGCGCGGTGCCCAGCATCGCGTGATGGGAAACCACCTTGACTGCACTGCTGTTGGCGGAAACAGGCTTTTAGCTTGATGCTACTGTGGATATATCCCTGCAAGCAACAGCCAGTGCTTTTGACCCCCCTGAGCCAAGGAAATCAGCCTCGCAGCGGGGAACCAAACAGCGATCTCATGAAAGAATGAGGCTTCAACCCATGAGACCAAAAACTACCTCACAACTGAAAGGTCAGACAAGAGGATGCCCACTCTGCAAAACCACTCCTGGGCCTTTAGCATCTTTTCTCAATCCTCTTCTGGTCTATTTATCTGTTATTGTATTCACATACCCAACTACAAATTTCATGTCAAATATCAGCAAGGCCTGACATTTTCCTGGGAAGTGAAGATGTCTAAAGCAATTCAGCTCCTCTTCTGCAGTTTCTGCTTTGTACCCCTTGAAAATCACTCTGTCTAATGACAGTTTTCTTAAACACATAAAACCCAATAAAAGTATTTCTAGCAGTAACTTCTGCTTAGCACCAATGTCCTACCACTATCAACAGGTGACAGCAGCAGCAATCCAATGCAGTCTTCATTAGAAACAGATAAAGAAGATAATGGCACACAAGCAAAAGTTTGTTTGTTTAAAAGAAGGGTAATTTCTGCAAACAGTATTCTTTTTTCCTAGAATTTCACCTGATTCGGTTGCCTCCTCAACAGCAATAAAGATTAAAGAAAGGACATCAGTCTCTGTTACTAGCACTTGCAGTCACTGAAATCTAGAGGACAGAGCAAGCCAGGAAAAATATTGAAGAGAAATGCATTCCCTGGGTAGACTACATTTTCTCCTGCCTGTGTTCTCCCTCAAAGACCAGGAATTTTGGCACCCGAAGGCAGTGCCTCAAGGCTGGTTCTGTCAGCAAAAGCAACAGCGTGAGGCTGTTTACCAGCAGTGACGCTCCTAAGGGCTGGGCCAGGCTTTAGGAGCAACCTGACCAAAAAGTGACCTGATGATGTCCTGAGAAGATGTGTCCCACAGCTTTTCTTGGCTATGAAACAGACTTGAGCTCCATCTGCAGAGAAAAATGCTTGACTGGGAGGGAATCGAAGGCAAAACTCCAGTTCACCCAGTTCAGGGTACTACTGCAGACCACAGGCCATGCACGCTGCTCGGTGGAAGACACCAGCGTTGCTCACAAGTTACAACAAGACCAGGTACATTGGAACGCGACAGTATTGCCATTTCCTTCACCTGCAGCATGTTTCGGTGGCATTAACAGAAACTATGGATGCTCCCCAGCCCCAAAACAGATCCTGTGGATGGAACCAACAGTTATTGGTGGAGCCTGCCATCGTCCCAGCCTCTCACCCTGTTTTCCAGTAACAAGCTCCATTCCTCCAGGGTTTTATTTTCATTAAGAATTCTTCATAACTTGTATTTATTTGCTCAGTGTCAGTTAGATGTCTGCCTTTCCGCCTGAACTATCTTTAGCTTCCAAAATATTTTGCATTTCAGGGAAGTATTTAAGCAACTTTTCTGAGAAGAAATAACACAGAGCGTTGGAGCGCAGACATCACGGTCACGTGCAGAGACACCCTCAGCGGCTCGGGGATCGTGCCTTCACCTTGAAAACTGTCCATTTTGCTTTTTTTTCTCGTCCATATGAGGGGATCCATGACCTGTCCTGAAATGGCTGCGTGAGGTTGGTACCCGAGGTGAGATTAGTGGGACTCATGGAGCGAGGAGGACGGGCACGGCAGCGCGCAGCGGGATGCACGGTGCTGCACGAGCGCGCAGCACGATGCACAGCACATGGCACAAGTATTCAGCCCAGCACGGCCCAGCATGGCCCAGCTCAGCACCTGCTGCTCTTGGGGACTGGGAACAGTTTTTAATTAAAGAAGGATTTCCATCTAATGCCCAGGGAAGGAATGTGAATAAAATAGAACTCTCAGAAAACCTGCAGGATTAGTTTTCTCTTTTTGTTGTCACTGAGAGAGCTGTTTGCCTGTAATACCTGCCATACGGTTTGGATCCTGGCTTTCCATCCCAAGCATTCCTGTAAGAATCAGTGCCTGCACCATTAGCATGTAATCATTAGCATGTTAGTCTTCCTTTTGCATATGCAAATCAGAGCTATTTGCCTTCCAGATTTTAATTGTAGCACATAAAAATAAAAGGAAAGGAAAATAATAGGAAAACACTATGGGATGTTGTGGAAAGTGTTCTGCACACAGAGACACAGGCATGCCAGCTATCATTAATGGTAGAAAGTCCCCTTTACAATAAGTGAGCTGGAGAGGTTTGACGGTGTCAATCTAGGATTGGGATGCTCCACAATCACCCTTCCTTCCCATGAAGGCTGTCACACTGCAGAGCAGCTTTGGTGAATGCAAACTGAGGTCCATTCGTAGGAAAGCTGACCATAAGCATCCCCCAGGATGGGGGTTAACTAGTGACCGGTCCTTCAGAGACCTCTACCGCTTCTAGGGACATTGGGTCTAGGGGACTGGACAAAATTTAGCCCTAAATCAACCATCACACCACACAGAGGTAGATCTGGCTCCCCGTGGGATTGCACTGATGCCCAGCTCCTAAGGCTCCATCCAGGGTGCATCTCCCTGCGATGCCAGCATAGCTGGCAGGATCATTATCTTTGCAGTAAGCTGTTAATCAAAGCCCCTGCTTGCTGTGCGGAGATATGTAGTGGGCGGCAAAGCGGGCTGGTGGAGCTTGTCATCGTTAATGAGATTATGCTCCCCTAATCTCACAGCAAATCAGATTTTCATGCTGTGCGCCTTTATCACAGGCCGAGAGCGAGAAGGAAGGTGAGAAGCAGCACAGACCCAGCCTCCCCAGTTCAGTTCGACAAGCAAGGGCTCTGCAGCGGAGGGGATCCATTTCACGTCTTTTAAGCATTTATTTGTAGATGACTTCTGCAACCAGAGAGGAGGGGGCTAGCAGATTTGCCTGGGACCCCCAGGACAGGGAGCGAGCATCACTGTGCGGGAGAAGGAAAGGAAACCCAACGGGAGGCGCGTACCTCTGGCGGGGGAGGAGGACGCGGCTCTTGGCACGCCGGTCCGGCGTGAACAGCTGTGCTGTTTTCCACAGGGTTATGCAACTGTTTTGTTCCCAAATAATATAACCAGTGTTATGTTTAAATTCCTACCAAATCTTGTTTATCTTGCTTCGGTTTCGCAGAGAAATCATGTGTGAAATTTCACCGGGGTCTGACGATCGCCGGCCGCAGCTGCCGGACCTCGCTGCCTCCCGCGCGTCCTTCGAGGCGGCTTCGGGGCTCTCCCAGCCTGCCGGCCCCACGCTGGGGAGGGGGTTCGCTCCTTTTTGGGGACACGGCCTCTCGGGTGATCACAGCTTGCGATCCCACAGCATCTTCCCCATGACGAAACCCCGTCGCCTGACCTACACCGACAGGGAGCAAGGAGATAAGATGAGGTCTGGGGGGAAGGAGCCCCCCAACAAGAACTAGTGCCCAAGAAACAGAGCATCGCTTAACCTAGAGGAGACCTTTAGTCTCCTGGTAAGCCCCAAAGCAACAAATATATGTACCACCAGCTGATCTGACAAAGGACCTACACTTCTTTCGATACACTCATCAGAAATATGGTAAAACGCCAAGGTCCAACTTTGAGTGAAGAAAAGAGGGTTCATATAACCTCTCTGCTCTTGCTGCAGCCAGAACCATGGTCCTGTTAAATGCAAGTACAAATCCAGTGTCTGCGGCATCGCTGGAGGGTGCGAGCAGCATCCCTGCATGTGCCGGGCGGTAACTGCATGGGCAAGTCACATGTTTTTGCAACTGTCTTTTAAGAGTCTGAGCCCAACTGTTCAGCTACATATTTAGGACAAAGTTGCAATAACCAGAGAGGCTTTTGAACTCGGGAACAATAGGAGCTATTTTCAATGGGTGAATAATGTTGAAAATCTGTCCCTAACGTCAGCTCGCAGAATCATCATTTTTCCCAGTAAATAATATAAAAGTTTAATTTTTTTCTCAATGGATTTCAATGCAACATTTACTTTGAGACCGTTTATTCGTCATCCAAGAATAGCAGGGAAACAGGCTGAAGAAGAACAAGATGATCTTTATCATTTCAAATAGAGCAATTCCAATATTTCTTTTAACCATCTCACTGTAGTTCCTCGTGTTTACATGCATCCCATAAAAACAATTTTAGGAAATCACTTATTTTTGTGTTTTACAGCACATTCCTTTGACGAAGAGAAATAAATCTGAAACTCATATAGATATTGCTACTGTTGGTGTAAAAAAAAATAATAGTTTTCTATGCAAAAATGCAGCATGTCCAAAGTAATGCACTTCAGGAGGGTGTATTGATGTTTAAAGGAAAAGAAACATTATTCACTTGGATTCTTTTTCATGGTAATAATTTCTGAGTGTTCATTGATGGCTTAAATATTGTAGGAGATACATATTTTGAATTGCATAATGTTTTGACACTACTAAAAAAACTTTCTGAATAGACATGTTTTAGAAATCCAACTTGGAACAAAAACTAATTTTGAAATATTGGAATCTCTCCGATTTCAAAGTAGGTCTCTTCATTACTCAGTGGAAGTATCTCTTCTTAATTAAAAGAATACATAGAAGCATTTTTCATAGCCTGGCAGCAGTGTGCTGGGCAAATAATTAATCTTGTATTGTCTTTTTGGCAGCATAACACTTTCCTGCAACACTACTTGTGCAGTAGTTTATCCCTGTATGAACTAGAAGCAGGCTATGCTAAAATAAGGCTCAGATTCAGATATATTACAAGAACTGAGATTTTATAGCCATGAAAGCAGCTGTGCACAACAATTAAAAAATAGCAGTTTATCTAATCCTGTGTTTCATGAACGTGGGTCTTTTATTATTACAATTCAGAGATGCCCTCCTTCTCATGTCAGACTTTGTGCTTGCAGTATTTGCTTTTTTGCTTCTTGCTGTACACATTTAAACATCTGTTTTCCATTACTGACCCTCTGAAACATGACTTGCCACTGTAGCACAGGCAAAAGCATTGAGGATGGCTATGAAAACCCTGCTTTTGTTTAGAGCGGAGTTGCCAGATAAGATTATTTAATCTGATAAAAAACCAAAGCAATCTCAGGGTCACTGATGTTGGTGTTCTGGCCCACTTCTCTTTATTAGATAGTTTTGGCCAAGGGGCTTCAACTGATCTTGTCGCTGTTGCTTGTAACCTCCTGCCCAGTGATGATTTCATCTTCCTCTCGACACCATTCTTCTGTGATTAGAAATGATCCTCTGACAACATGTCTGAAACAGAGAGGTGGTCAGGGTTTACAGATGCAATTAAATGAGTGGTCAGCACACAATGGGCTACGACATCTATTTCTATGCCCGTATCCTCTGACACCAACTTGGTAGGTACAACAGGAGTGTCTTTAAGCCACGGTTTGCCACCGTGCATCACCTTCACCTTACTGGTGAAAAGACGTTGTTGCCAATATAAGAGATAGTAAGAGGAGGTGGCAGCAAGGAAACCAGCAATGTCCTTCGGTGACCTGCTAAATCTGTTGAAGAGGCTGGAAATCCTGTTAAGTTAAAGCAAAAGGCGAGGATGGTGATGTCGGCTCTGCTGCAATGTTCATCCCTTTAGGCGATACGCAAAGCGGAGCTGAAGCAAACTGCATTTTCCCCACAGTGATGATAGCAGCTGCTTCCCAAAGCTCAGCTTCTGGATGACGGCTGTCCTTGAAAATCACCTGCTCTCCTGGACTGGGGCTCATGGCACGTCTGACTGATCCACACACAAAGCAATTTCCTGCCAGATTTCCACTGACGTAAGAGAAGGTTATAAATGATGCCCAAATAGCTGCTCCTCTGCACTAATTAACAGTGTAACTCTACATAGTCCTATTTCGTGCTGGTGGTTTCCCATGCTTTATAGTCCAAACGCTCCTGCTGCCTGTTCTGGCATTTGCTTCCCCTCCGATGGGATGCGGGCAGAGCCCAGCAAGTAGTTTCCACCTCCCCTTTCAAGGCACTGACACGCTGGCAAGCAGAGTTAAGGTCCCTTGAGTTTAAACTTGAACAAAACTGAGTGAATGTGGCTGACTTTTACCACGAGTTCAAGAACATGGAAATTTTTAATGCATGTTTAGATATGTCCTAGGATAATCTATGACCTCTTGAGTCCTTTCTGATCCAAAGCAAACTTCAGAACATAATCCTGGCAGATATCTTGGAATCGTGACGCTGAGTGATTCTACAGATATCCCAAGTGATGCTCTGAGAGGAATGAAAATATCTTCAAATTACCTCCCATCTACCAAGGGATGAAAGTGAACAGTAAATGTGGAGTGCTTACTGCATGGGAAGCTGTCAGAGCAATCAGTTTGTACATCTATATTGTGTGTCCTAGTCCCAAAGAAATTCCTTGCGTATTTCTGTAATATGTAAATAATACCCACTCC
The DNA here is from genome assembly GCF_947461875.1 of Haliaeetus albicilla. Lineage (NCBI taxonomy): Eukaryota > Metazoa > Chordata > Aves > Accipitriformes > Accipitridae > Haliaeetus > Haliaeetus albicilla. Next base: position 7,362,773 of record NC_091506.1, read on the forward strand.
TTGGAAAACAGAATGTTTCACAGTCTTTCGTAGGCTTTTCACAGCATTTTGGGGGTAAGAAGTTCAGCTCTTTCTCAGAGTTGCATGGTTTATCTGAATTTGCCCATTTTACCAGCATTCAGATTGCACACCCAGGGCATCCCGAGGCGCAGCCGACTCGGCACGTCGCAGCCAGCTGCCCTTCCACCACTTCGTTCCCATGGTCAGAGCCACGGGGCCAAGCACTGTCCGTATTGTGCCCTTCACCCAGAGCGAAGCAGGCTGCCTCACAGATGAGATGGGACTTGTCTTGGAGACAGCCATGGCTGAGAAAGTTTTGCTCAAAGACACCAGGACAACAAATTATACTTTAAATGTTGAGTTGCTCACTGTGCATGCAGACCACAATGAACTTCTCGTTACTGTCTCGTTGTAAAAGTCAAGAATTATTTTCCTTTCCAAGCTATGACCTGTCTAAACTCCCTGAGGAATTCCTCCTGCAACATTTACCATGGAGCGGAGCGGACTTGGTAAAGAGCCTCTAAATAAGACATTTTTAACATGGACAATCCTTGCTCCCCCTCACCATGAACAGAGTTTCTTTCACCCCTAAATGGGTCAGCATTATGTGGCTGCATCAAACCCTACTGACAGCCAAGGTAAGATCATTCAGGCTTCCTCTAATGCCGACTACCCATTTAGCAAGTGACATTTTAAACACATCCTCTTCAAAAGCTCTGCAGACACCAGCCAAACAGATCACAGCTGAAAACTCCCCGCCTCACAGAGTTTAGACAGAAATGCACATCTATGTGTAGGCACGGCTCAGCACCTTTCTCATTGATCATGGTTTCTGGAGTGTTCAAAGGGTTAAGATGAACCTATCCTAGATACCTGCTAGCTAATAGTCTGGGTCAGATGAAACTTTGTTTAGCTGTTCCCTTCCGCATTACTAAGGGAAGTTCATAGGTATTTTGATACAAAGAAGTTGTGGAAAAGACAAGGATTTAAAAAAAAGACATAATTAGGACATATAAATGCAGTAACATCTGTCAGAAGATGTTGTCTTAGGAAAAGGCAATGTTTGTGTGTTCGTTTGCTTCAAAATCACTTTGTTTAGCTGCCAAGAGGACATCGTACGAGGAACTACCTTTCCAAGCATCATGTATGTGCCATCAGCCCTCACTCTTTCCTACTCCAGGTGAGCTTTTTGCATATGATTTCCAAACAGAACAACTGGTTGGACCTCTCTGTCTAACTCTTTCTCTTTCCCATACTAAAAACCACGTGGTCATGATTCTGGGGAGGACAGCAGCATGTGTGAAAGTCCATGCTTGTTCATCAAAGTACTTAAGCTCATGCTTAAAGCTAAGAAAACACTTAAAAGTGCTTTGATAAAAAGGGAAGATCCACCAAACTGGCACCAAAGAGATGCTACAGTTAATTGATTTCCTTTGAGAATAGCCTGTATTTTCCCCAAAGGGCTAATACTGTTGTTCTTCTATTCAACTCAAAAGCTGTTCCAAAGCTGCAGCAAGTTTGATAGGGTTGGCATTTCTTAGAAGCTATTTATTCACTCATGACCAAAGTATTAAGACTCGCTCTCTGCAGTAAATATGCACAAGTGGACACACACTGGGAAATTCTTTGTCTTGTCCTGTGTTCTGCTGCTGAAGGAAGACACATGGTTTCAATGATGTCTTTGTTATCTGATCAAGCATCCAGTCCAATTTGCAATTTTAATGAAAATCAGACACCTGCACTGCAACTGATCTCCACTTCCAGGATTAACAACAAGGAAAAGAAGCATTCCCCCTTATCAGAACAACTGAAGCCACCAGTACCTTGTTACCAAAGCCCAGGCTGAGATTTCAGATGTTACCCGGAAGAAAGGAACCCTTTATCCCTCTTTGGAGAGTGATCTCCTCAAATGGAGAACCGAACCAAAATGACTAGCTAGTGGTAACATCAGCTCCAATAGGGAGCTCTGGCCACAGCACATCTCTGCAAGCTTCAGAGGCAGGCTGTGCTGTCTGACTCCGAGGCAGCACAAGTATTGCACTGGCCACACAGCCAGCTCTCTTATACACATGGTTTACCAAGAATAGTACCAGGACATGCATTTTTTTGGTGTTGATTCAAGTTTTTTCTTCTTTTAAATCTGTACAGGGTCATTTTTAATCTGGTCTGTCTCGGACACAGCCTGGAGATGTCACACCCTGTAGCACTGAGGAAACCCCCCAGAAGAAATCAGGAGTGGATTTGGAAATGGGACAAGTACCCTGGTTGCAATGCCACCTGGGAGAGGTTCCCCTGCACATCCCCATGCCACAGCTGAGGCTGTGTGATGCCTGGGTGGGAGCGTGGCCAGGCGCCACACATGGGGCATTCAAACATCAGGGGCAAAAGACCAGCTCAACACATGCCTGGCACCTGTTTGCAAAGCCACAGCTCCAATTAAAGTGGGAGAAAGATGCGGCGTGTGCAAAAAATGGGAAATCATTTAATAGAGTGCATCAGAGAGACTTGCTCCACTCTGAGGCGCAAAGAAACCCACTTCCTCGGTGTTTTAGCTAATGTTTACTGAAGTACTTTCCAAAATGTTTCCTGATTTCTCCTCTTGCCTGAAACCCATTTCTTTCCATCAGCTGGGTTGGTGTTTTTCATGGAGGGGAAGAAGGATAAGAGAAGGAAAGGAGGAAACAGAAATACTAGTAAGCATCTTCAATGAGTTGATAAACTTCAAAGACTACCCCCAATCAAGAACTTCTAATAAAATTGGCGATTTTTCACACAGCCTTTGCCTGTTGAAGGAAATTCATTTCAATGGAAAGCCCCCTCAGCTGTGGAGATGCTCAGGTAGCTCTGACCACATCAGGGAAGTTTCAGGTGCCAGAGTTCTTGGGATCTTCCTTGTCCTGAGAAGAAAATCTTACCTATTGCATAGTTTGTCTTCTTGTTGTAGCATGAGCTCCCTCTTTTGCCCTTTGGAAGGTAAATCAGGCAGCTCCAAAGAAAGGGCTTGTCAAATCGTTTCAAGCCGTGCCTCTCTTCCTGTCCTACAGCAAGGCAAACAATTTGGAGACCCCAGGTCAGCGAAGCATCGCATGTGTCACTGAATTGAGCTCTTTATGTGCATGGGCTTATGTTCCAGACAGAGGCAATGATGCTTTTTATAGCAAGACTACTTTCTATTCAACTCTGAGTTGTTCTTTGCTTTCCTAATAAGGATTTTTCACCCCATTTTGCAAAGGGAATTGTATTATTTTGAAACTACATTTAGCCACCGCAGCCTCCCAAAATGTTCTTGAAGACACTGTGCCCTTCAACTTACCACCCATGAAATAACAGAGGGAGCTTTCTCCCCAGGCTGTTTCTCTTTCTGTGTGGTTTAGGGACAGCCTCTTCACCGTATGGCCCGGCAATTAAGTAAGTCCTGTTGTAACACCCCCAAGCCCAGTGCGCTGGTGCTGCTGCTGAGGATGTGCACACTCATTTCTAATGTGATTCAGGGCTCACGTAAGTTGATGAAAAAATTCTCCTGTTGATTCCAAAGGAGGTGGATGCTCTCATAACATCCCTGCAAGGCATTTGGACGTACCCTTGCAAGTGCTGCAGCAGTTGTGAGGTGAAGCAGTTCCTTAAGGGCCTGTTCGATAATGTCTGCCTCTTCATCCAAATTACATCCACAGTGCTTATCTCTCCCATCAATTATCTCCTTGACTCCTATAAACACCAAGTCTGAAAAAGTTGTAAACCAACCACAACAAACGTTTAAATGCCACGTTCAGGTCCATGTTAAGTCTCAGATCTCTTCTCCAAGTCCCACTGTCCCTGTGCATTTTGGTCAAGGAGCATTTGGGGAAGGATAATTATGAATGTGAGACATTACCAGGCAACTAAGAGATGGTGTTTGCAAAAGCACCTGCAGGTGGGGTTACGTGACTCCATGCTGAAAACTGGATATTTGTGTTGTGTGCTAAAGCTCAGTGCTGTCATTACCCCAACGGACATGTCTGCGCTGCACAACAGTCCTAAGTGGGGTCCTGGAAGCAGTGCAGCTGTGTTAGCTATTTATCCAGCAAGGAGCCGTTCCGGTGCAGTTACACTTCCTAATCCTGCAGCTTGATTTTTGAGAGCTTCCAGGAGGATTTGTGCCCATGATGTGGTGCAGAGGTACCTATTTCAGTCACCTGTGCCTAACTGATTTTCAAAGTTCACGCTGTAATGAAAGAGTTTTAGGAAAATTATATGCAAAAACATTTATCAGCTAGCGTGGAGATGATGTCGCAGGGCTGAACACAGCTCCTGTGAATGTCCCTCTGCTCTGGGAAGGGCCAAAGCAGAAGCGAGCCCATCCAAGTGCTGTGAACACGTCCTGGGCACCATCCCTGCTCACTTGTCACTGGATGTGCTCGGCATGTCCCTGCGGGCACAGCAGGGCCATCTGGGCATCTTCTCTCCACCAGAGCCTCTAGGGACCATCGTGGTCCAAAACCCAATCAGCAACAACAGCTCTGCCTTCGTCCAAGGTTTTTAGCAGTTGCGGTATAACAGTCGGGGAGAGGAATTTAAAGCTTTGTTTTTATCTTCCTCTCTCTTCGCTTCTTTTTTTCTTTTCTTTTGTTTTTTAAGCAGGCAAACATCTGCAGAGCACTTTAAGATAACCATAGCAATGACATGAGGACAATTGGCAGGCACGCGCTGTGCTCCTCAGCTGCGCGCTGTGATTCACTGGTCCAGCGCTCGGGGCTGCGTCCAAGCGTCCCAACAAGGAGGGACCTCTTCGCATCGAGACCTTGCCCCGGGGTCACAGATAGAGCACATGAGAACTTTTATTGGAGCAGAACGGGGGGAATGTAGATATCAGGGGATTTTCAATGGAAATCACAGGTGTTTCTTCCCTGCCTCCTCCCCGTGAGAGGCCCCTCTGTGTTCTGTTACAATTTGTTTTTCTGGCAACCAGCGTGCTCTATTTTTCTTGCCTGTGTTTTTATGAGTTATGTTTGGTTTCTGCTAAAACAACAGAAAACAGCACAGGGCTGGGTTTTTTTGAGTGAGTTGTTGGGGTTTTTTTTCTTTTCCTTTTAGGAACTATGCAAAGGGTCATTTGGAAGCCCTGATTCCAGTAAAACTTTTCAGAAGGATTGATGGAGGTTTCAGATCAGCTGAAGGTCACAGGTCAAATGGTTTAGCCCCCCAGGCAGGCGAGAAGATGAGATTAACAGCCATGCAGCCACAGCGAAGCTGTGAAAGAGATCGCAGGGCTCCACGGGACACGCACGGCGGTGGGAGAAAGACGAGCTTTTAGCAGTGGGCTTGCAAACCACTGTTTAAAAATGTCTCACTGAAGAGCCACTCTTCCACCCCGTTTCTGCAGAGAAAGTGAACTGCAGCTGGCCAGAAGTGAGGACATGGAAAGAAGCAGACACATGTTCGCACAAGAGCAGGAGAATAAATATCTTGGTTTTTAAGAGGAAGAGGTTTTTTCACTGTGGTGGAGGACTAAGTTTTTTAAAAATATCTGATATTGTGTTTAAAAGCAGAATCAATTGTTATTCAGTGCAGGCCTGAGACAAAGATTAAGCAGGGAGTAAGAGCAGGTGTTTAATAAATCTTTAGAGGAGTTGCTTTAAAAGCTATCTATGTTTTGCTCTAGACATGAAGTATCAGTATTGGTAAAATACGTTATCCACACACCTCCATCTAACCAGTGAAAGATTTTGACTGTGTTTCAGAGAAAAAAATTGGTGGCATATGGTCTGCATAAAGTGTAAGCATGGCTTCTTCTTTTGGCTGGTCTTGGCACAGTTATTCTGAATTATTCTGAAACAATTTTTCAGAAACTTCAGCTGGACCAAGGCAGAGCCTCCTCCCGTTTTCATCGTTCTCCCTACCGAGAACCTTATTCATAACCACTACCGTTATCATCATGCCATGCATCTTCCCAGGACTAAAGATTTGCTGTTCTGAATACAGAAGCATCTTGCCTTTTCCCACTGAAGACGGGGATGGTGATTAAAAAAACCCAACAGGTATTATTCCCTGAGAAATGCATGTAAGACCTCTGTATCTTCTAACATTTCAGATTGTTCCCAAATCCTTTACCATCAGGAGGAGAGGACTCCAGGCTCTCCAGTGGGGCTCAGGACCCAGCTCATGTTGCAGGCATTCGATATTCACAGGAGCAATTCCTACCAGCCATGTGTCACCAGCCTGCGAGCCCTGCGAAGATGGGAGGTAACGAGCACCCCTAACTTTCATGAGTAATCCTACCTGCAAGACAGCTTTCAGGGGGAGGAGGACAGTGGAAAGTCTGGAAACAGAATATGGAAAGGAAAAATTCAAGGCCTCCATGTTATGTGAGATCATTAAGGCGAACTGCATACCTCTGTAAGCAAAACCAACAGTGCTTATTTGCATGAACAAGCATCCTTTCTCTGCCTTTACAAAGAGTTTGCGAAGGATTAATAGACTGGCTACTTCAAATCATGCAGAATGGACGAACCCTATTCCTGCGGTCCCCGAGACAGAAGAATATATGTTATCCACCTGCCCAACCGAGAAATGTGTTTGCATGATGACCACGGCATTTACATAGCTGGGAGGTATTGCATAGGGTTGGTTCCTCAAGGGAAGAAAAAGAGTCTAGGCTGCTTTTTTTTGTCTACACAAAAAGTGATTTATTTAAAGCCAAAAGGTGTGAAGGATTATCTTTTGAACCTGCCAAACTGGCTGCAGACACCCCGAAGAGCAGATTTTATTATTATTATTTTGCATTATATTATTTTTTAAAAAATGAAAGAAGCTTTGGAAGCAGAGAGATGAAAAGTGCCTTTCCCTTGACATATTTATTCCTCAGATTAAGTGTGTGTAATTGTATGCTATATACACAGCACTGTAGATAACAGAGGTGTTAGCTGTAGGACATTGCAACATCCGGGATGTAATTTATATCTCTCCCCACGTCTTCACTCTCAAACATATGTGGTTCATCATATTCTTTGCCATTGCTGGACTTTGGCAGGCCTCCAGCATTTCAGAGGTCGCGGGGTTCTTGAGTGGCTGATTTGTCAATAGCTACTTTTGCCGTGTTTACCCAGGTATTATTCAGCTTTGTACCACTAAGGCAAGCTGGTACATGCTGGTTCTGTTCCATGTATTGTTTATTCTCTGGTGTTTTGACCTTAGAGTTCATCTATGAAATGTGTCTAACCAGCACTTCTAGAAGCTATTGTGAGGCTGTAGAGATGAGGACAGGGATAGGACAGGACAGGACAGGACAGGACAGGATAGGAGCTGGTGCTGGGGAACACCAGTTAGAATCTGACATTTCTATTAAACTTCATGTTTGCAAATTTAATACACAGCAGAGGCATCACTTCTTTGTCTCTAAAACTTATAGCATGAGTGCCAATCACAGCTTTGGCATACCTGTTTTGAATCCTACAGAACATAGTACCTCAGGAAGGTACTTCTTTTTCCCTTGTTTTACATTTAAAGATCACAAATTTTATCCCAAAGGGAAAACCTGCCCTTTTCTCATGCCACCCAAGTATAAGTCCGAGGAAAACTAAAGCAGCACAACACAGCAGGTAACAGTTGAAGCCCAACCCCAACTCTGAAAGACCATCTTAGGATGCCGTGATGCTCCACCAACCCCAACCTGCAACTGTGAAAATGTCTACTCCACAAAGACCTCCAAGGACTGAGTCCAGTTGCTTGCCGACAGACGGTTTACAAGCCCAATTTTCAGAGGACGGCTATTCAAAGCTTTCTGAAAACCAAGACCTTTAGAAGTTTCATTAGCTGGACACCCAATAGCTAAGGCATCCCAAATCCCTAGCTATTTCTGAACATCTTGGCACACAGTGCTGAGCATAGGAAATGGGTGAGATTAACGACTTCGGCTCACACATCGAGCAGGATATGAAGGGCTACATGTGCTATGTGCATAATATGTCCCTTTTGCCAGTGTCAATCAAATTTTAAAGCACAAAAAAGACATTGTAGCCACTTGGAGAGCAAACATTTCACTTCCCAGATCAAAACTTAAGGGAAATATCCTCTTTCTTCCTGTCCTCCTGCTGTCATATGAGCTGGAGAATACAATTATCTAATATGAAAAATAAAATTAAATAAGCCAGCAAGTTTACAAGCTAAAAATTCAGAGGGAACTGCTTCCTCTCGTTGAACTTCTTATGTTTTTGTTGCCTGAGAGAAGATCGAGGTTTTCCAAAGGTGTATTCAACGATCTCGCACAAACACGCTCTGCTGCACTAGTCATTTCTTATCAGGCTCGGACTGCGAAAGCTGTGATAGGAAATGTGCCATTCATTCACAGGGCTGCTGGTGGGGATCTGAGGCATATCTTGAGCATGTTATCACACGCTTTGCATTGTCTACTCCATCCTGAGAAAGAAACACTCTAATCAGCCCGACATTTTCTCCTTCTGGAAATCACCAGCTCGTTTCTCTGCCTTTTGCCTTGCGTTGATTAAGCACCTTCCTGTTGAAACAGTAACTAGACAACCACAATAGTGGCAAAAAAGACTTTGAAACTCAGTATCAGCTTCCCAGATTCCTGTTCTCTTTCACGTGAGAACAGAGTTATTTTGAATGCATGGGCAGGGAATAGGTGGGGAAGGATTAGAGGAAGAAATTTTCCTACTTGGTTTAATAACTATCACCTCCTGGTCCTATCCTGTACCTATGTACAAGTGGCTTGGATTTGATTCCTTTGGGTTTAGATAGTGCTCCCATCTGTGACCACCAGGAAAGGATCCCCTCTGCAGAAGATCCGCTGCTGCTGAACTCAAGGAGGCTTCTTCCATGAGCAAAGTCATACACACTTGAAATATCAAGGCCAAAAAAATTGAAATCTGATACCACCCATTTCTAGGAAATTTACAGTTCACTAATTGAAAACAAGACACGTATCTGAAATTTTTTTCCAGCAGAACCTTTTTCCGTTTTTCTATGGGAAAGGGTTTTCCCTCACACCAGCCACACTATCCATTTAGATCTGCTCATTCTGATAAATTCCAACTTTCCAAATACTTTTAACTGTATTTCCCAAGCGTAGGATACTTTTGCTGTGTCCTTTTACATTAGCTAAAGTGTAAAAGGATATTCTCTCATAGGAAGGAGAACTCAATCATTAAAAATGTACACACAGAAGCCACTAAGGCGGTACACATGTGAGAGTAACATTTATCTAATCATACCTATATCAGCTTAGTGTGACATTGCCTCCCAGAAAGGGAAAAAAATTACACTAATGTTAACATTGCAATAAGATAAAGGGTTTTTTAAAATGTAATAGTATCCATTCAATTATCTTCTAGCACTTAGGCTTCTAGGCTACCCACTTCTATAACTGTCTTTTCCTTAAAGACAGTTTTTAACTTTTCACCTCACTAAAATCTAGTGGAGGAAAACCAAAACTGCACATCTTTTTATCTAAACTGGTAAGGATCTAGATCTCAGACTGCTTCTGTGAATATCCAAGAAGAAAGAATGCTGTTCTTAACATCCTGTCTATACGGGAAATTAAACGTTTTGTGGATACCAAAATATTCCCTGTATTACAATGCTTATCAGCAGAAAGAAAAGAAATAATACAGTCCAGAAGTTAATGTCAGAAAAATTCTAACTGCATGGGGAGAATCCTTAAACATCTCTTGCTTGTGTCTGTATTAATAACTGAGTTGAGCATTTTCTCTTCTTCCTAGGCAAATACCGCATTAAGCTTAAGGATGCTGCATTAGTCCTCTCAGCTGCAACTCTCTGGCAAAGGGCCCTTAGTTTAGTGGGTTGCATGGACCTTACGAGCTTTCAAGGGAGTGATATGCAGAAAAAAGGCTGGGTACAGACAACCTCCCATTATAATGAAAAGGCAATTCCAGCAGTCTTTCCCAGACATCGTTCAACTCAATAGGGGCATACAAGTGTCCTGGTAAGGAGCAATCCCAAAACAAGGTCCTCCCAGACTTCATCTCAGCTGTGGTTTGGATCTCTTCTTTGTTCAGTGCTCAGTTTCTTGAACCCTTATTCTTGCCAGTTTAAGATTTTCACCATGGCTATAATAACACCCGCCCTGGTATTCTTTAAATGACAATTTGGGGTGAGCATATTTAGCTTGGGCATCACCATATATGAAATATATTAAAATAAAAAGTGAAAATGGCTGATTACTCCACTCAGTGCTTCACACACTGTTGAAAAATAGCAAATAACAAAGTGAAATGTCTTGGTTAAAAACTTATTAGCAGGCACTTTAAATCCTTACAAAATTCACCTTATAATACAATCCCTTGGCTGAAACTATGCAGCAAATCCACTCAGATTTGCTGAAAATAGTTCACTAAGCTTTGCCTAGAAGGACGCTCACCTGGATGCTGAGCAGGAAGACAGAGCTGATTGATACACGCATACACACACGCAGACATCCAGAGAAGATTTAAGAGCCATCTTCTGCTGCAGCTGTTTTCATAATTTAGACCCAATGTTCTTACCCATTGCACATAGTCCTATCAGTCAGACTTAAAGGCATGAGGAGGACCTAAAGACTGGTTCCAACCTAAGCCCTCCTCATCCATCTTAGTCATTTTACAGGCTTATAGCAGGAGTTTATCCTTAGAAGCCTACATACAAGCCTTTCCTTGGTCAAACCAGAGCTTTAATTTATTGCAATTCAGCCACTTTGAACAAGATGACAATGTGATGACAGCAAGCCTGTACCATCAGTTTTTCTGAAAGCACCATGAAGATAACTTCTTTGATGTTTCACAAAATTCAAAGCTTCTGAAAAGCGCATTGGAGTAGCATTAAAAAAGGGGATGAAAGTTTAGTCCAGTAAGAATGACACAACCCACCGAACTCATGGGACCTTGTTATCTGCATAGTTCCTACCATAATCTGCCTGTCTTCAGGCCTCCAGTAGTAGCATGTTGCACAGCATATTTTCCCTATAGTGTCAGCAAACCTGCTCTCAAAAAACCAAACATGTAATGGCATACTCTTATCTTTACTGCTGCTAACAGTTTTTCTAAAATTCCCATCAAAGCCTGTGGGATATTCAAGACAGTTCTCTTCATAGCAAAAATAAAGGGTAAAAATTAAGCATGTCCTGTGACCATTCCTAAGCAGATTTTGCATCAGTTCCTGCATTCTTAATCAAAATAAACACCCACTTTATGGTGAATCACTTACCAAATTATCTAGTGTTTCTGAATTTTTTACCCCACATGGGTGATGAATTCCTTCTCAGGGCAGAGGCTGTAGGTGGGGGGGTAACTGCTACGGAGAAGTCTAAGCTTGCTAGTAAGAAATCTCACAGTAAACTGATCCCTTTGATCCAATGCTCAAAATCAATACCTAATATTATTGATATGCTTAGATATAGTTTTGAGAGGGACAAAACCACAGAGATGGAGAACCACATGGAAGAAGAGAGCCTTAGGGATAAGAGTGCAACTATCTTTGGTTCGATCCATTTCCGTTTAAAATTGCTGGGTTTTTCTGGGAAATCCTGACCCTTGAGACATCAATATAAAAATGAATTCCTTCTTTCATTTCTATACACAGCTCTCTCCTCTTGATCTTTCTTCATAAACCATGACAACTTCTTTTACAGTAGCTTCCAAATCCAACCTCTAGTGGGGGTTTGGGGTTATTTATTCTATTTGTCCACATTAGAAACAGTTTTAATATGTCCACAGACCTTTGCAAATACTCTGAGTATAATCCAGATTTAATCACCGGTGATTAGGGATGAGTCATTGCTAGAGAGTTTGCTTCGGTGTAGCTACCCAATTTTCTCTGTCGAAGAAAATACGAGGTAGCTGTAGCTGAGTACATACATTGTAAATCTAGCCCTGACTCAGACAGGAGAAGACGATGTACGAGGCTGGGTCCCATTTCTTTTTTAGACCACATATAACAAAAGGTTGCATTATTGCTGCATATTCCAATTACTTCTGCAGTTGTTCTAGGTACTATTGGCCCATAAGTCAATATGTCCAAGATACACACAGGATATATCGATTCACTGCAGCATCTCCTCTTCCTTCTATAAAAGGAGGTATTGTTCAAATGGCAAAGTTACATGGCTGGATTTCCAAAAGCACTTACTATTTTGATGACTTTTTGCCTACTGATACCCCAATGAATGCTGAAACACCAACCTGCAGGTCTGGCAAACTGAACGGGAGGTGATTTCTCAGGAAAGATCTTGCTTTTAATGTAGCAAAATTCACAGATCCTGTGAAATGCAGGAGAGGTCTGGTGCTTGGACTCTGAAGGCAGCTCCTCCATCCCCATCCCAGATCCAGCTTACCTCCCTTTTTCATTGACTGCAGAAGGAGTGGAGGGGACTGAATCCCTAATTTAACATACTAGCATTAGCTGACCATGTCTTTGGAAGGAATGGGGCATGTCATAGTCTTGCAAGACGAGTATACCATGGTGCCAAGAAAAATCTTCATCAAGGACAGTATCACATACTGCTGTTTTTACAGCTGTCAATTTTTTTCTTCCTAAAATGGAAGCAAACCTTTGCAGACAAGCTCAACCCTGGTGTAAGTACACTGAAGCCAAGTTCAGTATCAATAAATCAGTGCCCTCATCGGGAAAGCAATTGCATGGTTGTTTTTATCTGCTATTATCTGTAAGTTTAATTGGAGTACAAAAAGTAAGTAAATTTTTAATGACAGCTGCATTCCCCATCCCAGCCTGTTGTATGACCTTCAGATATTGAAAACAAATGAATAATTGAAAACAAAGCTTCGATCATGCAACTTTTAGGTGTTTTTGAAGCTCGCCTAAGAGACCTCAAAAGACTCCTTGCTCCTACCAGAAAGCAAATATTTCAATCAATTCTGATATTAACCATTTTTCCTTCAAAAATAATTAAAATCTACTTCTGTACTTCTCTAATATGGCAAAAAAAATCTATATAAAAGCTAAATTCTGCTGGTTTTCTTGTGGCTTAAGTCAAATAAATTACTGCAGATTTACACTGCACTAAGAATCTACTATCTTTATGTTGGGGGACTTCAGCTTCAATACTCTTAAAATCAGTCCAAATTTCATATAGAAACACTGGATTTTCTTGCAGAAAAAGGAGAGATTTATTTTTTCCGTAAATAAATTAAACAGACCGGGTCAGAGGTTCAGAACCAGCCCCTGGACCGCTTTAGCTGATACTCCCTGCATCTCTCCCAGAGCAGCTCTGGCTGCCCCAAGAAGAAAGCTGCAGCAGGAGCTGTGGGGTCACCCAGGGAGGAACCCGCAGGTTTGGTGACAGTCAGGAGACACGACACCCATTCCTGATCACGGTACGTGAAAACCAAACTAAAACCCAGCTCAGAGCAGCGTGTCATTGAAAAAGGCAGGCAGAGTTTGGGTAAAATCCAACAGAAAATATCAGGCTTGCCTCCAGTGACCACTTTGAGTGACAAGGGGACGGGGCAGAGCATCAGCCCAGTGCCAAGACCTGTCCTCCATCACATCGCTCCCGGCAAAGTGATGCCTTGCCTCATTGCAACACGGGCTGTGCAGCCACATATCTACCTAAACCCTTTTTGTCCAGGGATATGGGGTGGAGGAGCAACAACTCTGCCCATGAGCATCCTTGCAGGAAAAGGAACATGCAAGCATGAAGTTTACCTTCTATATACATCCCCCAAAACCCCAACCTATATAGCAACCCTCCTTTGCTTTCTGCTTTGGCTCTGTGTGGTACCCCAGTGCGGAGGGTGGCAGGCGCTGACCCAGCCCCGCACCCAGCTGCTCCCCGAAAGGTTGTGGCACATTTTCCAGTGACGGGGCTGAGCCGGTGCGAAATGCTGCACATCGCAGCCAGGCTTGGGGCACTCAGCAGTGTTTGGAAGAAGCCCCTGAGATTTCCTTAGCTGGAAGAAAAAACATTCTCTGAATTCCCTGCGTGGGCTTTTGCTTTGTCTTAAAGGAAAATAGCAGAGGGCAGGGAGGGAGAGGTCTCCTGCGCATGCTGCTGCGCGGGAGAAAAGTTACTCCTGGCATTGCAAATAATTACCTGCGCGTGAAGCAAAGAGTTACAGGGAAATGCTACCTTCAGCAAAACCTGAACCTGCCTGTGGTGACAGACAACCAGCCGGGAGAACGGGCCGTTGACAGCAGCACGTACGTGTGCTTTATTACAAGTGCAGTTGCTTGTTGCAGATAAACCCTAATTGCCAGCTGACGTCCGTACGCTCGACTCGGTGCTGCAGGTCTTCCCGCAGCATCACCCTCTCTGGGTATCATGGTCATTCAGCTCAGAAAGCCCTATTGTTTCAGGAGTTTTCTTGATTTTAAAAGCCTCCTAGAAAGACTATAACTTATTGCGTCCTGCAGGTCAAACCTTTCCCACTGCTGCACAACTGGAAGCTGCCCTGGGTAAAGTGCAACTGCAAAGGCATTTCTGGAAAAGGTGACTTTTTTTTTTGCTTTCTGTCTTTTAACTGTGAGGCTTTAGAAGGAAATAGTGCACACAATAATGTGAAATGTTTAATTTATACATATTCCATTTTATGTTTTCTATCAGGTAGAAACTTAGTGTCAGGGAGAAAATCATTCCTCAGGGCAAAACAATTGGTAACTATTCATTTCCCAATGTGGCAGAAGACACTTCTAATATTTGTAGAAGATTGGTGCACTTTTACTAGCGATAGTCTCACATAATTGTTTGATCCCATTTTATGCCAGCAAGTGCAAATTCACTATTGAATTAATCACTGTCCTTGGCAAAGCAGTATGGATTTTTATTGGGAAAAGTATGAAACCAATAAGGTTTTTTTTCTTTAAGTTTAGTAGATTTTTAAACTGAATATTGAATGAAGTAAACAACTGGTATCCCAGTTATTAGAATGAAATATATTCTCCTTTTTACCTGCCTGGAGCGCTTTGTGAAAGAAAATTATCTTTGTATAATTAGCTAACTCAGCAGCATTTATCCAAAAGAGAAAATGACACATGTGGGATGTGAGTGATCAACAGCTTTTGAAATTAATAGGGACTGCGCACTATATCCTTAAAACATCTTTGCAAACCTCAGACTGAAACAATATTCATATGCCTCAACCCCAGTCTGAGTGAGGCATCCAGCCCAGATTTCTCCCCTTAACCTGGTTTTCATTTTGAATGTGCAGTTTACCTTTAAGAAATTAATCTTTTAAATTTGAATTGTTTTTTTCAGATGCCTGGCTATCATAAAAGGCTCCAGACACTGCCAGGAATGAGATTTCAATGAATATTGGTATTTGTCATGATTTGCCTGCCTCTTTGCCATTTTATTTTATGTTTCAAACTTGAATAATCTAGGCCATGCATATTAAGCACCTGTGGCTCGTACATTCATAGGCACACTGGGAGGAAAAAGGACAAGCTTTATTTTAGAAGTGCCCAGTTACACACCCAGCCCATAGCTATGGGAATAGTCGTTCCATCTGTTCAGCGGGAAATGACTCTCTCCTTTGTCAGATTTTGAGGAAACTTGGAATTCCTGATTTTGAGCGCAGCCGGCCAAAACGCATCCTCCCAGTTTCGAGATTACAGCCTGGTTTGGATAAAGCATTGCAAAACCACGCGTTGCAATTAAAGTTCGGGCGATGGGCAGCTGGTTGCAGCCTGGTCCACGCAGCAGCTCCCAGGGTAACCCTGCTCAGCATCCCTGCACTTGGGGGATGCTACACACATCCCCACGCACAACGGGAGCCCAAGTGGCACCCGGCACCTCGGTCTGCCAGGATGCCATGGCCTCTGGGTCAGGAAGGCTCTGAGCTACAGCTGGCTGAAGGCTGGTGAGGCAGAAATTGGGGACTCCTCCTTGCTCACCCCATCCCCACGGTCCTCCTGTGCACCCAAGGCGGAGCCCAGCCCGCTGGGGCACCAACCTGCACAACGCATCGCTCTCACCAGCTGCACCCGCTACGTTCAGAAAAACCCAGAAAAGGTCAAGTCAAAGCAAACTAAGTCTTTTGCCTTCAGTAAGAGTTTCTCAGGCCTTGTTGACAGACAACATTTGTTTTTTTGGAAAGCAGTTGTGTAAAACCCTACCAAATGCTCCTCCTCCCAGCCCTCATGTGAGTTAGGGTGGTCTTGTGTGTACACATTTGGTCTGCTACGCATTTGATGTGATTCTTCTTGATTGAATAAAGCATTAATAAGATAATCAAAACAAATGCCACTCTTTGGCTGTCCCTTAAGCATGTCTGGAGCTATGTAACTTGTTCGATATGACTGCTGGAAAACAGGAATGGTGTAAAACTGTAAACATAATGCCATATGGCAGTTTCACAATCAATCAGCATCAAATTAAAAGCAGGAATTATTATTGAAATTGAAATGAAGTACAGATAGTAAATGTGAGTACTTACAACTTCTGGGTCACGCTTGAGCAAGGAAATGATGCTAAGAGCTATAATTAGTTCTCCTTCAAAGGAGCCTTTAGTAGGAGCTTAAAATATTTTTAGAAGGAAAGAGTCCTATAGCTCATCCCCAAAGACCAGAAGAAGGCAGTGAGTTGAGGGGGTGCACGTCAGGGCCCGGCTTTCCCCACCTAAGCCCTTTTTCTGGTGCTGCCTCAGTTTCTTAAATGTATGTAATGGGCTTTGAGGCTGGATCAAAGCAAGACACTGGAAGACACCGGCAGACCCTGCACGCTGCTGCAGAAAGTAAAGCACGATCCACCTTTGAGGATTTAAAGGAGCCTGTAGCATGTTGAACCTAACCCTGGCCATATACCATCTTCTCACCAGATGCTCTGTGCCAGGGTGAGGATGAAAGCAGATGCCACAGCAGTCGCTATATTGCATTTTTCCTGTTGACTATTTCAGCGAAGGGTGTTGTTCCCATCACAAGCCCTGCCTTGCATTGTATTGGCGCATTGATTGCGTTAGAGATTTTCCAGGAAATCTTCTTTCCAGCAGATTAGCAGGTCCCTCTCCCTACCCTCCCACCCCACGGTGCCAGGCAGCAAGACTCTCTGTAGCCCACAAATCCTGGACCAGCTATGAGGAGTTTTGGGGTGGGAGGGCTGTAGGGTGAGGGCTGGCACTGTTGGCAATTTAATCCTCTTTTCTCACTGCACCAGAGCCCACAATACACCGAGGGTTGCAGCATCCCTAGAAGCTCACTCTCATTTTATTAAAATTTGAGAATTATTTCTTGTCAAATCAAAATATCTACTGGTTTCTTTGGGCAGTGCCTTAGAAAACCAGGTCTCCTTTGAAAAGCAAGCGAAGCAGACAAAGCCAACAGCTAGAGATGTGGGGCTCAGTGGAGATGGGGATGTTTTGCAAGTTTTGAGGGTTTGGGGTTTTTCCCCAGTATTTCAGATTGGACTAAATGAATCAGGACAAAATAAGGATCAAAATTCTGCCAAGAAAATGACCTTTTTCATACAGCTTTTTTAAAGGGACAGTTCTGCCCACAGGAGCAGAACCAGGCTCTTGTCTCAGACCTCATCGATACAAAGATAGGGAGAAATACATATTGGCATTTTGAGTTAATATGGAGCTTTCGGATTATATCCTCTCACTTTTAAAAATAGTAGAAGGGCATTCTTTGAGCTAGCTTGATTGGCTTTGCTGGTTTGCTTTAACCTCATTAATTTCTGTGGCAAAATTGCCAATCTTGTGTAACCAAGCTGCTCATCGGGAGAGTACTTAGACCTACTGCCAGCCTTAAGGTGTGGGAACGCTCCCACTGAACCGGCAAAAACTTCCTCCAGGCAGCGAAGCTGCTCACAAGACCAAGCACTTGGCTGAAACGGTGCCTGAATAACTGGAGCTTGCGGGGGAAAGCAACCTGTGCTCAGCTGCCAGTTTCCCCGGGCCACGGTGTTTGCTCGGGTGCTTTTACCACTGCGAACTGAGGGAGCAAGAGAGCAAATGAGATTGCAATCCTAATTATGGTTGGGAAAAACGTGGGATTCACTGCTGCTCTCACCAGACTATTTGTTTAATTATGAAAATATTCTTATTAATAAATGAGATACAAGAAGCGAGAGCTCCTGCCCCCCTGAGCACCTTATGTGTCTTTATATCACTGGTCCTTATACCACACAGGCCCTTTCTCAAAAGCATCACGAGCTCCCCTGAAACCCTCCCACCCTCTTTGGTCTCCTCGCCTACAGCA
Organism: Haliaeetus albicilla; assembly: GCF_947461875.1. Lineage (NCBI taxonomy): Eukaryota > Metazoa > Chordata > Aves > Accipitriformes > Accipitridae > Haliaeetus > Haliaeetus albicilla. Next base: position 7,380,914 of record NC_091506.1, read on the forward strand.
ACCCCAGCAGACTTGATCCTTTAAGGATTACAAACCTTCTCATTTTCTGCTTGTTTATGTCCATTTGCTCTGCTGCCAAAACTCATATTGGTTTTTTTTAAATGCTATTATTTTCTAAAGAAACATGAAGTTAACTCTGAGCGCCACGTCCCTTCACTTGAGCCGTGTTTTGACAGGAATGCCACAGACCCCTCGCATGTCAAGAAAACGCTTGTCTGACTTTTAAAGTCCTATTTCAACAAGCCTTTCAATTGTTCCATCAAACGGGGGGGGAGGAAAAGAAAGGTAAAGCAAACAAGGTACACTTTTGCCCCGTCTTTAAAAGAGAAATCCACCCCACGCACCCAGCGTTGATTCAGGCAAAACGCCAACTTGGGAGTTCAGTGAATTATCACCTTTTCAGCAGAGCGGAAAAAAACCCTTTCCCTCTTGTATGAGTCGCCGTAGTCCCACGAGGGCCGGATCTGGCCAAATAAATAGGTCTGGGGTGAGAGAGCCCCAGGGGAGGGAGCCCCACGCAGTGTCCCCGAGTGGGGACAAAGCCACCAAGGGACCACAGCTTCTCCTGGCTCCCCTTCTGCATCCAAATGCGGCTTGGGACTGGGAAGGAGTGGGGCGGGGGGAGGGAGGGACAGTGTTTTTTAACTAATAAATGAATAAATAAGGAATAAAACAAACATTGCTAAGGGCCACAAGTCAAAAAAAAACCAAAGCGAGCTGGAGCGTTATGAAACCCAGGCAGAATACGGGAGTGCTTCCTTCACTGTTTGCATTACCAGCACCCAAAAAAGTTCACACCTGTGCTGGGAACCTTGCCTAAAAAAAGCCCAGCCAAGAATTTGAAACAAACACATTTTCAGATTTTTCTAACCCCAAGGCATTTTCGCAGGGATTGCCAAGGCTCCGAGTCAAAGCACGGAGAGGAGAACAAACAAAACAACCCTCGGCCAAGCCCGGCTCGCCTGCCTCGTGCAAAGCCACCCCAGCGGGATGACCGCAGCTGGGATGGGGAGTCGGGTCAGGCCAGGGACAGGTTTCCTAACGAAAAGGCTCCTCCAGCATCCCGGTCCCACCTCCCACTGTGGGTGTCACAGGGAGGAGCGTTATCGGCTCAGCACCTCCAGGAGGAAGGGAAGAGCACCCTGATTTCAGCTGTCTCTGAAGCTAAGTAGGACTAGATAACGACGTTGCACAACATTGCCATAAAATGTAAAAACGGGCTCGAAATGACGAGCTGCGAGTTAAGCAAGCGTGCTGCGTTCAGGGAGGTAATCTGCTCGCTTTTCGGTGGGGTTTGACAGTAGCTTAGTAACTCCGTGTCACCAAAATATTGATAGGGTTTCCAACCTGGCAGAGCCCCCATACTGCATGGAGACCAACTGTATCAACAAACAAAGCAACCCCTCGGTGCTGCTCTCTGTTTAGTTAAGCACATCTTCCTAAAAGAAATAGAAAGGTAATTCCTCAGCTATTTATACAGCAATTTACAACACGAGTCACCGCAAACAGCCCGCTTGCCCTTGCCGTGTCCTGCAGATGCTTGGGCTGTGTTTTTGCAGTCCACCTTGCTCAGCGTGCATGGGTGGCTGCTGCCAAGCGGTAGCCAGACACCCGAGCAGACACAGACAATTAGCAGCGTCCCTCATCAGACGCTTGGACTTTCTGTGTGGTCCTGCTCTTCAAAGCACGAAGACTTGAGCCCAGACCCATGTGGGGTGTGGGAAACGCTCATAGGTGGTTAGTCGAGAAGACAAACCTCCCCGCCGGCCATCCTGCAAGGAGCTGGAATGCGCTGAAAGCCACTCGGTCCGTTTTCTGCCTCACTTGGGAAAGGCATGGGGAAGGGGAGCTGGCCCTCCCTGCCACCACTCATCCTGCCAGATGTGGGGTCAGAAATCCAAGTCGACTCAGCCCCCGTAGCAAATGCTCCCCGTGGAGGACCACGGAGGTCCCTGTGCCAGGCAAGCCAGCAGGTCCAGCAGAGAAAGCCGATGTTCAAAGCCATCGATGTTCATCGATGTGTGATGCATCGATGGATGGCAGAGCCAGCAGGGCTGGATGTGGGCTCCCGCACGCCTGGCAGGGAGGCTTTAGGTTCAGATCTGTCCTGCTGGGGTGTCACCAAGAGACTTGTGGTCCTCTCTGGAGGCTGCTGGCCTCATCATATCACCGCTGCCGACAGGCGCTCTTGGTGGGGATAAATCAGACCGTCACGTTGGCCCCATTCCCCCAATGGGTGATGCTAAAGTGAGAAAAGACTACTGTCGTTACCGATTTTGGCCTTCTTTTTAACACAGAACACCAGGCTCCCTGGATAAAATTAATGCTTAAGTTACAACCTTTGGATTTAAGGACGAAGAACTGGGAAAGATCTCTGAATCCGGTCTCCTACCATCACAAAGGAACTCATAAAATCTCTTTCAAAAAGCCAAAAAAGCTCCTTTTAGAAAACCAGAGGGTTTTAGCCATCATTATTCATCCCAGGCTTGTAGGAGAAGGTTTCCAAAGGCAGGGCTCAGCCCACCAGCATCCCCCTTCCCTTGCAGACCCCGGACGCCCCTGCTGAGGGCAGGGAAAGATGGATGCAGTCAGGGTCGTAGGGATCCCTATTGCTGGGAAAACTCTTTCAGGAAATTTAGAAGTTTCACTGTAATGTTTCAGGGGTAATCACAGTTAAGGAGAAAAGTAAATATTTCAAAAGCTCCAAAAGAAGGTGGGACGGGCAGATCCTGGGCTTGGGGTAAGCCAACAAACAGCTCTTGCTCCTGGGGATGGTTTGTGTCAGCCAAAGAGCTGTCTCAAGAGCTGAGGGTGAATAGTGGAGAAGTAAACATCCTCATCTCCTGGTATGTCAGGGAAGAGGCAGTAATACACCACTACAGCTCCAGTTTCTGGTTATTCTGGGTGAGGATTCAAAGCCCTTGCTTGAATTAGCCAAATCTGTTAGCATCCAGACCCCATCTTCTCCTTTGAGCATCCAAAATACGAATTCCTGAAAGGAAAACCACTCAGAGACAACATGGGGATTAAAGGCACTTTACAAATGCTCCCTTGCAGGGCAGACTTGCTCCCACGCTCACCCTGCAGTTTTCCAAGGGAGAGGATGACTGCAGTTTGTTGCTGAGCTTCATCCCACCAGCCTGGCCTGGCCTGGCTGGCTTTGTGAGTGGTCGACACAGTGCTCTCCACCGCTGTTGGCATTTAAAGCAACCTGAGCTGTGGGGCAAATGGTGCCAACATAGGTCTGACTCTGCATCTGTACCAATGACACCATCCCCAGGGCAGCTCCCTGCACCCAGCATCTGCTCTTTTTCTCTCTCTGCAAAGTGAAATGTGATTGCATGTTTGTGACTGCTGCACCCTCGCCGGAGTCTCAACAGCTCTGCTAGTGTCTGGGCTCCTGAGGCAATAAACAGAGAGGGGAGAAAAAGCCAAAACACCAGGGGAAACAAGAGAGGAGACAGGGAGCTGCCAAAAAAGACTCCCTCCTGCTTGTTCAGACAAAGCTTCTCTCGCAGCCAAAAGTGGCAGAAAAATGCTGCCCTATAAAAGCAGGCAGGGAGCAAGTAAAGGGAGAGATGCCCCTCACTGCCAGCTGGACCCTGGGGTTTGCACGCCAGGGGAGTGGGGCTGGCTCCGCTAAACCAGGCTCCCGGGGAGTGGGTGCACCAGGCACCAGGTCCTTCTGTGGGTGCATAGCTGGGGGGGGTGATTTGCACCCTGTTGTGAAGGATGGAAGGGAGGAGGAGTGAGAGATCCCCAACCTTCCGTCTTCTTAAAATGCCCCTCCTGACACTGAAAAAGAGAGGGAGCTTTAATAAACAGTCCTTTTTTAAAAGCTTCTGTCTCCATCTTTTCTAGATTAAACTGTGTCGTCTGTCTCCAATCTAAATGTTAAGTCGAATCGGCTACAACGTGTCTGCAGAAGCCCCAAGTGGAGCCTGGGATACTGTCTGGGTTTGCGAATACTCCGTTTGAAAATCCCACAAGGTTCGAAGCTCTTAAAACAGAGCCCACCAGAGTTGCTGATAGACATCCCTCTCCTTCCTGCAGGCTTTTGGCTCGCTGCTGAGTTGGGTCACAGCAGACCATTTGACGATAGTCCAGTATTTCGGAGAAGACAGGGTGGCCGAGCAGAGGAGGCGTGCAGCTGCAAGTCAGGAGACCCAGACGGAGCTACCAGCTCCATGAGTCTGGATGTGTCGTGTCCTTTCTCCATTTATTGCTGACAGCATGATAAAGCCTTTTGCAACATCAATCATCTTCAAACAATAAAACCCATAAAACAGACCAAACATCTTGCTTCCAAACACATCAGGATTAGTGACTTCAGTTCTGTATTGGCTGTAAGTGTGACTTTATTATGATAAAGTAGGCTCTATCAGTCTAATACTCTTAGCAAAGGCTACTTTAATGGGCTGGAGTTTATTTTCCTGGACTACCACACACAGTCACCACAGAAGAAAACAGAGAGGACTTGATGAGACTCAAGAGCACACAGATAATTCTTTGCAACTTTAAAACTGATTTAATGTTTGCACATACGTAATGCTCCTGGATGTTTTTAATTCTGAGAAGTTGCTCAGGATGTCCAGAGGAAAGTTTTAAGTGGATAATTAAAACACAGAGACAACCCACCCTAACCAGCACAGTGATGCTGCTTTGCAAAGACTGAACTGAGTATTACTTGTTCTTGGTGGCACCCTTGGTGTACCCTTTTTGTACTTGGCACCCTGGCATCCAAGCCCATAACGAAGTCAGCTTCAACTCCAAGAACCCAATTTTCCTGACAGCTGTTATGAAACAATGACCTGAATATTTCCCATTGCATTTTATTTCTTTTTCTTCTGCCTTATTTTTTTTTTCCCTGCACGGGAATGTAAAGCTCAGTTTCTGCAAATACTCATGACGATGACATCCTGGCTTCAATGCTTGCATGCTGCTGCCAGTAAAACCTGATGGACTGAGTATCCGTGAAAAGTGGATACAAAGGGTGTAATCGCAACTCGGGCAAATTCGTATAAAAGTCTCAATGAATATTCATGACATTTTTGTGGCATTCAGCCATCGCCAGCATTTTGGACTTCTCCCATCAGTATTGTAGCCAGTTGTGGGGAAGGGGAATAGTTTCACTCTTCACACAGGAATTATCAACCCTTCACTGCCAGATTAGGGCCAACACAAATTTACTCCTTTGCAACACTTAGCGCAGCCTGTAGACATCCTAAACACAACCCTCAATCCAAGATGCACCCTCCAGTCATCCTTGATGTTCTTTACCCCTGCAGTCTCAAAACACAGGGAAAACACCAACCTCTCCAAATAATTTCAGAACCACTGACTGCTCTGCTAAAGACCAAATGGCAAGTGGGCCGCTGCCTTTCTCACAGAGATTTTACCTTTGCAAAACCAGCTCAGGTTTGGAGAGCACCTGGCGCAGGGCAGAGCACCTCAGTTCAGCCAGGTCCTCTGGCTGCTGCTAGAAGGCATGCCACTAATAATATTTTCTCTCACCAGCAAAAGTTTTGACAAAATTTTTGGATATTTCTACTTTATTCATAGGAGCCTTGCTGACTATGAAAAAGAAAAACCTGTTGTGGGTGAAGAACAGACACGTTTCCCTCTGTCAGCTTCAGTCACCTGAAATGCCATCTCCAAAGAAACATCTTCATCAAGACAGATAGTATTTACTTTCTGCAGTGAACGTGACAATAAAATACATCTAAGCACACTGTAAAAATGAAATAGTAGGACTGTTACATCACAGCTACCACACTGCCAGGCCATTGGGTTTGTTGGATCCACAAGGCTTTAGCAGGAAAGGCTCTTAAAATGAAGTCAACTTGTGATACTGCAAGACGGCAGGTCATGTCCCTGAAATGTGTCATTTCCTCATGAAAATTTGGCTTACAGTAGGTTAATAAACCAGCCACTGCTGCAAGAAAATGATTGTGTCTCTGGACCACCTCAATGTTCTCCTGTGTGGATGTGAGGACACTGGTTTGGGTTAGTCCCAAAGACAGTGCTCGGTTATAATTATCACAGCTCTGGCTTGGAGCTTGCTGGGGGTCACACAGACCCATGAAAGCTTTATCATATTATTTCACAGAAACCAAAAGGCTGGCAGCAACCTACCGGGCAGATTCCCCTTTGCTCAAGGACAAAGCAAAGAGAGGAGAGGCTCCGGCAGCCTCCGAAACCCTCACCGGTCAGGAGGGTCGGTGACCCTTCCATGGTACAAGGTGTCAGCAGCGCTCCTCTGCACCAGACGTTTACGTAGTCCCAACCTGGCATGAGGGCAGCAGTGCCCAGCGATGGATGTCGGTAGGAGCAGGGGCCTGAGATCAAACACCTGAATGCAGCTGGGAAGCACTGACACCTTTTTGGGTCATAATCTGAGCTTTTTTTCCTGTCATCCATTGCTGACATTTTTATTAATCCCTCCCATTTCACTGAGTGCTCTAGCTGACCTTAAATTCAGTCCAAAACTCACCGGAGCCTTTTTCCAGTTTCCTTTGTGGGACGTGATAAACTTGTGCTAGTAAAACAAAACGCAAATGGCTTCAGTCTGACCTGATGCAGCTCTTCTGGGATCAGTCTGACTTGGCCAAAGAAAAGACAAATATTCACTCCGCACACAAAACAAGACAAAGCTGCAAAAAGTTGTTTGACAGCTTTTTGTCATACAGAGGCACTTTCAGAGTTGTCAGGACATGAAAGAAAGCACTATTAAATAATATTTGACTTGTGTATTATGTCACATGAAGTAAACATCATCTGTTGCCCTGATGGCTTGCTTCGGGTTGGAAAACAACCTCTACTGCCAAGGCACCCAGGCAACTTTCTAAAACAGGCTCTTGCCCAAGCACTCGGAGCAGTTTTTCTGTCTCTGTGCTGCAGCCGAGCCCCTGGCAGAGCCAACCTCCTGCCTGTGGACAGACGGACGGAGGCAGAGGACTCCTGAGCAGCCTCAAATCCCATCGGGCTCAGCCGGATGAGCAGAACTGCACCCTGATTCCCAGCCCCAGGAAGCGATGCAGACCTCCACGGGCAGCCTTTGAGGCTGGAGCCCAGTTTCCAGCTATGGGACAAGCCCAACCAGTCACTCAGATGGAGACCACAGACCTACAGCCATGGGAAATGTGGTGCCGAGTATGGAGAGCCACTGGGAAAGGTAGAGGAGGTGTGCAGAGATTTTGGCTGTGGCAAGGATCGGGTTAATTCAATGTTATTAGTAGAGAAATGAAACCAGCAAAGGAGCCACTCCAAAAATTCACCCTGGAAACACAATTGCCTTAAGGGAGAAAAAAGATGCAGAGGGAAAAGTCAAAACCAGAAGGTGACATTTGGCTTGGGAGAGAAATACAACCTGATGCATCAAGGAGAAATTAATCCCAGCCTGGAAAAAAAATCCTTAGGATGAAGAGATGCTGTAAAGAGCAGTCTGGGGCGTGCATGCACCACAAAAGGTTTTTGTCTCCCCCTCAGAACATCCCTATCCGGGAGACACCAGGAGGTGCAGAGTGGCAGAAACCGTTGCCCTCGGGCCAGCTCTTTCCTCTTAGGGCACAAAGAGAAAATGTGAGCATCAGGATGCAGCGATGGTCTGTACGGCTACACGGACAAGCCCTTGAGCAAAGACAGTGCCATGAGCAGCACGGTCACCCAAGGAACACCCAAAACATTGCAAATAACGACAGCACCTTCAATTCAGGACATATAAAGAGCACAAGGAAAAATCAGTTTTCTTGGAAAAATTCCAGCAAAGTGCTATTGAAGTGACTCCACCCCGGGGAGGTTTTGCACACATAGACTCGCTCCTGCGTGGAAAGGTCACAGTCCTGGGACATGCATGGTTGCCCCCGGAGATCCCTGCACCCCAGGAAACTCCCATTGCTTAGGGAAGCTGTCAAAGAGTCTGAGCCGAGCCCAAGACAATGGGGTTGGCTTGGGAATTGCTATGATTTTTATAGCACTAAATTTGATAGATTACCAAGATTTATTGTTTGTTTTTTTAAGGAAAACGTTTTATGGAACCCAAAAATATTTTGCTAAGGAAAATAAAAAAGCCACTTACAGAAGGCTTTGTGAGCCACCCCATAGACAAATGTTACTAAGCACAGTGTTTAAACTGGGATTAGAGACACGATCGTTAAATAGCAAGAAGCAACACAATCTTTAGCGTGGGAAGTCCCCACCCCATCGATCGCTGTGAATCAAAATGATGCCGAGGGTGGTATCAGGGCACTCTTGCCTTGTCCTTACACTTTTTCTCTCGGCATCTGCTCCGTGGTCCTAAATAAGAGGCAGGGCTAAACTTTGGTCTGGCCCAGGGGAATGGTCCTAACCTACGTGCAAACACCCACCACATACAGGACTCCACTTTGCGGCTGGATTGCAAACATCTTCTGGAGATACCGGGGCTTTTGCCTTTGGATTAAGTACAAAGGCCTGGTGGTGGTTTACAAACAAATGCCTTAAAGATAAACGCATGAAGTTTTTGTAGGAAAAGATGTTCTTGCAGGAAGTGAAGGAAAAGCAAATGTGAGCTAATCAGGGCAAAGACAGAACAAATGAGTTCATGGCCAAAAAACCCCTAAATTCATTGCCATAAAAGATAAAAATTGAATGAGTAATGAGAGCACAGCTTTCTCACAGCGGGAGGAAAACTGGATAAAAATGCAGAGGTCTTTTCACCAAACAAATCTCTTCCACGGGAGGAAAAAAGGGAAAATATAAGAAATATAATTATCCATCAGCTGCTTAGCCAATTTTGTCTTGGTGTCCTGTATAATAAATGCAATTTAACACTTTGGGAATACAAAGGGAGAATTGTGTACAGGACCTGACAAACACGTGACGGACATTAGTAATGGAAATTCAAGTCTTCCCAGCCAGGCAGACATGGCCCAGGAAGGGGCCATGCTGTTACTAACAGGGAAAGGGGAGAGAAGGAAAACAGAAAGATGAGCAAAGGAAGTCATCAGTGAAGTTGGGGGAACAAACCCCCCAAAATCTCTTAAATTAGGTCTGGCCACTCTCCTTGGTGCCTTTGTGCTGGTCCAGAGGGGCCTGGGAAGGCTGAGCATCTCTCCTAGATATGCTTAAATAGGGCAGGTCGGATCGAACCGCACTCCAGAGGGGCTGTCCCAGCTGGGGTCAGCCTCTGCCGATGCCCAGCCTACCCTTGCAGCAGACGCCGCGCACGGACGACTTCCCTCTGCACTCTTGGATGGTTTTGTGGGAAATTACATTTTTAAGAGAGAAGAGGAGAAGCGAGCGGCTGCTAACCACAGCGGAGATGGAGCAAACGGGATGCTGGCCAAGCCAAGGCTGGGGCTGTGCGTCATTGTAATCTCCGCTAATGCTTCCCCGGATAACAACAGCGCGGCTTGGTTGCAGCCAGGCTGCCCCAGTGGCCCCCAGCCCCATTGGCCAGTGGGAGACTGTATACAGTCCAAAAGCAAGGAGAAAACCACACGCCTGAAGATATCCTTCCCCATTCATGCATTTGCACAGCCTCCTCTGCACACTAAATGATTTCCCGAGGTTTATTTTATGTAGTGCTTTTCAATGGTTACAGTCGTCAGATGCTTTCCATGACAAGACACTGGTTTTTCAGTTGCTTTGCCAAAATTCAACTACTGGGGCTTAAATTTTCCAAGTGACCATCTGCTTCAGTCTAGATTTTGGGGGCAGAACATCGCTTGAAATATGTCTCGTGTTTCGTAGAATGAGCTCATGGAAAACAGGGTTGTTTTGTCTACATTTACAAAAAAAAAAAAAAAAAAAAGAATCCTCACTGTTTCACAGAGCAACACTAACATTTCCATACAACAGAGTGAAACATTAAAGTTTGCCGGAGGAGAGAGGAGTTTGCAAGTTCAGAGCCATAAGAAGGAAAGCATCGCTGCTGGGGAGGCTGAGCAGCAGCCAGGAAGTTTTCCCCATCACTCCAAACAGAGATCTGCCATCAGACAGACCCGTTCCTGGGATAAACACAGCACCCCACAGGGGACCCAGACCATGTCCTCCTTGGACCAGTCACTAGACCCTTGCTGGATGGAGCAATTGCACATGTCCGCCTGTGCATCTGCAAGGCTCTCCTGTTGATGCTTGCCCTGAGCACGGGCTTTTTTGCAGGGCAAATGCAACATGGTCACGTCTGGAGAGTGCTGCGGAGGTATTTTCAGGCAGGCTAGTTCAAAATGCAGCTGTGATTACATCATTTATTAATTTGTGGTAGAGAAAGTATCCCATAAGTCAAGACCAAGAGAGATTTCTAGTGCTTTGACACTAGAGATTAAACAGAAATAAACACAGGAGTATCAGTAAAAACGACTGCAAAATAAAAGGGTAAGTGGTTAAGAACAGATAAAAATCAGTTATGTTAGCCTATAATAAGGATTTAACTGGAGGGAGGAGAAGGGGATATAGAGACCATGACAAATTGACAAGTTCTTCACTGTTTATGAATAAAGGATGTACTTAAAAGAATAAAGAGCATTTTTAGAGAGGGGAGGTGTGGGCAGGAGTATAGTTGTGTATAGTCCATTAAGCTGAGCGTGCTGCATTTTAGACTTGCCTATCTTGAAAAATGGCTCCGAGGTATCTCGTACCAGCATGTGTTGTTAAACTTAAAGGATTAGTTAATACCTTATTGTCCAAAGCACTCTTTAAGAGACAATGATGTTTCCACTAGACTCAGTAGCTGCCTCCAAGGCACACATGTATCAGTAATGAAATCCTACAGCTTTCTAAATGTTTTGGAAAAAAGTACACAAAAAAGGCCCATAAACAAGGACAGTAGCAGTAGATACATTCTTCTGAATCTTTATAGCCTGTTTGGGAACTGTTACATATGGGGTCTGCCATGCACTCCACAAGGGATCAAATCCTACACTGAGCAATGCCAAAACCTTCATTTGTTCCGCGGGACCCCAGCACTCCAAGTGTATTAAAGGGATTGACAAACCTCCATCCCTTTAGCAGGGTCCCTGGGACCATAACAGCACTGCCCTGGTGACTGTGGCCAGCAGGATCTGCTAATTCCAACCCCCACTCTGCCCTTCACTCTCTTTTTTTCTGCCTTTTCAAGATCAGAATTTTCAGACGTACTTGATAATGAAGCAACTGTTGTCTGTACCAGTGTTGGGGGGGTACCGCGCACTTGGAAATAACATCTCCATAAGCTAAGTGTGAAACCGAGGATGCCACACCACTGTTTTAGTTATGGAGCCAAGAAAATCAAGAGTTTTTAAGTCAATGAATAACTAAATAAAATAACTTAAAGATACCTATTAATCTTAAACCAAAAGGAATGTTTCAGGAAAACACTCACCTCTCCTCCCTACCCTTTGAAAAACTTCAAATAAAGTCTTCAACACATAACATGATTTTTCTTGCTTCGAAATAAAATAGTCTGCTTCACTTTTTAGTTACTCAGACTTCTTTTTAAAAAACTTTTCTGTTTTTGAAATTTCCTTTTAATGCTGGCCTAAAACACACTCAAATCCAAAGGATGACAAAATGAAGCACAAGGATTTTTAAAAAGCTTTAGTAGAAAAATTAAAGATCCAACAAGTTCAGTCTCAGTTCACAAGAGCTCCAGACCTTCCAAAACCTTATTTTAAAATGTGTCCTTCCCTTCAGTGATTCACCTGCCCCTTTGCAGCATGTTGTATGTAACTTGATGATAACAAGACTTGGAGAAGATGCTCAGGCACATGAGTGTGGGCACTGTTCAGGTCTGTCTTGCACCTGCAGGACAACATCTCCTTGCTGATGGACACTGGTGGCAGGGGAGCACCCACTGCAGTGCCATGAGTGACTGCCAGCCTTGACATCCTGCAACAACTTGCCCAAACCAAGAGACCACTTACCTATAAGAAGCAGCACATGCCTAAAAACCCCTCCAGGATTATGCAAAAAGCGTAAATGCGCATAGGCCTGAGGAGTTTCACTGAACAAATTGGACATATTCGCATGAATGAATTTCTGCAAATTTTTCCGTGAGTGTTAAAGAAATGGCAAGAAGTATCTGTGCGATAGGAAAGGGCTCTGTTGCTTGCAGTACCGCGGACTCCACATCCCAAAGAGCTCAGAAAGGATCAGGCTGCAGGGAGGACAGGGACGATTCCCCGGGCTGTTTTTAAAGGGTATTTTAAAAATATGGCCTGCACGTGGAAAAAATTGGGAACAGCTTTCATAAAAAAGGTTTTGTTCTATCTGTTCGAGTGAAGATATTTATGATGTCTGCCGTGTCATTCCAGATTTGTCATGGGCCATTAAATATCCACCTGGATATTGCATCATTTAACTACTGGAATGCGTAAGCATTTCTGCTGCTCGTGAAAGAGCAACTATTAGCTGTATAGAGCATAAGTGCTCTGCTATACTTTAACAAATAAATCAGAAAGTGGAGCAGATAATACAACTGTGTTCAGTTGTGGTAGACTGATAGTTATGTGTATTTATTTTTTTTAACTGATCATGACAAGAATGTGAGTAAGGGCTGTATATATTGTTTCTGGCCTTCCCTTGAGTTTGTTAATCTTCTCCGGGTGTCAGCAGCATTTTGGAAATCCATCTGAGGGGGTCCCTTCTCCAATGAGACCCTGCACAAACATGGTCAGAAGGCAGCCCCTGCAGCCTCATGCACGGGCAGATGCCTGGCGTGGACCAAAAAAACCCCATCTCACTTCAAAAATGTGCTCCAAGCTTTGTGCATCTGAAGGTGGAAAGCCATTGCTCGGTCAAGGTGGCTCCAACCTGTCAAGATCTGGAACAGGATTCTGAAACAGGGTCTCAAATTCTGCTTTTGTGCATGAAACGTCCACACAATAACCCAAACTTTTTTGACAACCGCGATGCCTCAGAGATGTGTCCGGCCTTAGGTAATGCTTTTCAGACTCTCCCCTCATGCTGGCTGGTCCACCTGCTTCACGCTTGTGTTCGAAAACCATCCACCTCTTCTAAGTGTGGCTGGTGACGCACATTGTCCTCCAAGGGGGACTTCGGGGGACACACAACATTACTACAAACACCCACGCAGTATTTAAAGTGGAAGATAAGTCTCATGGTTACACAAGGCACCAAAATGGGTATTTACTCAAGAGAAAGCATCTGATGACATATTTCATGACTACAGCCCTCTTTGGTGGTCCTGGTTTATCCAAGATTAAAAAAAGGTTTTAATGCCTCATACTGAACTGATGAAAACAAGGTGCTACAGTAGCTGTCCTGCAGTTGGATATTGGCACATGATGGGCAAATCCAACGGGCAGGGACAGCGCTGGAAAGGGCTCACTCTGCCAAATGTAGGGGGTTTAAAGTACATCTATTTCTTTCCAATCCTCAGTGGGGATGGTGGAAAGGAACCTAAGCCCTCTCCAAACTCAAAATGTAGTTGTAGAGTGTTATTGGGAAAATGGAGTGGTTTCAGTGGGAGGGATTTAGCCAGGCGCAGGGGGGAGCTGGAGCGTGGATTTTGGGGCTGGCTCTCCTGAGGCAGCCTGTGAGCCCTGCTCGAGGGCCAGCAGCCCCACGGCCTTTGGCCACGGCGCACGTCATCTCACAGAGTCCCCGGGGGATGTGGATATTGGGAGCATGTCAAAAAGGTCAGAAAATCTGGCAGGTCTCTGCCCAGATGACATCAATTTTGGAAGAACTTCGCAGGAATCAAAATCCTGCTGGGGAGAAAGCAAATGTCTGCAGATCTGCAACTGCAGGGGAAGGAGAAACTCTTTCTGCAGGAAGGTTTTCTGGTTGCTCTGCAAGTCACTCAGATGCCCAGGCCCCATCAGATACCCAGTTAATGTCTCCTGGTTGTCACTGGAGCGGCAGCAGCAGCTGCAGAGCTGCAGGTTGGTCCCAAGTAGGATGTTCCTCCCTCCCAGAGCCGCAGGAGGTTTTCTTTTGTAATTCCAAGGGACCGGACCCTAAATCTGTTGTGTTTACTCCAATAAGCTGCTCACAACAGAGGCCCCCACCCTCCTCCTCTGATGAAACTGAGCAAGATCGAGTTCCCTTGCAGAACAATTTTATCAGCAATTTCAAAGCCGCTCTACCCTTCCCAAGCCCAGAAGAGGCAGGTGCTCACAGTTTACTGTAAACTCAGTAACTCACTCTCACAAGAGAAGTGTGAAACAACTCTTACTGTACTGGGACATATGGACAGAAAATCTCCCTCCAGGACAAACATATTTCAAATAAAGCCATCCTCAAGAAACACTCTAGGTTTAGGAGAAAGCAGGTCCTATAAAGTAAGCTCTGTGGCACTCGTCTTTGGAGGGGAGGGGGGAATTGTTTTCCTTGGCATTTCCCATCCTTTTTTGCCTCAGCTGCAGACAGGAGGAAAGCAAAACACACACATGGTCCCCAGGACGGCGGTGGGGAGAGGAGAGGGAGAGTTTCCAGGCTGGGGTTGGTGCCGCATTCCTCTGGAGAGCCTCTCCAATGCCACCCAGCACAAAACCAGCAGGTCACTGCGATCAGCCAGAGCAAGGAGCACCGAGGTGCTCTTTTAAAAATAGATACTGCAACACACAGAAAAGGAAAGCCTTGGTAAAATGTCGACGCAAGGCAAAGAACAAGCAAACAACACCACCAAATAGAAAAGTGATGTATCCAAAAGTCCCATCGTAATAAAACTATTGTCTCACTACTGCTTTGCCCACTTAGACTCTATTACCTGACTTTTTCTCCAACAACCACTAAAGCCCACAGGGTGTTTAAAATTGGTTATTCCTTTAATTTAAATACAGCAAGGCTCCACGTGCCAGTCATTACAGAGAAAGCAGGAACACTGGCAGCAGGACCCACCATAGAGCAATCTGTCCCAATAGCTAAATGTCAGCAGACAGCAACAGGTAAAAGTCAGGCTGATATTTGCTTTGCTTCTTTCCCAGACCAAGATCTGACTAGTAACAGCTGCCTACTTTATGGCTGTCTCTTTTTATTACTTTATTCCCTTCCATGCCCCCCAAAAAAGGCAGAAAAAAAAAAGAATGGCTAAAATTTATGGCTAGAAGAAACCGATTACTGTTGGCAAGTGAACTGAAGGGATCAATTGTTCCATACGGCAAAAGCCAAAGAACTCAGGGCTCTATTCACAAGAAAAGACTGATGTGCTAAAGGGCATGGAAATGCCACTTTTATTGTGTGGCGGAGAATTTTCACATTTGAATCCAAATTCCATAAGAAAGCGTGGTATGCAAGAGACCCAGCTACAAGGGCTGGCCAGACAGCATGTGTGAGCAGAGAGCATGTGCGCGGGGAAAGCATAATACCCTGAGCACAAAGGTTCTGTGTTCATGTCCTCCCGGCACAATGTCGGGCTTTCACACAGGCAGGGAATTATGTGCAAAATGCCTGGAAGTCAGCACCAAACGTGCTCTGAAACGAGCAAAGCCAGAGCAATGTTCTCCCCTTCCCCACCCAAGCATGGGCCGTTAGGTCCGTTGCTGCTGGTGGTGTGAGAAAAACTTGGTCAAACGCATGAGAATCCCTGTTTTAAGGGTGGGAGAATAAAACCCTCATGTTTCTGTGCTTCAGGAGAAGGAGAGGCAATTCCCAAGCCGAGCGGGCTGGGGGTCCGTGCCCATAGATGGGAGCGGGGATGCGGGGCAGGGTGAGCGCTGGCATCGGTCACGGCATGTCGGGAGAAGTCATCGGAGGTGGGACGCGAAGAAATACGAGACCCTTGGCTCGAGGACAGACGTGCAAACTGTTTATGTATTTGTACAGTGGGGCATGTTGATAGAGCAGTTAAGCATGATGGATCCGAAGAAGCCAATTCAAGCTGTATTTTTGGACGTGCATCAAAGGCAGCTCCCGATGGGGAAGCGGAGGGTTCGGGGCACGCCGCGGCCATCTCGACCCCACGTGCCGCGCTCGCGGGGGTACTGTCCCTAAAAGCTCTTGCTGCTGGGTGCCCCACAGAAAGTGGGAACAGATGACTCCTGCTCAACACTGGGGACAGCTATTAACGACCAGATGATTCGCTGCTTTCTGATAGACAGCTGTGCAACAGCAGAGAGCCAAATAGGAATTTTGCTTTGCAGTTTTTCAAGCAGAAAATGGGAGTTGGGCCCAAATTTAATAAAACTGCCAATGGCAGCTAGGTACCTCGCTCCCCAGAAGGCCTTGGAAATCGCAGCCCTTGCTCAGTTAAGTGAAAAAAAAGAAAGTTTTCAGAACAGCCAAGTACAAATTCTTCTAAGGCAAATGCCAATGTCGAGATTTCCCAGGTTTTGTTCTGGGATGCTCTGTCTGCGGGCATCTGAAACTCAGGACACACAAATGTTTATGCATTTAGAAGGAGGCTTGTGGCTAAATTTGGGCAAAGGTTTGTGAACTGCAGGAGGGGGGAAAAGGCAGTGGGAATGACTTCAGCCTGTGCTAGCGCAGACCCGAAGATCAGCGTTAGAAGCACAGCTCCCATCTGGGGCTGGCGCAGTGGGAGCGGGCGGTATCGATGGCTCTCTGGACGGCTGACAGCACAGATGTACTGCAGCTTAGCCTGTGACTAATTTTAACAAGCTGCTTGCACGGTTACAAAAGGCAGATCTGTTGGCATTTTTACTTTCAACCACCTGGTCTTGACAAACATTTTCTGCAAATAGCACATATGTCATGAGGCTGGACTCGGGAGATGTGCAAGGCAGGGAGGAGTTTAAATCCCGAGGATGGAGGCAAGGGCTGGAAGTGGTCGTGGCCGGGATATCCCACCAAATATCAGGTCAGCGTAACCGACAGTGGTCAATGGGCTGAAAGAAGACAAAGTTCATAGGAAAAGGTGAAACTTTTATAGGACAAATGATGCAGTTGGACAGGTCTATTGCTCATGACGGACACAGTGCCTTCTCCAGGCGTGGACTGGAGCAGGAAAATCCACAGTGTATTGACATAAGCCTTGCACCAATTCTTGTCCTTGCTGGGTCCATCCCTATTAAATGCAAGAATGAGGGACACAGCTTGAGGGGGAAGAAGCCCAGAAGATGACACAGGTTAGACCCTTTAAAAGAGAACATGTTGAACAGTTTTCATAAAAGGTTTTTATTTAAAATAGCTCCCTCTGTGCTCAAGCCAGCAGGGGAGGACACAGCTACAGAGATGTGGTGCTTCCAGCGGTAATCCTGGATCGGTTGGAAGTCTCAAGCTGGATGCCATTGGGCACTGCTGGGCTTCTTTGGGCAAGGCTGCTCTTTTTCCAGGAGATCCAGAGCACAAGCCACTCTGAGGGACCTACACATGCAGCAATGACCGCCACAGTTCTCGTTTTCTCATCCCACAGCAACATCCACCGCCAAAATTCAGGGAGGAAGGACTGGTGTGAATTAGTGTTAGAAATGAGCCAAATTCAAGCATCATGACTAAGCACAAAGATAACAAAGGAGCTACTAATGCAGTCTCCATCCCTTGACATCTTCACTGGCAGGCCATTTTGGAATAAGAGTTATTGGGCTCATTGCCAGGGTGACTGGGTAAATCCAATGATTCATGAAATGTAAACTTCCAGTTGTTGATCTTGTGATACTCTCTGCCCTTAAAACTAATCCAGCTGTTCACAGGAGTTTCTTCTCGTTTCCTGGAGCCTGGCACGATGAGGGACGTGAAGTGCAGAAGAATACAAGAGTACAACGTCAAACCAGTGGGGCCACGTCTTGACTCGACTAATTCGTAGGTCTCTTTTTGCAGATGGGGATGGTGAGGGACTGCTGAAAAGTTGGTCTTTGATGAGACGAGGGAAGAGAAGAGGACAGCAAGTGGTGCAGAAACTATCACAGTGAAATCATGTTTTCTGCCTTTTAGAACGATGAAGCTGGTTCTTCTCTCTGCATCTAGAATTAATTTACTTCAGATCTGGTGGGGATGAATGGAGAAGTGGGGAAGCCCTGGAAATCTGCAGACCCGTTCTCCTGTTAAAACGTGTCCTGGCTCGCAAAGCTGAACTGTTGTTCCAGCTTGGTTTTGGGCTACGCTAGAGCCATTTTCAACCTTCAGAATAAAAGAAAAAGTAAAACAAGCAAACAACAATCCAAGAGCTTATGTGTCAGATCAGCTGAAATGCTGGGTCTCTCCTCCCCAGAAAGTGTTTCATATTTTTACTGCAGTGTTACCAAATGGGTCTCCACTGACCTATTATATAAAGCTCATAGTCAAAACCAGACCATTACAAACTTTCTGCACACAGCCTCACCCCTGAAAAGGGTCAATCAGGAGTTTCAATAGTTGGTAAAACACACACTTTCAGTTGCCTACACAACACACAGACTCTTCACAGCTTGCTTTAAATTAGTCGTGGGACAGCAGAGAGGAATGAGAAGGATTTGAAAAGATGGAGATTTAGGAACAAATGATAATTTATGTCTTCTAGAAAATGCAAGTCAAACCTTGCCTGTTCTGGCCCTTCAGCACTCCTGATGGGAACAGGATATGTGTTTAGCATATCTCCAAGGTATTCTCATATGAACATGACAACCGGGTGCCTACTGTGAGGACAGCTATAACAAATCACCCACATTCTTTTCAAGCCAACGCTGCAATTGTTCTTCTCATCGGATCATCTGGCTTCAGTGTGGGCTCCCTTCAATTTCTAACATGGAAAGTATTTCCAATAGTTGACAGATGTCTTTCCTCGC
The DNA here is from genome assembly GCF_947461875.1 of Haliaeetus albicilla. Classification (NCBI taxonomy): domain Eukaryota; kingdom Metazoa; phylum Chordata; class Aves; order Accipitriformes; family Accipitridae; genus Haliaeetus; species Haliaeetus albicilla. The sequence goes on from NC_091506.1 coordinate 7,399,558, forward strand.
TTTACACTCCTTTCTTACCCTCTTCAGTGTTAGCCTTACAGGAAATACCGAGTTAATTGGAAAGATTAGGGAAGGTCTCCTACAGCTATTGGAGGAGAAAGTGGGAGCAGACAGAATGCAGTAAAGGGAAAATAATTCCTTTAACATTTTATTTTAGTATTAAACTTTAAATACTAACAGCCAGAGAAAGGGCGGGCTCTAAAATTATGTTGAATGTTTGTTATCACTCAGCACAAAGTGATCTCTCTCATAATAATTTTAAACTAGTAGTTTAATTCTTTGCCCACATATAGAAGACATTTTCCAAGAAGCAAGCATTTGTAAACAGTTACTAGAAATATGATTTGATCATGCTGTGCAATACTACAGTGTATCGTCCAGCTTACTGGTTTATCCCACACACAGACCTCAGGTTTTTTGCCTATTAACTTCTCTCCTGTGGAAGATGCAATATTCATTCTCAGCAGCAAAAAACACCAAAAGAAACACACAGAGGAATTTCTGGAGCTTGTAGATAATGAAAATTTCTATAGAAATTGTCTCTCATGAGCTCATTGGACTTGGAAGGAGGCAGGGTTTGATGCCAAGATTTCTAAAGGACAAGAAGTCCTCCCAAATGATCCGGGAGTGGGATTCAGGTTTTTACCTCCACCTCCTCTTCCCCATTTCACAGAAAAAATGAATATCCTCACACTGATACCAGTTTGGTCTGAAGTTTGATCTGCTCTGATTTACAGGCTATATTCAAGTGTGAGCGGTTCCAAAGAATTTTCGTCCTGAAAGGACACAAAACACACCCTGTCCTAATTATTTTCCTAAATATACTGGGGCCATCCAAGCTGTTTGGACAGCAGGAGCCTACAGTCGTAACACAGATATCTAAGTACCACTGAACTAAATATATTACTCCTTTGGTAGTGCTGCTCTTGCAGTAAGACAAGCACCGTCCTCCTCAAAAAGAGATTTGTAGTCAAAGGGAGAGGGTGGAAAATGGACATCTCTATTCTGCAGAGACCAGCTGCAAAATCCCTGCGTGAGGAAAGCGTACCAAAAGAAAAAGCTCTGCATGAGCGATGCTGAACACACAGCACTTAGCTCCTTAGGTCCAGTGAGAGGCGACTCAGAGATCAGACACGGCTGGAGCATGGATGTACGAACAGATAATAAATTAAAAACAAGAGTTTTGTGTTTCGACCTAGATGAGGAAGCACAGACAATTAGCAATGACATGGTAGTTCAAGGTACAAGTCAGTGACAGTAACTGCAGAGCTCTACAGTATCCTGGCAGGAAATTGCTTCATTAAGATGCAGGTCTCTGAGCTGTTACCACCATTACGACTGGTGGGGATAATTTGGGATAATTTTCAAGATCGGTATTATTTGTGTCATGCCAGTCAGCATTTATCCTGCAGGTCAAAACTCAGCACTCATTTAAAAGACATTTCAAAGCATTACCTGCTCAGGCATCTGGAAGTGCTTAGGCATGTGAACCTGTTTGCTATTTACGCTGCTTAACTGTTCCCATGTTAGAGTGTGGTGGAAAGCTGGGTGATAGCAAAGAAAACAGTGAAGTGCAAGACCCAGTGCCTCTCCCAAGGCCATGAGATGTTAAAAGTCCACTGGCAGCTTTGTTTGCTCTTTGATTTCTCCTTATGTCATGCCTTGAGAGTCCTAGGGAGGAAGTAACGGGGCAAGGGAAGGAAAATGAAAAGTAGCCATGACTTCGGACGAGGAGCTGCTCCGATGACTTCAAGATGAAGGCTGCCAAAGTCTGATGGAGAACAGGAGCATCCAGAAGGGAATCTGCAGGGAACAAGACCTTAACGATGGATGCCTCAGCTGAGGACACTGAACAGATGGGATCCAGTGAGGAAGGATCTTCTGCCAGGAGCCATAAAGCCTGAAGAAAGCCCATGAGAATTGTGATGAAGAGCTGCAAGAATGCTTCATGAGCACTACTGAACTGCCAAAAAGAAGTCATAGGCCTGCAAGTCATAGCAAAACTACCCATGGCACATTCTGACTTAAAGTTCAATGCAGTTTTGTGTTAAAAGATCATACCTCCACATGCCACATGTGGTGGCTGGCAGAAGGAAGGAGATAAATTACAGCAGAAGGCAGGCTGTGATGTGTAAAAGCTCCCAAACAGCCACACTCCAGAGGCAGGACGCTCGCCTTATGCAAACAAAGCAATAGCAATCGAAGTTCAGTGCTGATAGAGGCAAAGCTGTACATGCTGGAAGGTGCTCACATCACTGCACGGGGCAGAAAGGGATCGATAGCATTAAAGCAGAAGGCACGGGGAAGGCCTCAGCTGAACATATAGGCATGGTGAACAACAGGCTTCAGCAAAGCTCCATCACAGAGAGCGATACGGAGATAAGTGGAGATGTGCCACTCTGCTACAGGACACACCATCCTTGGAGAACGCAGGGCAAGGAGGAGTTCAGAGAAGCTAAGCAGCCACTGAGACAAGAAAAAAGTTCTCCTCTGAAGAGGCAGTACAAGTTACCTTAAAAGGAAACAAAAAAGGAGACAAAGGAATCCACTTTCTATTATTTGAAGAAACCTGATGAAGAATTTCTCTTTTCCTTCTCCCATGACTCCAGAACTATCAGAGCAAGACCAGTCCAGAGGACAGCAAAAGGCACAGTTTCATGCAACCTCATCGCTGAGATGTGGAGGACACCACCATAAGATGTCACTGAAACTGAAGCCCCCACTAGCTTCAGGAGACAACTGCAAATGAGATGTGTATGAATATCCTGAATTATCACTCAGTCCCTGGGCTAGGCACACTTGCTACATCTTGGAATTATTATATAGAGCAGTTTTAGAGATGCTGTGCACAGATCTGCAAGCTGCAAAGTTTTAGCGCCTTCCTCTAAAGTAGCTCCCCTTTGGGGAAAGGGTAATGTGCTAGAGAAAAAGGGACAACTTTTCTTCCTGGTCCGCAGTTACCCCAGCAGCAGGATGAGTCCCCCATCACAGAGGCAAGGACAGGCAGCACTGCCAGCACAGCAGGCAGCAGACGTGGCAGCACTCTGTTTAAGTGTTTAAACACTATGGTTTAAGGCTGCCTCAGTGACACACATGCGGCCGTGTGGCAATGTGAGGACAGACACCTGCCAGCTTCCAAAGCCAACAAATTCCTGAGCCAGCAGCAGGAAAGCAAACAAATACAACAATGACTTGCCCCAACAGCAACTTGGGGCAGGAGTCGCGGCTTGTCTGAAGTATCAATAAATTGTTCTTCGGAAGAGCATGAGGTTTATCTGCTCTGAGAACACCCACACAAATATTTGGGGGCACGTATTTCTCCTTGGCTTTGGAGTTAAATTAAGACTTCACCCTGTCACCATCCCTAGGGCACGCAGCCCATGGAGGTGCTTCCCTGCCAGTCTGTACCGCTCTGCATGCCACAGCATCCCCATGGGATCTTCCAGTCAAGGTCCCCATCATCCCACATCCAGACCATTTTCCAGCCTGTGAACAGATGCAAGGTGCAGCCCAGGAAGTCTTGCAACAGCCTGACCTCTACATCATGACACCAGGCTAAAAAAAACTTCCATTTTCACCCTTTAATGCACATTAACATAATTCAAATTTCTGACGTGAAGGTGTCCGTCTTCCTGTTTTGCTCCCCTTGAGCACTCTATGGGATAGATGGACACCATTTTTCTTCACCTGGTCTGTTCTTTTGCTCTTGTTCTGCCAAGGCTTATACGCAAATCTCAGTTTTCCTTTGAATCCCTTCTTGTAATTACCATTGTTATCTAGTTCTTTTTCAAGAGAAAGGAATGCTTCTTGGTCTTTAAATCAGCTCAGATTTGTGACCTGACTTTAAATACGTTCAGCTGAAAGCCATTAGCAATTATTCAATTGCCTTTGTTGTAAAATGGCTTAAATTACTCAACTTTAGTTCATTATTTGAAGAAAAAATATCAATTAAACCTTCAGGTTTAGAGAACTTACATTTATACGTTAGAGGCATTTAACAGTATTTTGATTCTAAATTTTTTCCACAGGCTGCAGGCAGAGGCCTTACTCAGAGCACAACTTTCCTGCACAAGAGCCCCATCCCCATCTAAGACGATGCTGGATCTGCAGCATGCTTGGACCCGGCATCGTCTCAGGGGGTACAAAGCTTGCCATGGACCTGAGACGATGCTGGGTCCACCAGCGTGCTTGGGACCGTGGCTGAGCTGCCAGATGCAGAGCATAACCCCCAGTCCATGCCACGTGCCCTGTCGTGGATCTGTGTACCCCCACCATACAAAACTCCTTCAGCTCAGTCGTGCAGCAAGAGCCTTATCTAACTCCACTAGACGCTTTGCCCCGATGCTCTTGGCGGCACAGTTTGCTCTGATGAAGAGAAGGAAAGAAAAAAAAAGAAGATGGAAAAAAAGAAAGAAGCAGGAAAAAAAGGAAGGAAAAACAAAAGAAGGACAAGAGAAAGAAGGAAAGAGTCAAACGAATGGTTCATTGGCGGTGCTGACAAAAGCACCGTTTCTGCATACGCCCTTCCTCCCTGCTGCCTTTTGGCAGTGAACAGGGCTCAATTTTCTTCCCTTCTGCTCTGAATTTGACTCTTCTTCAGGGCCTGGGAGGTTGAAACACTCAGGTCCCGGCCATTAAAATCATCGGTCATACACAGCACACCCATCTGGCACTGGTTGCAAGAAAGGGTGGCTGTAATTTTAATGCAATCAATTTGATTTCAGGAATTCCGTTTTTAATATCCTTAAGAAACCCTGAGTTGCATTTCATCTCTATAATCCATAGGAACAGATATGAAAATTTGCCGAAAGAGGGAGCATTCCCTAAATGCTCGGAGACAGACCGTCCCTCCTGGCGGAGGGTGCACCGTTCCTGCCACCTCCATCCAGCCCAAAGCCTGTGAGGTTTTGCAACAGGGGGAGTTGACAAAAGCCGACAGCCAGACACCATCATGACTAGATGATCCAGCTTGTTGATATTGCAGGGCACCAGGTCATAGCCCCACTCACGAGCGAACAAGCGAAGCATGGTCTGCCCCTTCTAGTTGGGTATGAGAGAACATGGACTGACCTGGGGACCACAGCATGTATCTGGCACCTTGATGGAGACATCCAGGCACAAATTCACCCTTTAGGGGCAGCCAGGAGGCAACGTGGGGTAGGTACAGGGCAGGGGACAACTCCCTACAGGAGGTTTTGGGCCACAAGCACCTCTTTTCGAAGAGTTGCTCTGAAACCATGCTGCTTAGATAATAACTTTCCCCTGGATCTGTCTTCGATGCAGTCTGAAGGCAGAAATAGTCAGTACCCTGATACAGGGCTGGTGTTAAATCTCTTTTTAAATGGAAGAGGGAAAGATTACTGATGCCATGAGTGATGCCACTGCAGAGAAACATTTGGCTCACAAGTGTCTAATTCAAACACCGGGCCAAATTCAGATGTGGCTTCTAAGTGACACAGACTGAAAAACCTTAAATGTTCAGAAAGAGGGAACAAAAGTTTGCAATGTGTAAACCTCCCCCCATGCCCTCCTGCCAACTCCATCTCAGATATTTTCTTAACAGCTTTTTCTGGGGCTGACAGTCACTGCTGCAGAGGAGGCCAGCATGAATCCCTGCACCGCAGTGGTGGTTTGGCAGCTTTATGATGTTTTACATCACTTTTGCAAAGAACACCATAGCTATAAAATTTGTAGTTTTCCTAAACCCCCAGAATCCATTTAATCAAAACAGTCCGGCGGCCGCACCAGGGCATTATGCAAGTGCATGGCTGCTTCTTCTTCGGCTGCCGGAGGAGGAATTTGCTGACAAGTCAAGATTAAACTTTCAGTTCCTTCTGCTCTCCCTAGTCATTATGTGCCGTTAAGAAGAAATTTCAAGTTAATTAATTCAATCTCAGTAGAGGAAAATACATGCAGGATTTCTTTAACATGGTGCAGCTATGGAAGGGAAAGGCTGAGCGTGTTTACTGCCGAGCAGATAAGAGTTCACGTTCTTTGAAACTGCCTTCTCATCCTCCACTGCATAGGGTGTTATCATGGGGTAGCGTTGTTGGAAATCATTTCACTTGAAATTAATTTTGCAGCACCTAAATGGATTTGCACCACCAAACCGCTTGATTTCTGAGCTACTTTTGGTCATGCATTTTGTTTTCTTCCTAGGAACTGCCTGTATTCACAGCCCATAACTTGGCACGAGCACCAGGAGCCGCACCTCGCCTCCTTCCAAGCCAGAAACCGGTAGGCAGGCAATACAGCCCTATAAAACACAATTAACCTTTTCATTAAACAACAGCTCCCCAAGTGAAAACCAAGCCGTATTGAAAGGAATGAGACTGCTTTATGTTAACAGCATGTCTCAAATCTTAAAATAAAATATTTGTGCTTACATAAATAGTTGGAAAGGTAAAAGTGTCATAACACTGGGTGTTTGTTATTGGAGCCAGAGCTTGCCTCCTGCCTGCAACAAAATGTCATAACAAAGCCTGTGTTGGGCTCGTTGCGTTTACTCCTCGCTGCAGTGTTTAAAAGTCAAAGACAATCCTGAGCTATAAACAGATTGCGTGATAGCTCACGCAAAGGCTCCTGTCAAAGCCAGGCTTATTTTAGCGTGCCACGGACCCAGCGTCATCTCACAGGGAGTGCAAAGCACCCTGAGATGACGCTGGGTCCAAATGTGCCATGGACCTGAGATGACGCTGGGTTCAAATGTGCCATGGACCTGAGATGATGCTGGGTCCAACCATGCTGTGGACCCAGTGGCTCTGCAAAGCTTCGCACTATCTGAGATGATGCTGGGTCTGCAGCACACTTGGTACCATGGCCCAGCTTGGGACCTGGACCACCATCGTCTCAGGTCCATGGCATGCCTGAACCCAACGTCATCTCAGGTGGTGCAAAGCTTGCAGAGCCCAGAGAGGGGGAAAGAAATGCACCACCACATGTCCACAGCACGGTTGGACCCAGGATTGTCTCAGGTCAATAGCACGCTTGGACCCAGCGTCGTCTCAGGCGCACAAAGCTTGTGGAGCACCACGTGAGACGACGCCGGATCCATGCCATGCTTGGGACCGTGGTTAGGCTGCCAGCTGCACAGCACCCTGCTGCTCCCCAAAGCCTGCCCTGAAACACCATCCTCAACAGAAAGTTAACTGCAGACCAGCACGCCCTAAAACTCTGCTTTTTGCAGAAAGAGACTTCAGCTTCAGTGCAAGCTAAGCCAGGCTTTCCAAGCCACCCGAGCCCAGGGGCAGCTGGAGGGAGACTTTGATCACACTTGGCCAGCAGCAGCAGCTTCCCAGCTGCTCGCAGCACCAGAGGAGCCAGGGCTGGGAGCCGGGAGCGCTCATCGCAGCTCCTCCCCGCCAGCGGGGCCCACCTGCTACAGCAGGATGGTTTGGCAGCGTTTCAGCCTTGGAGTCTATCGATCCCACGGCTGGGAGAGGTTTCGGCCGGGGAGGGACTAATATAACTCAAGGTGCGCTGCAGAGCGCGGCAGGGGGATCTGCGGGGTCTTTGGGGACGGTCAGTGTGTCCCCACACCTCTAAGGAAGAGGAATTGGGCAGCGATGGAGCACGAGGTGGACTGCACAGGGCTCCCACGATCGGCTTTGAAGTAGCCCTGCCCCAATGGTTGCTCCAAGGCAAGGACCATCCCCAGCAGCTCGCTGCCACCCATCTGCCTCCACCGACAGCGTGCAGCCCCGGGGTTTGTAGGTGTCTGTCCCCTTGGTTTTTGTGCCTTGACCCACCCTGGTCATTCAAAGCCTGGATAAGAAGCAAGGAGAGATTTGGTGCTATATAATCGAGGCAGGAAAACCCAGCATGTATTCTGACATGGTGTGACTGGGCAGAGGGAAGGTAAATTAAAAGACATCTATATCTGAGAAGTGGATTGGCACCCTTTTTCTTTAAAAACACCTTAGGTTACCTGCAACTTACGACCGGCTTTGCCAGCACAAATAGGTACTGGTTGCTGTCTTGTGTAAGCTGCATGCAAGTGGTCTTGGAGAGCAACTGGCGTTTTCCATGAACCCCAAAGCAGGGACAGCCTGCACGGCTGTGCCTTACCATGCAGCAGAACCTGTCCTTAGGACTGCGCCTGACCCATACGCTTCTGCAGCTGCAAGCAGCCGAGAATTGACATTTTGCATAAAGCAGCATGATTCCCCCTGAACAGCTGTAGAAATACTTCGCCTAAGTTAAATGAGCATTACCATAGCAGCTAGGTGCTTATTTACAAATGGAGACCTGGAGGCTGCAGCAGACCTGCTTGCCCCCGTCCCCACATACCCCCAGAGCCAGAGCAGAAGGCTTGCAGGTTTTGCAGGGGCACAGGATCAGAGTTGCAGGCTGCAGTGCCCTCTCTGTAGCTCTCTGGGGTCATTCAAGAGGTGGGTGATGATTACCAGGTCTCCAGATGTTAGGGGATCTTTCTCTGAAGGGCTGAGCCTGTGGCAGAAGCCACCCTGCTGCCCGGAGGCCGATGCTGTGAGCGGGGCTGATGTCTTTACATGAGCAGCTACATGGAGAGAAAGGTCTTCCCTGAGCTGAGGCATCTCTCCATCACCCACCAGAGACCTTCTCTCCTGGGCAAGGAGGTCACCCTTGCACCTTCACCCAGGACTGTCCCCTCTCTAGTTCCCTCTGACTCGGGGACCCCACTCTGCCCCAGCAGACCCAGACCTACTCAACCTCGCAGATACTTTCCGACGTCCTTTCCCCACTGATGCCCTTGGTATATATTTTCAGAAGCAGGTGTCTATCCAGAGGCTCTTAAATCCACACAAAAGCCCCTTAAATCACCCTATTTCCAGAACCCCTGCCCACTCAGCAATCTGTTTGAGTCCCTGGAGAGGCATCAATTGTGGGTAGCAAGGATCTGCGGTGGAGTGAGAACCTGCGGCTGCAATCCCTACCTTCAGGAAAGCCCCTGTTTGTTTATTTGCCCAGCGTAGTCTGCAGTTGCCCCAGGTAGACCCATTTTCTGCCCCCCCCGCAGGCTCATCTCTGAACGGGGTGAAGATGGGCAGGAGGGGACCTACGGCAGCGAGCAGAGCATGGTTGCAAGACATCAGGGGAACAAGCTGAGGTTTCTGTTGCCCTCTCCCACCCCACAGGAATTCAGGGTCACGTCGTTCCCACCAGGAGAGGACTCCACAGCTGTCCTCCCGCGGGGCTTCCCTGGTCCCAAAAACCTGCCTCGCTGCAGCAGCGTTTCAAAGGGCTTCACTCCTTACCGCCCGCCTGGCAAAGAGCAGAGGCTCCGGGAGCCAGCGATCCCAGGCTCCAAGGTCTTTATTAAATGTCCCCAAGGGATGGAGGGAAACCCAGATGCACGGGAACGCCGATGGGTGAAGGACTTTCCCATTTACCAAGCTCGGCTCCCACCTCCCCATTGCATTACCTGGTGCCTTGAGGTTTAGTCGGTGCAAGGCTTCTGGCACAGCACCCGGGGGGCTCGGGGGGGAGCCCCGGGGCAAACGCAGGCACAGGTGGGCAGCACAGGTGGGGCTGGGGGATGCCAGCAGCAGCCGGCTCCGGCAGGCAAGGAGCCATTGCCGCTATCGCGCTGGAATCAAGCCCTTTTCTGCAAAGCGCCTTGGCTCCAGCGAGCTGGCACCCTCCTACGGAAAATTGAGCTTGGAAGCTCTCCAGCCATCGCTGCTCCAGAGGGTAACTGATAACCCTGCTGCCAGCCAGATACCCCAGGATCGTCCTTCTTCCCCACTGGGGAAGGATGTTTCAGACCCCGTCCCCTCCTGGTCCAGCCTTTCAGTGGCTTCCATTTCTCAAAAGAAATTCCTGCACAGCCAGAAGATTTTACCACTTTGTTCTCAGAATATCATAATATTTTCTTTTTTAATTAAATCGCATTCCCCATCTGCCTTGCATACATGTTTTGGGTAGTCTACTTTTGCCAAACATAAGGTCAACATCCACGCTACTAGCTTTCTATAAAAGCGCACTAATGCTAGAACACTGTTTTATCTAAAACCGATGTCTGTTCACAATTTTGACCGCACCCAGGCTAGGGCTATGTGACTTCACTGCCCCGGATTCCCATCAAGAACCTTTTAACATAAGTATGCTCATTTACCAGCATACACTGTCCTGCTTTCTTCATTAGCAAACTCAAACCTCACAAGAATGATTTATAATGTTTCCATAGCAATGATGAACTTGCAGAGTAGGGTTGCTGTATTCGATTTGAGCTGCAAGCAAATGAGCAGGGATCTCCCAGACCTTATTTTAAAGCTCCAGAATTGACTGAAATCAAGGGAATTCAAGAGCAAAAAGTTAAAGCAAGGGCATTAATAAGGGAGGCTGAAGGGGAGACAGCCAGGAAAAGCAAATCCCAACCTGCAGCATACAGACCAAAAAAAAGAAAGGCTATACAGTTGGCCTGAAAGACAACCCACAAAATATAGATATAGCAGGACTCCTGTGATAGCTGCACTAAACTGAAAAAACTCACAGTACTTCTACAGGCTTCTTGGCCAGAGTTTCCAACCTTTTCCAAGGGAGGTTGTAACCTCCAACTCTTATTTTACAAAACTGAAACACAAAGATTAATAATTCATAATGCATAGATCCTGCAGTATAGGAAGGACAGAAATGAACACGCACTGGCCAGTACATTACACAAGTCCAGAAGCTCTATTTAATTCACAGGGGAAGGATTTTGGACAAGAGCTCACCCATTCACATGCTGTTGGGAAGCATGGTGCTTTCCCTCCCCATCCTGAAGCTGAAGAAAAGACTGCGCTCAGCTATAAATCTGGACTAAGATCTGCAAGGGCAAATCAAGATAAGCACAAAGCAGAATGCCTGCAAGTATAAACTCATCTTCTTCAAAGCCTTTCAGGCCCCAGCTGCAAATTGGTTTATTCCGAGAACAAATTGTTGCTCAACTACTTGGAAGCAGTCTTCACAAAACTTTAGGCTAAGCATCTTTGATTGAAAAGAACATAATATCAGTGATAAATAATATCACATGAGAACACAGGAGGAGGCCTCAACCTCCTCCAAAAGTGAGATAATTAACTGCAAGGCATGTTCTATCACTCGCTGCTCCATACCAGCCAATAAGTTGCCCAAGAGTCTTCCCTGTGATATCGTACAGTGTCCTTCTTCCTCTGTGCAACTCATAACAACCTTCCTCCACCAAGATAAACTCACACTAAAGAAGGACAAATAGTCTCTCTCTGTTAACAGAGGGTTGGCTGGCCCAGGAACTTGGGGTGACCTTCAAGGATGCCCAGAAGAAAAAAAAAATATCCTGTCAATATTAACTCCTGTCCTTGCCAAGGACAGCACAGTCACATCTCAAGTACCTAACTCCCTCTGGGAAAGGAGACATTCATTACA